>NC_091398.1:16482442-16822858 GCF_032191515.1 Phaenicophaeus curvirostris | reverse complement strand
AAAGACCAAAAAACTCCAAAACTGCAAACCAAGAGAAAGTATTCACGGACATACTTCTTCCTAGGAAACAGCAAATCAAACACAATGTAAGAAATCTTTTTGAGGCTAGCATGGGCAGTTATGACTACTAGAAACTGTGACCAAATTGTATTTAATCCCTTTGGTTATTTAAGTTGCAGATAGTCATGCTTCTAAAAATTAAACTGGCAAACTAAAGAAATCCTACTGGATCAATGATTCTGATGGATCATCATTACAGGAGAGAGAAGGGTTACTATCTTGAATCTGAAATCAAATTAAATATACCTTTATCAGGGGAACAGAGATGAGCATGTCACACTTTTTTTTACATATAAATGAAGTAGGTTCGGTGCACTTTTATTTGAAAAGTAGTCTTTAGTGTTTCTATGATTTTAACAGCTCCCAGGAAGTATGAATTCACTAACTTAAACGATGCCTGTATCGAAGGCGTACACAGATGTCTGCATTGAATGCATACCCAGAACTCGCTGTATATCCTTTGGGTATGATATTCGGTTGTTGCATCTGTGATCTTGACATGAGCCCAAATGTGTGAACAAGGTAGCTCTCTTTATGCTGCTGCATAAAATGCAGCTTGGGGAGTAAAATTACATCTTGTCACAACACACTTCTTGTTGCAGGTACCATACCTTGTACAAACCTACCCCAAGTGGCATGGATCACTTTCAGCTCATACCTTTTTTTATCCTGTATTGCTGCCTAATAGCTTAAATATCCTTTTTAATTTCAGTATGGATACCCTGAAGCTTATTAATAATAGCTGCTCATCAACAAAGTTTTGCTTCTACATGTTTCTGAAAAGAAACGTTGCCAAATATTTACCTAGGAAGCATTCTTGCAAAATCCTCATCAACAGCCTTTTCCCATTTAGCTTGTGCTACCCTGTGCTGTAGCCTGGTGCTGGAAAGTGCACAAGATCCTCATCTCCCAGTGGGATCCGGGCAGTCCTCTTGCCTTGAATGTATAGCATGTTCTCAGCATCTCACAGGATGTGGTCTTCAGGCTCCAGTTCACAAACACATGTGCTTAACTTAAGCATGCGAGTAGTCCCATTAATGCTGGAGTACTTAAAGTTAACCATGTATGTAATTGTTTCTAGGGCTGGTTCCTTAGTTAGCTACACTTATCCTTTAATCCTCCCTGTCTTTTAACCTCTGTGCTGTTACGTGCCTCAACTTCTATAATCAGATAATGAACATTAAGGAAATCATTATTTACTACTTCTGCTTCAAGACCTGACCTAAAAAAGGTGGACCATGTGTAGAGATTTATTAAACATGGTAAAAATAAAATGCAATGGCATAAAAAGATGCTTGCAAGTTTTGAAGAGCACCTTCATTTTCTTTCTGTTTAAAAAAATGAATTTTCACACTTCCTGAAGCCACACATGGATTTCTTGATGAGTTTAAAAATTGCACATTCTTTGTATGATAAGCTTTCAGGTTTAAATAAAGTCCTATCACACTGTTAAAGCAGCAAATCAAAACCAAAGCAACACAAAGATACCACACATAAAACACAAAGAATAACCACATTGAAGCAAAGCCCAACAACAACAAAAATCCAGAAAAAAAATACTATTAAGTACTAGAAAAACAAAATAGTGTGTAGAGGAGAGAGGGGTGGGGAAGAAGCTCTGGCAAAAATAGTTTTGAAGAGGCCATTTTCCAATTACTGCTTTTCATTAAAAGCATCTGCTAGTTACACTTGGTTATGCTGGTTGCGCTGCCTGCTTTCTGCCAATCTCTCCTTATCAAGTCTAAGGTTGCCAGGAGGGCAGGAAAGCACATTTGCAGTCGTCAGGTTTCATTGCTTTTTCTACTCCCTTGACCTATTTTTTCCCTCTAACCTTTAAGTTTTCTCCTTTCCGTAGTTCAGCACATTAGCATTCCTCCAAATTTTTAATTATTCTCCCTGGTAACTCCCTGGAGCCCTCTGCTTGAACTTTCTTTCTCCACTTGCTTTGCTTCTAAGTAATGAGCACCTATACTATATTTTACCAGAGTCTAAGCCCCTGTGGTTTTCTTGACTCATCTGTATGCTGCAAGCTGTCCCTTTTGGAGAGTTGCCTTGCAGTTTGCCAACATTGGGAGCCTATTCTTTCTCAGATAATTTCCCTGTCAGGTTCACTGCAGTTGGAAACAGGACTACTGACAGCATATGTTTTGAATTCAGCCATGCAAATTGCTTCGTGATAATCTTTACCAAATGCTGCATTACATGGCACTACATTTGCTACTGGGCTGGGCATTCTTCTCTCTGTTTGCAAATCTGCTTTTATGACCATATTATTCTGAACATTTCATTTCATGCCTAGTGCTGAAAATGGAATAAAGTATCACAGTAAAGCATTAGATGCTTACCTAGAAAGAGGATGCTAGCCTATCCAATTTTCTGACGATATTGCTCACTTAATATAGTGAATAAGCCCAAGGTCCAATATGGTTCCTTCAATAATATACACTGAACTATATCACTTTCTTCCTTAAACCAGTTTGCCACTGAGCCAGATGTACTCTACCCATCTTCTCATTAGTATGATCAATCTTCTCTCTGCTGATCAGAATTTAATCCTATTAAATCACTAGGCTTGCAGTAAATGCATATCATACACACACATGCTTGCCACAGCAGATTACTATAACTGCCTTTATTTTTAGAACATGCTCTCAAGGCTCCCCTAAGCTAATTTGTACAACCCTTCTGGGTGGCTGCAGGAAGCTGGGAGCAGCACAGCCCTCCCATGGAGGGGAAGTGGTGCGCAGGGACAGCATGGAGGGCACAGACCCCTTTTCTCCAAGACTCTGTGATTCAGGAGCACGAAGTTCAAGAATGGTTAGTGGGCAGGACAGAGGAAGTGGCTTGGATGTCATGGGCCTGCTTTCCACTTTATACAGCTGCTCATGGCCAGGCTGGCAGCTGGGAGTAGTCCTGCCTATGGTCTGTTTCCATATATCCTGATACGGTCCGTTTTTCTCAATTTTATTGAGATTTTTGGTTATATGCCCTAAAATAGAATTAGAGCGATAAAGGTCTTTGCTAGGGGAGAAGCTTTCCACATCATTTAGTAATTTGTAGCTGACAATGTTTCAACCAGTTTGGGTCACTAGAGGGTGCAGATTAGCCTTCTCAGTCTGGACATTTGTCTTGTGACATACAAACCCAGAAAGCCTCCTGATTTACGGTATTAAGTACTTCAGAAAGGAGGCATCAATTACTCATTTTGAGTCTGTTTACACATGTCCAGTTTTACTTTTACAAGGACACTTTTCTTTTTACAAGCATGCACTACCAGGGTACTCTGTTACATAGAGTGAGGCATTTCACCCCTATTCCTTCCATATAAAAGGAAAGATTCTGTAAATGTAACCATTAAACAGGATAGCAACATGTGAAGTTAGGTATGGCTTATTTATAGTTTTAAAGCAGCATGTTCAAATTACAACACCTATTCTAAAAATAGAATACAACCCAAAGAGATTTTTAGCCTGTAACTGAGATTTTTCAGGTAAAATGTACAGAATATTCAGTAGATTCTTATTTCTTTCTGTTTGTGGCTTGCCAAACTATTTCCATCATTTTACTACTTCCAATAACAGAGTTTTATTATTTAATGATCCCTGAACTTTTTAGGATTAACAAAGTGGCAAAGACGTAACAGATTACATTTGAATTAAAGGGTTAGTAACCTCTACATTTGGGGAGATAAAAACTTGCTGTGTAAAGGGTATCTTCTAAGCTATAAATACACAATTGCTAGTGTTTTTCACATTTCATGTGAAAACATAACCGTTATGTCTGAATCTGGTTTTTTTTTCTGTGGCAATAGTTTTAGTTGACTTTTTCTTCTGGCTGTTGCAATGAACAACATGGATTTAGAAATATTCTTGCCAGGGAACTAGTGGTTTCAAAAATAATGAGGAAGAGAAAATTTCCCTTGTTGTCTGTGCAGGCTAGGCTCTTAATGAGAGTTAATGGTGATGAGCTGCAATGCAGAATGATCCAGCAATGTTCTCCTGAAGAAAAATCACTAATCATCCCAGGATTTGCACATGACAACATCCTGAAACCCTTCACTGAATAAAAGCATCTTTCCAGAGCTTAATTAACAAAGAACTATGCATTTAAGACTACTTAAGACAGTTAAGATTAGTCAATCAAGACTGTACCTCTGAGTTCATGCGGTCATTAATGGTACTGTTGAAGATCTAGGCTGTTGCAACAAGGAAGCAGAGAGAACCCGTATAAACCTTGGGAGATGTGCTTTCTGTATGTTATATACAGCTGGATTCACTTGCCAGACCACATCTAGATCAAGAAACACTATTTGAATGAAGACCTTTGACTCTACCCACACTCATCATTTTGCTATTTAACTTGTTGAAGAGAAACTACTTTTATGAAATAGTCAGGAGTTATGGTGTGAATTTAATTCTTGATTGTACTCAAATCTACCATTCTGTACAGGGGTCAAAATGTCATAAAGCCTTATTAACAATGTGAATAATAATGCCCCATGCAGGCTATCCAACTTCCAGAAATGCATATAACAACATAATTATGTCAGTGTATACAGCATCTGGATTCCAATTTGTCTCTTATTATTTTAGTGTTTGCAGTCTCCACTATGGATCACAACTTCTCCTCCACAGAAATGGATTGGCCACTAGAAAGCTGAAACAGGTCCAATAACCTGTCAGAAAATGGGGCTGCAGATATCTAAAGCCCTTTGTCACTCTATGTCAGAAACAGAGAAACCTGAGTAGGGAAAGGATATTGTAAAACCAGAAGAATTAAAAGAAAAAGTGTCGACTTTTTCTGCTTGAAAAAAATATACAGTGATAGGAAGCTGCTAGCACAAAAGTGGAAGGTAGATGCAGAAGTGTTTTCTACTTTTCCCAAAGACACAAAGTTTGTTCTTTACCTGACCTGTAAGGAGACTTCAAAGAATCAGCCATCCAAAAAAAAAGAAAAAAAGGACTGGATTACATGAAGGAGAGACTCAGTGTAGATGGAGAGACTCAGTGTAGATGCAGAGCCTCAGCATATGGGAAATGTCCCTAGTTCCAGGAAGAGCTGGCACAAAGGTGTGTGCTCTGCAGAAGTGATACCCACATGGGAGCTCTGCTTTTGGTGGATTGTGGGCAGTGCAAAGGGGATGAGTTCTGGTGAATCAGTGCTTGGCTCTGCACAACCGTGTAAGGTGCCCCTGAAAAGGTGACTGTGATAAGAGCACTGTGAGGTGTCTCTGAATGGAGTCTGATGAACATGGTAGGACTTTCCAAGAGCATCCAGGGCAAAGACAGTGCTAGTCAGAGGCAGACAGTTGTGACTGACCCTGGTTCTCTGATGAGAGTTAGAAGACTGTAAAACCCATTGACACAAAAAGTCACTAACCAGCAGGGGGATGCCATGGAATCTGCAACAGTAACCTGTAAACAGATATATTTCAGACTGATACCGTATGGATTATTTACATGAGGATGCTGTTCGGAGAAATTTATGGTGGAAATTTAAAGAACACATAATTCCCCATGTGGACATCTCCTTATAGTCCTTATAGTGGAGCACAATACCAGGTAGCACGAATAAGACTCTGCTTTTGTTCGGCTGTGGAATTCCACACAGAGCAATTGCACCAGAATTGATTCTATTCTGAGCCAAACTGAGCTTAGGAGAGAGACAGTTCAATCAAATCTTTGTTACTTCTAGTTCAGTAGTCTATGCCCAGGAAAAGTAAAACAAAAACAAATGAACAAACAAAGCAGCCTCAAAGACAAAAAAAAAAAAAAGCCCCAACATCAGGTACAAAAATAACAACATCATTAGATGAAGAGACTTGAATCAAAATTACTAGTCTAAGATAGATGTTAAAAATCATGTTCTTTCACTTATGAGTTAGGGACAATCAATACCATGCTCTTTTTTAGTCTGTTCATATATGATATATTCTCTGAAAATACAACACATTTCTTTTAAAGGTAACTCTATGAGCAAAGACAATTCTTTTCCTTAAGGAGGACATTTTTCAGTATCTTGCCTATATTCCTCGCTAAGGTGTAAAAGAAAAAAAAAATCACTGCATTTTCCTGTCTTTTTAAATTTTTATGTCTTTAATTTTTTTCCTTCTACTATTCTTGCCATTTTCTGAACATAAGTGTCCAGATCAGTGAAGAAGTCCTTGGCTCTCTGCTAATCATTAAGATTTGAGGCAATGTCAATTAGCTGTGGATTAAATCACTGTAGCCAGTTACTGTTCTACCTTTCTACTAGGGAAGTTTGCCCTAGCAAACTAAAATTTAGCAAAGCTGTCCTCTAGTTTGTGACCTTCTACATTTATTGTTTAAAATAAATTAATTGTAAAATAATTAATGCCACTTTATAATGCTATCATGTATCTGTAATGCTTCTGTTCACTCTAGCTATAGCTCTGGCTGTAGCATGATTCACTCTTTGCTGTCCTTTGTGATTTAATCCCTGCAATTGTAATTCACGGTCAAGATACCTGTCAACACATTGTTCCTTTTGCTGGCTGTAGTTCATACAACAATGGAAGCTATCTGCCAAGCATCACCTATCTTTTTAATAATTCAAGATATTAAATAAATAAAATGGTGCACGTACCTGCTGACTTATTTTCTTTAAACTCACTCATCCCTCTCATATGCATTTCATGGTAAAAGCTAGAGGTTAAGAAATGCTGATTTGTCATCACCACAGAAACTGAAGCTGCAAACAGGGAAAACTTTGCTTTTCTAACTTATTATTTCCTGATAAGAGGAGTGACAGCTTTGACCCGCTGTCACTACGAGTGTGACGGTTGCTCGTTAGCCAATATGTGTGCATAAAAGGTATTTCTACTGTTTGTGTTATTGAACAGTTATAATGAAATTCAAATCCATTCATATGGAATCAAGTTCAACACAGTATTTTTTAGAACATGAATTATTTTCACTTATTTAATTAAAAAATGTCCACTTCCTGTATGTTATTTATATTCAATTCTTTAATTTTTCAATTGAGTTAGCTCACTATGTAAAGTTCATGTGTATACAAAGTGTAGTTTGAAACAGAAAACTACAGTCTGTTGTTTTAAAGGTAAGGAACTGACCCACAGGGACCAAATCCAGATCCTCAAGAGATGCTTAATGATATTCATGCCACCAAGTTGATTGCAAGGTTGTTTGGCCACTCTGAGGATCTGACTTGGCAGAACTGTCCAGTGCCGTAGATTGAGTCTTTAGTGACTGATCATGAATCTGAATCTTTCATGCTCTAGGCCCTAAGTGTAAAGCTATCCTTCCATTAGATTTTTTTAATATCTACTTTGAATATTGTTTTTCAATCAGCATGTACTTGAATAACCAAACACATTTATCAAGCAGGAGTCTGAAATGTGAATGTTCACTGTGCAGTGCTCCCCCTCTCCCTGTCAATCTGTGAAAAGAATGTGTTTCACAGATGACATGATCATTAACAGCTCAGTCTGCTGCTTTTGACCAGTGGCATTATGTCACACACAGTTTTGATATCAGAATTGAAGGCAGCAGGTATCCACTTCAATTCATTTTTCCCTTACTATTTCAGACATGTTATATCTGGTTAGATAATATATGTTACAGCTCATCAGAAAGCAATAACGAATTTGATAACTGAGGCATAGTCATAAAAGAACCCGCAAAATACCAGACAATTAATAATGTATGTAAGAGCCAGACCTGGTGTACATGGAGAGGAAAGGAGAGATTTGCAGAAATTTAGATGACTATCTTCCTCATGTATAGCCTCTTCCAGCCTGAGGGTTTTCAGAGTTCAAGCAGAAGCACTACTCAATTAATAGTGTGATGTGGCTGATTCCAGTGGTATAAATGGGTTCAGACAGTCAAAGTGCTGACATGGCCTTGTCATCCTCCAATACAAGGCAGTTAAATGTGGACTGAGGTTCTGAGTAGAGAGATATCAGTCTGCTGATTTCAATGGCAAACCACCACCGTTAGAGATCATTTTAGCCTGTTTCAAAAGATCAAGGTTTTGGGGTTTTTTTTCAGACGGTGTTGACGATAACAGCTCTTTTGGAGGGATGACAAAATTAAATACCCACATTGAGAGAGGAGAAAAACAGCACTCGCAGAAACAGCAGCTCATGTCTCTAAGACTGTCTCCAATGCGCAGACCATAGGCTGGAGAAGGAAGGCACTTCTCGTTACCTTATTCGTCTCTCTAGATACAGCAAACATCTTCTAGTCTTAAATTGAAGCTGCTCCTTTTGATGACGGGTTCACAGCATCATGGACAAGAGTCACAGATGAGAATAAAAGCAGTGATGTCATTTTGTTCCCTTTGACACTCTTCTCACTCCAGCAAGGTCCTGAGCACTGGAGGTGGCTGGATAGGACGTCCATGATGATAAAAGAATGTTTCATTTGCTCCATCTGCACTTTTAGCACTGATATCAAATTGTACATTCCTCAGGGCTATGGCTGGATAAATCTCACCTTTCTGTTGACTAATATCTGACATAACATTTTATCCTCCAGGTTCCTTTCTTTGCCCTCTTTGAAGGGCTTTGTTCTCTCTAGCAATTTACATAACATGCACAACTAGATTCTTAGCTCCTGTTTGATGACTCGGAGGATACTACTTTTGGGAATCCTGAGAAACTTCGTGCTTCCTGTTTTTGGAGCTACTTGTACCCAAATCTCTAAATGAGTCTCACAGACTTATCTCTGAATTAGACCACAAACCATCTTCATCTTAATGAGCTCCTTTTCAATCATCAAAATAAAATAATGAAGCTACTACTTTGAAAGCATAAGGGGTTTGCTAAAGACCAGGGACTTTGGATTCGTTACAGAGGATTTAGGAATAAACAAAGCATCCACAGGCAAACTCATCTGCTCCTCTGTAACTTGACAGGGGAAGCAATCAACTCAGAGTACCTGGGATTTTGGTTGTGTGTCCTAAATCTCTGCAGTCTGAGCAGACATGAGCTTTAGTATCTCCCAGATAAATGGGTTGTGGGAGTTAGGCAGAGACATGTCATAGGTGCTCTGAGGCTGCCTTGTGGGTCTGCTCAGAACAGGCTAGTGCAGGAGGAGAGCAGGGCTCCTCACTGCACAGCAGCTGCACTGAGGGGAGAGGGAAGGGAAGGTAGCACTGATGCCTCTTCCACTCTCCTCTTTCACAGAACGTTAGTGATCATCCAGGAAACTTGCACCTGCTGGAAGAGTGTCTTCAGCATTGGCCTAGGGTTATTTGAGGTGAAGACAAAAGTTCTTCTCCTCTCCTGTTGATCTGCTTTTGAAGTACTTAACCTCAAAATAATGGGAGGGGTAAAGAAAAAGAGGGAGGAGGAAAGAAAAAAGAGGGAGGAAAAGATCATCTTGGGTTCTCAGGGAAGCACTGTGAGGCAAACCAAGGTAATATATGAGCACAGAACTCCTATCCCTACGGTATTTCCTGTGAGTGGCATTCTGGATGATCTTCTGTTTCAAGGACTAATCTAAGACATGCCTGTAGTCTTTGAAGTAAGGACCAAACCTCAGTGCTCCTTCTTGAACCCCCATGCAAGGGCTCTTCACCAGCAGAAAGGGGAGTTAAGCTACTTCTTATGTAACTTACATACTGACAGGTGTCCTCACTCACTCAAATTTGCCTTCTGGACTGCTTTAAATTTGACACAAAATTCCTTGGAGACCAAAGATGAAGCCTGTAAAACCTCTGCACAGGTACTGCCAGCAGCATGCCTATGACTCCATGGATTCACACCATACAGCATCATTAGCACTTAGACTGCAGGTTGCCTGGGCTAAAGATCCTGTCAGTTACTGGTTTTGTTAATTAGCTACAGCATTTGAATGAATCATAGTGCAGTATCAGACTGCCATGTGGCATCACAGGGCTACCATGGCAGGCAAAACATTTTATATCATAAAATGAATTAAACGGAAGTGAAAAAAAAAGGGCAAGCATATTTAAGGAAAAGGATGTTTCTACTCCTGCTGTAAAAATTGGGGGCGGGAGGGAAGTGATTGCCCAAGTGTGCACATATTATAAAGCTGTCATTTACAGGAACAAAGCAAAAATAAACTCCCTTGCTACTACTGACATAGTCTAACAACCTGCATTGCTTGATGTAGAATCTGCACAGAGCTAATGACTTCAGGTCTTGCTGACCCTGTATGGCTCAGTTCCCAGAGTCCTACTGAGCATATGGGAAAAATAGCCAGGTTTTGTGCAAACACAAATGTTTGTTTGAGCTGAGCCCAGGACCAATACAGTCTAACTATCATCTTGGGAAAGAAGTTTTGTTGCCAAGTAAAAAATTAATCTGGAAGCTGAGAGTCAGTAAGAAATAGAGTTGTTTCGTTAGACAGACCTTCTCTGCTATGAAAAGGAAATCCGTGGTAAGAGAAGCAGATTGTAAAAAATTGTACTTTGATGATATCTAAATACCTCCTAAAAAAAAGATTCATGATTTTAGTCTAGTCCTGAAGGGAATTTGCAGAACTGCAGGGCCATTGGCAGTGACGTGGGGATTGCAGACAGCACAAATCAGGCTCTAAATAATGGATCAAAAAAAGAAGCCTCAAAAGCTGCTTTTTATTGCTCTTTAGGGAATAGTGCAGACTATTATAAAGTACTGCAGGGTTGTGAAGCTCCAATAACATCGTGTAGTTTAAAGGAAAAAAACCTCAAGGAACACAGGGAAAGCTCAATGGCAGCAAGCTGGGTAGAGCAACACCTCCGTACAGTAGGAGGCAGTGGTTCGTGAGGCAGGGGTGGCAAGATGCCCCAGAGATAGCCATGTCCTAGCCTTACGCAGTATTCAGCACCCTGCCTCTATACCTCGTACTACATGATGTAAACTTGCAATGTCTGGGTGATTAAGCTGGTCCCTTGCAGTCCTACATTCTTCTCAAAATAAAGCAAAATTAACTATATGATCTGGTTAAGCGAGAGCAATTATGGGATATTCAAATGATTGCTGCTACCATGCTTTATCTGAGCATGATCGCACCAGGACCCCTCTCTATTCTTTGTGTCAAAAGGGGAGGCATCATCAGGATAGAACAGCCTTTGTTAATTCAAATTGGATTATGAATGCAAAATAGACCTATCCCCAAACAAAGCTTTATAGCATGCTTGTCTATAGCTTCAGGGGTCTTTTCCCAACTTATTTTTGGTTGGAAAAAAGCAAAAAAATTATAAACACAAATAAGACCCAATATAAATTAAACAGTGATTAAATACCAGAACAAATATAAATTTCAATACAGCAGAGAACAGTCATTTATTGTCACCTGAAACTTAAACAGGCCAACAGCAGTGAACGCTTGGCTGTCTCCAAGCAAACCAAGAGCTTGCTTGCCAGACTCAATCTCTGGTGACCAGCGCTTTGCAGCTACATGCAAGATTCAGTAAGAAAACAGATGGTACACTGGAGCTTTGCTTCATGAAGAATAATAGATGAGTAGCTAGAGCCTCTCAATCTCAGAGTGGCACACTCAGTGATCAGAATCCTAATCACAGCTATGCTGTGATAAAAGACTCAGGATGAAGAATGAATTAAGGTGGTTTGGTCTCTTTTATCAATAAAAGTAATAGTAAGATATATTCCTTACAATTCTTTAAGCAGAAGATGACTCACAGGAGTGATACATACTGCTTATAAAGCAGTGTAAAGTGGGATAAATCACACTGTCCATTTAATGCTTGTGCGTTTGCTGCCTCTGTATTATCAACAAGATTATTCCCTACTTTCTGGAAAAATGGATAAGAATACATAAAAAATGTAGAGAACAAAATTCTCCTTCTGGCATCTTGTGTCCCCTTACTGTGAAGGCTGGCACAGGGTAGGAAACAAATCATTTGCTTTATATTGCACTGTTTAGTTATTATGATACATTATAGGCTAATGCAAGATTCTGTCATCTAGAAATATTTCAGCAGGATTTCCGTATTTGGAAAACAATTTCATGTCAAGAAGGTAATAACAAGTGAAATAACATCAATATAACTAGAATATTAGGACAGCATAAAAGTAATGATATTGCAGCCTAAGGTATTAGAAAGAAATATCCTAAATTATTCAGTAAGCAAACTGATGTCATGCAGCCAACACATTACGTGTTCCACCAATCCCAATTAGAATTAATGTAATAATAAAGGTTGATTATTAAGTAATAAACACTGGCCAAACAAATGACTGTATACATAACTCAAATCTGCTAGGACAGCATATCTCTCTCCCCGCGGTCTGCACAGCAAATCTTTACACAAAGCAGAACCCAACAAACAATTTTTCACAAATATATTCCGACTTCTTTGTCTGTGTTGCAAATACAGATCAAGCTCTCTCAGAAGAAGTCACTGAAAAAATTGTGCACACTATTTTCTCGGTGTGTTACTGTCAAAAATGTGATAATAATAGAAAAAAATGTGCTTACTTTGGGCTTACCTACATGAGACTGCACCAAAGTTACGTTTGGTGTTTATAATGAAATGTGATAAACTCTATAGGAAAGTCATGCATTTTTGTTTTTGTTGCAACAACAAATTTATTTGGTAAAAAGAGACTAATTTATGGGACTCAGATTTTTTTAACAGAAAGTAAATAATTATTTATGCTACAGAGATTTTAATACTGAGTTAAATCCCTTCACAAACTGTGTTTCAATCAGTGTGATAAACTGCAAGGTCTTGTAGCTTTCATGAACTGCCATTCCTGCCTTGTCTCTCAGATGGTGTCAACTGGTACAGCGCTGTGTGATAATACAGTTACTGGCAGAGAATTTGTCCTAACAACATCCTTCTAAGTCAATGGAAATACTGCATTTTCATCTTCAAATACAAGTTTGTCTTGCCCACTGATATAAAAATGAAGTTGAATCTTGGATCCTATGGGCTAATGCCAAAAGGATTTTTTAACTAAACCAAGACCCTTCAGGGGGTATCATACAGCCTTCAATATGTGGGTTGGGATTCAGTCTTGTTTCATGTGCAAGCACTGTTAGAAAACCTATGAACTACCTCTGTAAGCCTGTTCAAGTCCTTCATATTTTTTTTTTACCTCTTCTGGGTGAGTAATTCCCTAAACAGAACTTCTGGCATGGTGCTATTGCTGACCTGGTCTCAGATGCTGTTCTTTGATTTCTTAGTGCCATGCAAATCTTCAGGCTGCGTGAAGTTGTAAGTCCATCATTCTAAGGTGATTTATCACTAAGAAACAACCTAGGAAATAGAAACAGAAAACTGTCCACCTCATGGTGGACAGCACTGCTATGAAAAGGCAGTGTGGCTAATGTGGATCATAAGGCAGTAAAAGACAGTTTTAATGTACAAAACTTTTTCTTTTCATTAATGTTTGGCATTAGATCACAAAAAGAATTAAATCTGAAGTATTCAAGACCTATTACAAAATTAACAGTGGAATACATAATTGATTCTAGGGTAAATATACTTGTGCATGGCTTAAAGGTGCATAGAGAGTACGTTCCCCACTTGGAGATGTTAAAGACGAAGAGATGGAATTCTTTGTTCCAGATTTACCTTATTATAAATGTCTGTTCACATTGTACATTGCTCTGATCAGCACATGTAAGAAATACTTGATGGGGTGGGAATGCATTCAGTCTTTTCATAGAAAGCTTACCTTCAAAGTTACTGTTAACCAGCACTCGCAGAAGTCATTGGTAAAGGTCACTAGCTTGAAAGAGACTACCTGTTGGTTTTAACTGTTCAAATGGTAAATATATGAGACCACTGCTTGATGGCCTTGATACTTCACAATTCTTGACTTCATTAACTGAGATACAGTGCCTTTGAGAGACTTGTTCAAACACATGTTGCTCTCACCCAACCTCTCTCCTCACTGTCTCTCAGCGTACCGTGCAGTTCTACCCTCCATCCGGTTTATATGCAGTATACTCCTAGATCTTGAGATAAACTAACAGGTGTCTGAAAGAGACCCCAATGAAATATTCATGAACTATCATAACATTCATTACCATTTTATGATTTTCTTTTCTTGGTCGAACAACAACGCTTTCTAGCACTCCATTAAATCAGCTAGCAAACTTTATAAATCACCAGCTAAATAACTACATGAATCTGTCACTTCTTAATGTACTGTCTGCGGTCCAAAACTACTTGAGCACATGGCAAATTCATAGTACTTATATTACTCTTTTTGCTGTTTTTGCTCTTTTTGATTTTTCTGGGTAAAATCTTAGCATATTAGGAATTTATCATTTTTTTTACAACTGAGTTTGAGTTTAGTATATAGATAAGCCAAAGAAACAGGTAGAATATAACATGTATTTATTTTTGCAATGATAAAAATACACTTAGCACATCTAGGAAAAAAATGCAAATGGGTATAGACTCACCAACTAAAATAAAAATATTTTTGCTGAGCTATAGCGAATATAATGGGGATGTGAGATCCAGCTGAAGCTCTGCAAGGCTGTTAACATGGGGCCAAAAGCTAACTCAGGCCTCTTGAAGCTGATGCTAAATCCTAGTGAAGGAAAGTGGAAGTGACTGGAATTGCTGAGGACGTAGATGACCGAAAGAAGAATCAGACCTGTCCATTTCCGTTAATATTGTCACCTCTCATTTCAGGGCTTTCTGGGCAGAGATCTTCCTGGCTGTCTGCACTATACTTTTTTTCACCTCTCTCTGCAGGCTATAGATCTTATACTAACTTTTATCAATAATTTGCTGCCCAGGATCAAAATGATCCTTTTACCTGTTACGTCTGATTGTCAGCATCACACGTCATCGACTTGCCTATTTCTCTCCGTGGTTACATTGTATTTTGCTTAGCCTGTCTCTCCATGCTGCTTGCCAAGATCCAGAATCTATGTAGTTCTTAGTCATGACAAGTTTTATTTCAGTTTTTTCATGGCTGCATTTGGCCTCATCACCTAGTTAAATAATGTGAGGAAAACCCCTGAAAGTTATTGGATAATAAAAAAGCTGCATCTAAATTGAAATAAAACTATCAACTATCTCATACATTTGTCTGCTGTAATTGCATCTGACTTGCAGTATTTTCAGCAGTATCTGTTCAGTTGTTAACATTCTACAAGGTCACAGTTACAATAAATTTTGCGTTCTGAAACTGAAGCTTTCTCCATCTGAACCCCTGGCCTTTATTTTCTGCTATGCACTATGTGTATCTTGTCCCTGAAGCTATAGAAGCCTAAGTATATTATCAAGCTAAATTCTTTCCTCTAAGGAGCTGGTAGGTAACCTAGACATCATTTACACACAAAGTAAGCCTTTTGATGCCACTCATCTCTTCCTGTGGTTGAAGTTAAGTGATAGTTAAGTGTTTTGCCAGTTCAGAGAAATAGAGCTGGATTCAGGACCCTTGACATCAGCAGGAGATATTTACTGAAACATAATAACCTTTGGATTAGGCCAAGGTTATTTAAAATATTACAAGAACATTCAGCATTTCCATATATTTATGTATCTATTTAAATATTTATGCCAAAGGCAGAAAACTTCAGAGCAGATTGTAAGATTCTGATATTTATTTGAAATTATTAAAGCTTTTATTGTCAGCACAGAAACATTTTACTAAGTGATATGAAGAATAATTTTGAATTTCAAGTTCAGAAAAGAACAAGTATCACAGAGAAAATGTTTGTTTTGGATCTGCTGACATACTAGCTTTTTCTTTAAAAAAGATGAAAACTTTTTGTTAGTGCTTCAAGGTTTGCATTTCTTTCTTGTCAGTAACATGTAGCAGATTAAAGAATTGGCTTTTTTTGTGAAGAGTCTGCAAGAAAATCCAGACCTCATTTTATAAAGTCCAGCCTGGCACCCTAATTTTGGCTTCATTGAGAACAATGGCAATACTCTTGCCATCTTAAATAGGAGCAAATTTTAGTTTTGGTGATTAAATACTATCATAGAAAGTTCTAAGATCTTTCTTGTTTTTTTCTAATTATTTCTCTGGAGAGCACATTTCCAAAAGCTGAATGTACAAGGGTGAAAGACCTTTTCCTGGGCGAGGTCTGAGCTTCTTTTGAAGAAACCTGTAGTTTACATTAGAGATATAATAAGTACCAAGAAACATATTTATTGCCAACCGAACTTTAGATGTTTGACTAACTTGGGAGGAATATTTTCTTTGCAGATAACTTTCCAAATGTGATTTGTTATACCTTATGGCAACAGAACTTAGTGTTGCTGAAATCAGCAGAGCAATATGACAAAGATCTTAAAGGAACAAAGCATCAAAACTGGAAATACTGCATGTTTTCCATCAGAATTATTTTTTCCAGAGGAAAGCTGTTTTTTCTTCATCAAATGCTTCCCCAAAGGATAAGCTTGTTTTCCTCAAAATATTTCAGGTCATAAAATCTTCATAATTAAAAATTTTCATAATAAAAAATTATCTTAATAATTGAAAAATTAATCATAATTAAAACTTCCGTTTCACTAAACCTCACTTTTCTGCTCCAGCTTCATCCTCTAGTCATTCCTATATCAATGTTTTAGAATATTCAGTCAAAGCTAAACTTCTAATGAGCTTTATTTTTTCAGGTAGCATCCACCTGAATTGTCTCATAAGGAAGAATAAAACACAGCATAAAAATGGCTGAAGTCCATTGATTGTAAAGTAACTCTAAAGTAACCCTCACTCTTCAATTTGAAGAAATTACATGACTTTATACCTTTAAAATATTTTGTTTTCTTGTCAGATGCTAAGCTTGTTTTACGACATTTCATAGGCTCCAGCTGAAATTTATGCATTGATGTCAAAATTCTCTGATGCATCATAATAGTCCCCAAATAGCTCTGGTTTCCAAATAAAAATAAAACCAACAAAAAACTGCTTTGCTTTAGATGTTTGATTGTTTTGCAAAGATATTACTTTGCTTCCTGACTATATTAGCAAAAAAATCCCACAAACCAACTAAATAATTGTTTAGAAGATTTGCTTATAGGTTTCCATGAAATGTAAGACTGGCTTGCTTTTCTTAAGGATGGAACACCTCATTGACACTATTTCACACCAGTTTGTATCATTCTAATGAAATATTTGTATTCTAGATGGAGAAGGTGAGATTCAGGTGCTCAAATACATTTGTCTAATGACGTTTGAGATATCTTAGGCTATTAGTGATACCTGTGCAGGATGGGCAGTGGCATAGGAGAGGTCTAAGTTATTCTGAGGCAGCAAGCAAAGGCTAGACAGGATACCTAAAATGGCACTGTGCTTTTTTATTTGAGGGGATAACTGGGTTGTTTCTATAAAGCATGAAATATTGTGTCATTAATCCTCCCTGTCAATGGGTAGCTGAACAAATACTTTCTACTGAATTGAAAGAGGAAAAACTACACAGTCCACACTTTGTTTCTGGTAGACATTCCTTGGCACAGACAGGTTAGTTATGGACCTTGTCCAGGTATCTAGTAACATAAGAGAATGTCACGTTTGCACACTAACAAATCAAAACATAGTATGTCTTACTGAAGTAAAATCACACTCGAGTGAAGCATATGAAAGTCACAGCATTGTGTACTATGCCTGAAAAAGCTGTTTTTCCTTAATCCTGAGTAGGTCTGCTTACAGAAATCTGTCTCTCTGCTTGAAGCCCTAGGAGAGAAGGGGCATTACTCCAATCTGAGTTTAGTTATCTAATTTTACCAGAAAATCTAGTTAGCAAAGTCCAGAGACTCTTTTCCTGTCAGTGGAGGCAGGTGCTCTGAAATCCCTTCTGAAGGAACCCAAGTTAAGCTTTACTCGATTGCTTTCCGGAAGGCTTACATTGAGAGATGAGATATCAATGTCGGGCAACCTAATATCATTCTTGATAATAAAGTGACAAGAACTCTAGGGTTGTTTTGTGACTACAGCAAGGATTTTCAAGTCTTGTTTAGTGCCCAGGCTACTTTAATACTCACAGCATCTTTCACCTGCTGTGAGAAAAGCTGTTTTAATAAATGTGCATATTGTTTCCCACGACATGAGGAAAACTGCCTTACATCAGACTCCCACCATAGTAGAACAAATTACAGTGGTCCAGACTCTGCTTTCAGTTATTTCAGCTTGTATTTTGAGTCACTAATGCACATAATGAAGTTATAAAACGTATGTATTATGATAATTGCCATAATTATAGTGCTTAGAAGTAATCAGATAAAGAACTACATGAAATATAGTCGTATAATCAATAGACAGTTAGGAGGAAAACAATTAGATAACCTTTTAGGAAAAGCTTTTCTTTAAAAAAAAAAAAGAAACCAACAGAATTTATTTAAGGAGTTTTGGATTCATGGAATCCTGGTCTAAGACTATGATCAGAATTTTTTTAAACAAACGTTTTAGGTCTCAGAAGCATGGCAGATTTTTATCATGACTCTGCGAAGACGGAGAGGTAGGAGAGAGGTAATGTTGCAAGGAGAATATACTTAATTCATCTTTGATCATTGTCTAACAACATAAATAATAACTTAATGAAATTAATTGTAAACAAATTGAGAGCACAAGAGAATTGGCTCTGTTTGATAAGTTTGATGTGCATAGGCAAGATGCACACCATAAGCTCAACTGAACCTCGCAAAACTTCTGTATGTCTCTACCTGGGCATGTTCACGGATAAGCCTCTGCAATTCATACTTGCAACACTGATTCCTAATGCTGATTTTCCAGGCTAGATTTTGCTGCTGCACATAGGGATATTCTGGCTTGAGGCCCATCTTCTGTGATTTTTAGCTATGATCCACTAGCCAGAGAAAAGAAAACTTGGGAGAAAAAGAAAGGAAGAAGGGAGGGCCATAAAAAGAAGGGCAGTTGGCCTAAATCCAGGCAACATGTTCTAAATGGCTTCTTTAGGATGGCTTTGTGATCACTTCTATATGATCTGTGAATATGTAGCTATGAATAAAACTAGACCTTCAACAAGACCAAGATTCTGGCCCACAGTTTTATCTGCTTTGCTTAGTGAATCTGTCTGTTCAGCACAGCAGGCGTCTATCTCCAGCTTCAGATGTCTGAATGCCTTCCAAATTAAATTAGAGAACAACTTCCCTCAAAGTTCCAAAACAAAAGGTACAAAAATGGGAATCATGTTGATACTAATGTTAGTATCCCTGGAGGTGTTTAAAAGGTGGGTAGATGAGGTGCTTGAGGACATGATTTAGTAGTAGACAGGTATGGTTGGAGGTGATGATCTCAAAGGTCTTTTCCAACCTAATGTTTCTGTGATTCTGTGATTCAAATGCTGTGGTGGTTAATGAAAGAGGTGCTGTTCTTTCATCACCATATGGCATTATGTTGATTGATACTTTTCAGGATCAATCATGTCTGCACACAAATCACTACATAATAGTAATATTTTCATAATATAATTCAATTACTGCAGATATTTTAAACACAGTTATTTAATATACCACCAGATACCTCAAGTTGTCAAACCAGTGTCTAAATTATGGTCTTCGGTTTTCCTCCTGCAAACTTTCATGAATAGATAACATAGTATAACACCATTCCAGTGTCACTTCTCCAGATTAAAGAACCACAAAATTTCTTGAAATCCTAAGAAAATAATTTTGAACTTCAATGACACTGTTGATGAGTGGGCACTCAATGCCTAACACGGTTGTTATTTGTTGGCAATGCTCCTTGGAGAAGAGGAGCAGTTGTTAACAGAAACCACCCTTCCCTCACAACTGAACCACCTCCACCATGAATTGAAGACTGTACTGCCCAGGCTGTAGCTGCTTGTGTTCACTTTGCTGTCCTCCTTTGCCATCCTTATGTCCTTGTCCTCAGAATTTCCAGTGCCTGTTCACTGCTTTAGCTAACGTAGTTTTCCACCTATATCTCATCCTTCCCCCACCAAATTAAAAAAACCTAAACTTTATGATAATTTTAGGTTTTCTCCACTTTTTGTATCAAATATTTTAGATTGCTAAAATAGCTCATAGAAAAATCTTTTTTTACATTAAAACCTTCTGTAAGTAAAATTAATTTTAAGACACTAACTTACACTCAGATGTCTTGAGGCTAGAAAGGCTTTTAGTGCAGCAGAGCAAAGGAAACCTAAGAGCCCCCCACATATGAAAGATGCTACAATTATATTTCTCAATATCATTTTGTTTGTTTCCCAGAGCGACAAAATTAATCTTTCTCCTCTTACTTCCTAGTTCTTCTTTATATGCTAGAGGTTTAGCTGAAGGCAAGAAGCATAAGTTACAAATAATATTTTTAGATGTTAAAACAAATAGCTGAATAGGTAGATATATAGTTATGCAGCACATTTTCGATTCTTTGTATTTGTTTTCATCCTCCCAGTACAATTCAAAAGTTCTATGAATCTTAAAGTACGCTAGTGTTTTTTATTTCCTAAAAAACCCTTGTGTAATTAATTTATAAGTATATAAACCTCCAATATGAGTAAAATGGTGACCATAACAATTTGCAATAGCTGAGATCTAGTATCTGAAAATTAAATAGACTGTACTTGGACTAAATCCCTCAAGTTCTATATATCACAAAGCAACGCAGTGTAATTTGCCATAATCTGTTCAACAGTAAATATCAAGGGAATGGAAACATGACTCTCATTTTTCTCTATGTGAGTAGAATTAACTTCTTAGCATGGTGATTTTGGTCATTTCAACAATTTGGGCAGTAATAACGTTCTTGTACATTAGCTAGCTAGAACTAGTCTCCAGATACATGCAGCAAAGGAATCACTTGTCAGGAGATGAGTCCCATGAGATGTTGAACATTCTGGATCCAATTCAATGGAGTATTTAAGCACATGTTATTTCACTTTAAGCATAGGAACATATTCTTTTTTTTAAGCTATAGTTCTTGGTGCCTTGAAGAACAAAATTCTGCTTTCCTAAATTCAAAACCAATGTAATCAGTGAATAAATTAACTCAAATAGTCAGATGATGCAAGTCAAGCCATAAAGAATGAACAGCAACCATCAAGACTACTTATTCCAGCAAGCCTGTTTCCTTTTAGCATACAACCTTTCTGCTCTGCAACTGTCGTCTTAGATTCATGTTTTCTTTATCACAGCTAGTTAATTCCTAAAATGCAGTACACAGCAATATTAATTTCCTGAACAGCTCTCCTGCTTGAATGAGACAGATGTGCTTCAGTTCCATACTGGCTGTCAGCTTCAATTATTCTGGAGCCAACCAAATTCTTACTAAAGTCACGGTTGTCGTGCTGGTTAACTTAGCAAGAGCAGTCTTGGTCTGTGAGATGACATACACATCCCTTCATTCTCCCCATTTTCCTAAGGATCTAAACCAAATTCTTCTGTAAAGAACTACTTAAACCTTGAAAAATTGTTGCAGAGACAGTTATTTTTGTTGAGCATAGTTTTGGGGTAAATCATAGAATTATAGAAGATTTAGAGTTGGAAGGGACCTGAAAGATCATCTAGTTCCAACCCCCATGCCATGGGCAGGGACACATTCCACCAGACCAGGCTGCTCAAGACCCAACCAACCTGGCCTTGAACACCTCCAGGGATGGGGCAGCCACAGCTTCCCTGGGCAGCCTGGGCCAGTGCCTCACCACTCTCATGGTGAAGAAATTCTTCCTTATGTCTAGTCTAAATAGTCACCTTGGCACCTCTTTGTTTTGAAGACTTCAACATAATGAAAAGGATAGGTGTAACTGCTACCCCTCATTAGAAGCAGGATTTATTAGCCAAGGCACTGCAACATTTTAATGCAAACAGCATCTGAACTGAAGCGGGTTTTAATTCTGGTAGCTGAGGTTAAATTGATGCATCACCACCTGTAGCATTGCCAAGTAGGATGCCTCTAGTAAACTTCAAAAAAGCATCTTGTATTTGTAGTGCTGTGTCCAGTTTTTCAGATCAGTAAGACAATTCCTGTTCTGCAGAACTGTTAAGTGTCCATCCTCTTCTTGTTGTCAAAAAATTTTAATGAGCAATTAAAAAAAAAGTCCACACTAAAAAGAAAGTTTGGCTTCCCAAGCACAGAAATATCTGGCATCTGACTGATACACTGGAATCTATAATGCTTCCGTCCCCCTGTGGACAGAATGTCTATTTCATGTCCAACAGAGGAAAGAAAAGTAAAATATTCATTGGCATATTTTAGTTTTTTCATAACCCATTGAATAAACACGAGACTGTTAAACAAGATTTGAGGGGCTGTTCCCTAAAATGCTTTCTAGAATAAAATCTCATGTTGGGTATTTCTGCTTTTGCCTCCCAGTTTTGAATGCTGTTTGGTTATTTTGGTTAAAAAATTAAAGAGATAGACTCCCGTAATCTGTATTTAAAGAGTAATTAAACTAGTTATTTTCTCAAAACTACACATTCCAGCAACAGTTTCTTTCATTGCTTCCAGCCTGTACAAGCACAAGTTTGTTCTGTTAGCTTCTGGCTGTGATCCAGTCAGATGGTTAGATGCTTGAATGAACTCGGAGAAATATTTTTACTGTGTGAAGAATTTGTACTTAATCACTTGGGGAAAAAAGATTCCATTTTGATTCTTGGCTACAGTATTTATCTTAAATTGTTTAGTCACATGAAAGTATAATTTCACTAGGTAGCAGATATCCCTGTGAAATTTCACTTGCAATTATGTTCTAGCTTACCAGCTTTGACCCTTATGTAAGGTCATCTACACAGCTGTTTAAATAAAAATATACACCATGATAACTCACAGTATGCTCCAGTCACGCAGAAATGTGAGTGGACAGCTTATTGATTGTAGCGTCTGACCTGACCTGCTTGTAATTAGGAAATCAATATGTGGATTCATCCTCTTTTCTTCACCACCCACCTTTCCCCCAAATTCCGAAAATATCTCTGTATTCAGATAATGCTGATGTTTGATTCCTATCCCAGTTTTGCAATACAAGCATTTCTCTAATATTTAAGTAACTTTACACGTTCTACTTTCATCCCAAGGTCTGGATAGATTTTGTGGAAGGGATTTATTAAATAGTACAGAAATAACGTTCAAGAGAGACCTTAAACCAAGGCAAGGATACAGCAGAATTTGGCTGATATTATAACTGGCACAAAAAGAATATAGTCAGCTGACAACACTGTTCAAACTATTGATGCCTCATCATTTCAACCAGCTGACAAAATTGCTGCACAACCTTGTCTCCTCCCATCTTGTCTAACCCCTTTCTGCTATGCTACCACACAACAGTGAAATCTTAGCCCTTTGCAAGATGCTATTGTATTTGTGCAAATATAATTTGTGTTATTCATTGTGAACCATGATGCTTATTTTGGATTGAGCTTTCATTTAACTGTGTTCATGTGGTATAGCATTTTAAAGCACAAAATTCAGTCTACTTATTTGCACTAATGGTTTTGGTTTCACTGTTTATTTTTTTTTTATATTATACTGTCAATGGTGGGAAAAAAGCAAATTTTGCTGTATGAGTTCAAAAGGGGATGCAAAGCAGTGGAAATTGCTAGCAATATTAGACAATTATTTGGCCAGAGGACATCAATCTGAAACTTGACATTAGTTCCAAAACTTTTGTAACAGAAGCGAGAGCCTTGAAGATGGAGAGTCACAGACATCTTTCTGTGATAGGTGACAACAAATCAAAAGCCAGTATTGGAGTGGACCCCTGCAAAACAACTTGAGACGTTGTAGAACTACACTTTGACCATTCAAGTGTTTAACATTTACACCAAACTAGAAAATAAAGAAAGCTTGACAGATGGTTACCACACAAGCCGAACAAAAAGAAGAAAAACCGCCATTATGAAGTCCACTTCGCACTTCTTTTGCGTGAAAAACCCATCCATTTCATGATCACATTGTGACATGTGATGAAAAATGGATTCTATATGAAAACCAATGGCATTTCGCACAGTAATGGAAATGAGGTCAAGCACCAAAACACTTCCCCTAACTGAAGCTGCATCAAAAGAAGGTTGTGGTCACTATTTGGTGGTTGGCAAGTAGAAACTTCCACTACAACTTCTTAAATCCTGGCAAAACCATCACAGTAGGGAAATATTGCCAGGAGACAGACAAAATGCACCAAGAACTGCAATGTTTATATCCAACATCATGTTTATATCCAGCTTGACTGTATGTCTTGTAAATGACTGCAGAAAATGCATGAACTGGGCTAACAAACCCTACCTCACCCAGCTCACTCACTAGCCTTCTCTACCACTGATTATCACACTTTTGAGCATCTCAACAACTTCCTACAAGAGAAGGTTTTCCATAACCAAACAGCAACTCAAAATGCCTTTGAAGAATTCATCAGCTCCACGACTCCAGAATTCTATGCTACTGGAATTAACTTGTTTCTAATGATTCTAATGGTTCTTATTTTGACTAAAAATTTTTATTCAAAGCTGTTAGTTTTGAACCAACCTAATGTTTTTGAACTTTAGCACCATTATACCTAATTGACATTTCCCAGTTAGCTTCTTGCTAGATACCTGCTGGTTTCTTTCAGTAGATTTACAGACTATTACAGGGCTTGATAATACTTGAAGTTATCACTGAAGAGTGAAACAGGACATGCAGACAAACTAATGGAAGAAATCAAATATTTAAATAACACACGTAAAAGACTTCAGCGTCTTACATGGGAAAGAATCTCGGGAAAGAGTCAATTATGGTGCATAGAGATAATCTAATAATCAAACTAGGCCAACTGCAAACACTGTCATCCTAGCAAAAATTTGAAAGAATCTATACAAATAGCAGTGAAGGAAGAAAAATATGCACACTCCAAGCATGCATACCCCAGAGTAACCTCACTGAATCACATTATGGTAATTTGATCCAAAAGCTTGGGGAATTCTGAATTCAGATACAGCTACAATGCACCTGAAAAACCTGCCAAATTCAAGCTACTTTGCACTCTAAAATTGCCACAAACAAAGTCAGGAAAAATCAGGGCAAGTACTTATCTGATTTTTTTTTTTTTATGTTGGCTACGAAAGGAAGAACGCACAATGTGGCATCATTTCTACTAGACTTAAAATGCACAGGTGGCAGCTAAAATCAGTGAGAACAGTAATCATAAGATAATAATGCTGCAGGAAGCACAAAGCAAGGACCAGAGTTTCAGCAAGTATTTAAAAAGATGCCTTTTTCTTCTCTGCAGCTTCACATACTGAGAGTTTTGTGTGCCTATTAAGGTACTGACAAAACAGCAACATATTACGAGACTAAACACAAGCATAAGAACCCTCAATGGACACATTGGAAGTTATTCGGTGATTGTTGAAAAATAAGATTGTCAAAAAGCTTTTTTTTAAGTGTAAGTTTCTTTTTTTTTTTGAATAAACATACAATTTGGAAAACAGCATTCTCAGAAACAATCTGGCACTAATGCAACAGGTATAAAAGTTCATCCTTCATTCTAAGTACTGTTCACTAGCCTGCAGTTTTTTAAACACTGTATAAATTACCATATTGATGTATGAGGATATAATTGGCTTTTCTGAAAGACATCGACATATTAAACCTCAAGCAATGAATTTGTACCATTCTGGGCCTTTGTAACAAAAAAGTCAGTGACCCCAGCAATTGTTTTCCATGAACTCCGTTGCTTTCAATGTAAGACTTAACAAAAATTTAACCTTTGGGATTAAAGTTTGTTTACACCTTAACTGGTTTCACCATAATTTTCTCCCTTTCAGTCTGTGGTGCCTGGTGCGGTTTGGAGGGCTCTGGCACATGCCCAGGCAGTAATGTTCTCTCTCACTCTCTGGGGGAGGTTCCAGGGATTAAATTCACCATTTCCCAGAACTCTAAACTTTATGTGCTGAGTGTCTGTAATGTAACACATAGGACATACACGTTGCCCTTCGCAAAGGTTTCCATGCTTTTTCCTCAACTTAAAGAGAACTTAAATATTCTTGTGGAGTCAGTGTGCTAAATTGGATCAATTCAGTGATATAATTTATGATACAAGACCACCCACAGCATTTTTGAACCACAGCTAAGAGGGAAAACTTGGGTTGGAAATGAGATGCCATTTTGGAAGCCGGAAAGAAACATGAAAATTAAAGTGGGAAAAAAAGCTGCTTTCCCCACAGCCCAGACAAAAACCGGAAAATATCCCCTCTCTCTTTCCTCCTTACTTTGCACTTATCTTCAGAGTCCTCAGAGCAATACTGAATGCTTCTCTTTCAATGCCTTTTTTTTTTTTTACCAGGAAGTTCTTCACTTTCCCAAAATTTATTTTTCTTTGATCTTTACATCAATAATACTGTGACTAACCTTAGCAGTTCTGCTGCAAAGTACTCCCTTCCCTTCTCCTCCCCATATTTTCATATAGTTAAGAGAATTAACTTGGCCTATAAGAAATCATTAGATTTTAAAAATAAAACCACATTTGTTCTCTTCTTAATAGGTTCATCAGTTACACTTACCTGCAAAGTAATAGAAACATTCAGATCCTCTGCTTCTGCCTCTCAATGCTTTTTCACAACAATTGAAAATATGAAGTTTAATTTTCCTAGATTGGGAAATATAGCTCTGCACGACAGCCTTACTACAAAATGAGACCTTGAATGCTATAGCAATCTGATTAAATTGTATTGTAGAGACCACAAATCATACTATATTCTAATCCCAGGACTAAGTTGGCTTTTTTATTTTTTTAAAATAAACTTTGATAATACCGAATTTCTTACTTCTGTACAGTAAGCCATACCTTGCAACAGTCAAAATAAGTCCCAATCTAAGCACTGAAAGCATTTCAAAGTACAGCATCACACAGTCTCTCCCTCCCATCCCACTACTTCCTCACATTTACATTTGACAGATGCTTTACAGCATGCAGAAATATTCTCTTTTAAACTTCTCATCTTTCAATGAAAACCTTACCTAGGCCAGATGCTTTGGTTCTCTTTTGCATTTATTTAATTGGTTGCCATTTGACATGAAATAGCTAACACATGATGACAAATGCAAATCTATCCCCTTTGCAGTCATTTCTTTCAAGATACAAATGCTTGCATCTCATCCTGCCTTGCCTTAAAACAAGCAGAGACTAGAATCAGCTATTTGTTTCCTGAAATAGTTTGCATTCACTGCCATAAATTTGACCCAGCTAACTGGAAATAAACTGCGTTTAAAGAGGGAACAAATGTTTAGTCTAAGCAAACCCTAGTGTTTGTATGTGTGTGTTTAAGAAACTTGAGTTAAATTCTATGAGTGTATTTCATCAGGTAGAAAGAGAATGAAGCATCACTTAGAGAAATAAACTGGCAGAACAAAAAGGCATAGAAGAACCACCAGTTGCTGTATTTCTTCTTCTGAGGGTGTATATGGCTGGTTTTCCACTGTATAAAATCCTATTATAACAAAGAGGGGCTGGCACTTGAGGCCCTAGAGAAGAAGTGAGTTCTGAAGAAGTGCTTTCAAGGAGGAAATCATCAACAAAGCTGAGATAAACGAGTATTTCTCCCAGCAATAAGGCCAACTTAAGCATTCCCTGTCTCCTCCTTACCCCATGCTCTTCCCTCTGGTGCTAATACCACAGCTGTCATGGTAAATGAAACCAGAGAAATGATATAATTTAGGAAGATTGCTTTAAAAATAATATTTATAAGTACCATTGTAAAGTGATGACTTAGATGAATAAAGCAGAATGATCTTTTTGTCTTAAAGATAAATGTTGGAAAGCCTTACCGTGAGGGAGGTTTTGGTCTATGCAGACCCACAGGCAGGACCCACATCAAGGAGCTGGCGAGGGGTCCATGGCATGTGGCTGTACAGAGCACAGCAGCATCGGACAGACAGCCATCCAGGAGCCACAACGAGAAGCGAGCTGCACCTCAGCATCCCTCGTTTCTGCCTTTCCCAGCTGAACTGCAGTGACAGAGCACTGAGATGTCTGTTATCAGAAAGGGGAATTTTTTTTTTCCTGGTTGCATAAGGAAGCACTCAGACCTCGCTGTTCTTGTAATTTGTCTTCATCTCAGCTGACTAAGATATACAATTCAGGAACTAATATCTTTCTTATAAATTTTCCAATCATTTTTTATAGGTGCTGTAAACTACATTGAAGCCATCCTTTCTCATTTCGCTGTGGTGGGCTGTGAGTCTGCTAACAGAGCTCAATCCATCTTATGTAACCAATTTCAAACATTTTTTACATAAAATTATTAGCTGATAATATTTAGTGCCTTCATGTATGCCAGAATGCCATTCATGCCAATAGTATATTATACCATCCTACTACATAATTATCAACAGTCCAGAGAATCCTGTAGTCACTAATGACAAAGTATATTTAGATACTGCAGCAGCGTTTCTTGAATAACTCTTTCTTTAAAGCTGTATTATATCATAGATTTGTTTCAATTTACATTGCTACTGATGGTCTTTCTTCAGTCTTTACACAGAATTCCACTTATTGTCATGTTGGAGTAATCACATGTGAAATGGATAGAGAATATGCCCCTTAAAATTTAAGGTGTACATGAGATATTCTTATGACATATGGTCATACTTAATTTTTATAGTGGAACATTAACTATAATTTGCCAAAAAAGGAGTTTCTGAGTTCCCCCCTCTCAAAGAAAATGAGGCACTGCTGTTCATGCTAGCATAGCTTTGCTGAGCTCGGAAACAATGGTGGAGGCGGTAGAGAAAATGATACAGCGAATTCCCCAAACTATTTTAATAAAGTCTTAATGCATCTGACACTAAACCCACACGTGAAATTGAACCTCACCTAGATAATGAACTAGTTAATCATAAATTAAGGTGGAGGATTCACTGACTGTGAAGAAGGAGAAGGTCCACACAGAACAGACATGAGAATATTGACAGGCCATTAGAAGAGCTTCATAAAATTTCAGTTTCAGTTGATGATAAAAAAACACCAAAACACAACCCACTGCACCCAAAAATGCAACACCTCCCTCGAGCATTACTGAACTAAGGCCAAGTTTAAGGTCAAAGCTCTACCAAATTTCACCTTCATATAGCTGCTTGTTGCACCTTATGTTGAAGGGCTTGGCACTTTTCTTCCAGTGAGGGACTATGTGCAAAAATCTCAGCACTGAAGAGTGCAGCACTCAAGGCCATACTCTCAACACCTGCTCTCAGCAGTGTGAGCTGAATCAAAGCCTCAGTAAGTGGATGCAAGTACAAAAGTGGCTGGAGACAAGATGTTACAGGAACAGGATTGCACTGAAAGGCAAAAATCCGTCAAGGATCATTGATTTATACTGAGGAGAAACAAATGCAAAACAGAAAACCTGCCACAGCCTTTGCCTGGCTTGTTCCCTTATCTGCACTTGGCCTTCAAACAAAATTTATGCACTCCTCAAGAGTACTTCTAGTACAGAATCAGTGATAGTAGGATGAAGAACAGCATCCAAGAGTTATTTTTAAGGGCTTGCTTTAACTCATCTAAATCTAGTTCACACTACTTGTGAATTTCTCTTTTTTCATGTGATTTCCAAGTTAAAATGTTTTAAAATCATTGGCAGTAGATTACATAGGCTGCATAAGTAGTGATAAAATACAGTTTGGAGAGGACTGTGCCAGTTCCTAGAAGCACTGAGTCCTTAAAAAAAGATAACAAACCTTACTGGTGTTGCTTCTAGAAGCTTCAGCTTTTCAGTAAGCAGGCTGGAGTGTTTAATGATATCCAGTCCTTATAGTAAGTACTCCTCACTGGCCACTTCAGTTTTGTTAGATTCAACATCAGCAAGCAATGACTCAGTCAAGGACTACTGTAGCTATCAAAAACAAACAAACAAAAAGGGTGTCTGCTAAAGTTGAAAGAGATGCATCAGGCTTGGTATATGAACAGTCAGCATGTCATGAATATAGGCATAGCCTAAAAGCAAAAACCCCACAGCAAATACTTGGAAAAGGACTTGCGAAGCTTCAGGGAAACAATGCAGAAACATGAAGTGGTTCCTGTGTTCCTGTGTAGCAGAACTAGCCCAATTCAATACCTGTAAGGTACCATTCCTAGAGCATGTACTCCACCTCCATCAAACAGCCAGTCTGATAAGAACAAGCAGTAGACCTGCAGGTGTCATAAAAAGAGCTTCATGTGAGTACCTACACCCATGGGAAAATATAGATAATACAAGATGGGTATTGGCACACATGGCAACAGAAACCATTAGCAACAGAAGAAAACTAGTGAGTGTGTCCACATCCATAAATTCCAACTATAAAAGCGAGCTTTCAGTAATGTCAGGAATACTATTGAAGATTACACAAATCACGGTTCTCAAAATGAGGAGAAAGAAAGTATTGGCAAGGATTCCCAAATGCATTGTGGGCTGATAAATTAAATAGAAGAGTGTTATGATTAATGACACAGAAGAAATGGTTACTAAAGCAGGGAATTTATTGGGATTATAAGGACTCTGAGAGAAAAGTGCCAATCATACCATCTCAATAAGTCACAAGTGTCACTGGCCAGAGTGAAAATCAAAAAGTTTTGGTTGACGAAACTGTGAGTGTATAAATTAGTGGATTGTGTCACTGGTCTTCCAGTAGGCTCTGTGTCCATGGCTGTACCATGGAAATGTGTGATGAGCACCAGCTCAGGACCAGCAAATTACTACAGTGTTCTAGCATTAGTGACTTCCATCCTGAGATCTCTAGCCAGCCTTCTTCTAATCAGTGATTGGAAGAAATGAATTAAACAGACAATATATAGGAAAGAACTTGATAAAATAGAAGTTTTCACAGAACAATGATATGCTGCACCATGCAGCAATTGTGATGGGCACAGCAAGCCCCCACTCAGCGGACAACTACAGTAGAAGAAAGGATGGTTCTCTCCTGCCTGGATGTGAACATCATCCACTGAGATCAATGCCATTACATGCATCTTGCAGAGCAAGAGCTGATCTGTTTGTATGTGACTTGAGAACTCTTGCAAAAAACTCTAACTGCATACGAGAGCTCTCAGTCATCCTCTGAAGACTAGGCTGTCTGCCAAGTACAGCAGACAGACACATCAATAATTCCCATCATCTATTCATCAAAAAAAAGAGATTCCATTTTCCTTAAAACGCATCATATGCGGATTTTACCATGCTGAAAAGGGCAACAATTGTAGGTCTCTGAACTACCCTCATATAACAGGATTGGTTCCCCTTAGTGCTGCTCAGACACAGCTACTGCCTCAAGGAATTTATATTAATTCAGCAAATTCCATCCCTTCCTTGACATAAATTGGCTAAACTTTATGGCTATAACTGATCAAATGAGGTGTGCCTGTACATAATGCTTCACCACAAAATTTAACTAAAGCAGTAAAATTTGAACACCAGTGAATGGAGAAGTGGCAGCAACCGTCTCGGCTGAAATGCCATTCCCAGCACTGGGTGGAGGAAAATGTTTCAGAATGTGAAATCAGGTGAGTTGAATTCCAAACTGGTGATTTCAATACAACTTTTAGAAGGTTAAAGTCAAACTGAACGTTGTTGAGCATGCTATTTGAATGCCATTTCCTCTTTTACCGCAAAGTATTTCAAAGGTCTAACACAACTATCTCAACTGAGAAACAGGCAGGCTGTGTTCTGTGTTGCATTTTGCCTCTTACTGGGTCATTTTGGCTAACTCTCTGTTTTCATCTGACTCTGCCTGTGCTTTTCTCTCTGAAGAAAGGAAAACAATTCTGTGTACGTCTGAAAAGGATTTCAACTGATATAGAAAAAAAGTGCAGCAGTTTAGTTTGGTGTGCTGTTTTTTTGCCTAGGATTGAAGTTTAAAAAGTTGCAAAAGAAAAATCCCCCACCCCCTTTAACCTTTGCTCAAACTCCTAAGCATTTTTACGTCTAAATACTGACTCAGATCATCTGGAAACAGGCAACATATAAGTAAGATAAATGACTTGAGTGAAGACATGTCTGGACATACATTCTATAAAGAAAAGCTAATTAAAGAGTTCCTAGACAGCCCATCTGACTGTAACTCAGTTATTGAACTTGAACCAGATGCAGATATTGCCAGATCAAACCTTAGTCTTGGCAAAAGAAAAAAAAGACTGATCTAAACTTCTATATAGCCTGGTTTACATCTGGGCTAACCAGTTTTGTTGTCAATGATTATTTGCCACAGTACTGATATTTTAATGAGAGGAAGTTGCTTGAGTCAGTTTAGGCCTGAGCAGTTCTGACCAGTGGATGAGACACACCTGTAACAGCTCCAGCCCTCCAAAAGCTGAGGTCTTCAAGTCATCAGAGATAATGTGTGTATAGAACACGTTCTGTGCTATGTGCAGTTATCATTTTATTTTATATCCCTTTGAGAAATACTTGAAAATTCCCAGTAGTTTGGTATAAGTGAAAATTATTAAAAAATTATACATGAAATATCCTTATGGCAATAGAGATTAAGGAAAAAGAAAAGATGGGAAGGGGGATGAGGGGCTTGGAACTTGGACAGGTAAGGGTAGGTAGGAAAGAATAATTAGATGTCTCAGTACCAGGGGTTTGCATCCCCTGGTCTGGTCCTGCCTTGCAAAAGCTGGAGCCTGGGAGGATCACACCTTCCTGAACAGGGAGCAGGCAGCAGACATTGCTACTCCAAGTAGCTATTCCTCTTCCTGCTGCCATCACCTGCTTTCTCAAGTTACATGTCATATAGGTCATCATACTCTTATTACTTGTTTTTAAATAACACACAGCCTTTACAGGTAACTCATCTGTAAGGCAGGAAAGCACACAAGCACTGTAACACTGTCTACAGCCACCAAAGGCATTCATTTGCCCTTCAGCTCCTCCTCTCACTGGCTCTCTCCTTCCCAGAGGCTGTCCTTAAATACTCCTCTGGCAGGCCACTGGCTCAGACTCCCTCCATTTAGGAATCCCAGAGATAATAGGCAATTAGCGTTTGTCCCTCTGGCTAATTATCTACTCAGACCTCCAGCCAAGTCTCAAAATAACCCCAAATCCCTGCTCAGTTCTTGGGTAATAAAGGCTGCAGCCACTCCAGGAACAAGAACAAAAGGGAAGAGACAGAGAAAGTGTAGCTACAGTAAGAAGAATTTCTGAAAGTTTGTCCCATCACATCCACTGTAAATTGCTTGCTTTTAATCTCCCATGGGAAGTAATGCAGTTGCTAGAGCCAGCAGCACAGCAAGTGTTTTCTCTCTGGGATATTTTGAGTCATTCAATGTTGCGAAAGACATATTTCTCCTTGGAAGGTTTAAAAGCAAACCTTTTCAAAAACTGGTATGAGGGACTCAGTGAAGAAATGAGTCATGTGAAAGAGCCAAGAATTTGATTCCAAGTGCTGTAATATGATTGCAATTTCATGTTACCTAGACAATAAAGTAAAATTCAGTAAGTTGTTTTGAAACAGTGTAGGTAAAAAAGATTTCCTGATTTCATCAGTTTTGTTAAAGATTTGTTTGGATCTAGCATGCAGCAGTGGATCCTTTCCTGATATCACATTCTCTTTGGAGAGTTCAAACATTTACAATAAGCAAAATGAAGTAGGATTTCAAAATAAGTGCTTCTTCCTTTACATTAGCAAGGTCCAACACATGGTCATAGGTGGATGATTTCCTATTTAATTAGGGGCCAAAACTTCACTTGCTGGCTTCCGCAGGAAGCTATATTATCCTCTATAGCTTGTGAGAGACTGATAGTGGTACTAGAGCAGGCAACAGTTGCATGTCAAGATGGCAAGGGCTTGAGTGATCAAGATGAGAGAAAGGCTACGGAAGCAAACAAGTAGTTTTTCCTTTGTTGTTCTTGACAAAGGACAAAACCAAACCTTGTTTTCTAAAAAAAATCACTAAGTAAGACACAGTATTTTGTTTGGTTTCAGAGGAGATAGGACATGTAAAAGCATCCGCTATTACCTACCAATGTCTCTGTTGCAGAAAAGACGTAACTGGGGCCAGGCTTATTGGACTTGTCTGGGCTGCCTCATGGGAAACCCCTGCTTGGGCACACCAAGGGCTTTTTACAGCATCCACTCCGCAATGCAGATCTCTGGGTGAAGAACAACATAACCTTCTGGAGAAGGACACATCATGTTCGTGCATCAGAGTGAACATTCTGTTTATTGCAGATGGATCGTAACAGAGTCCTGATGCTGCCTCTAACCTGGGCATACTGCCATGCCACAAGTTCATTCCAGTGATGTACCGAGATGGCTTTGCTTCTCCTAGTCTCAAGTGCCTTTGGAGACACTCCAGGCAGGCTTTCCCTACTTTGTGACAGCTCTTGGCTAGCTTCTTCTGGACTCAGCAGTTCATTTCCAAATTTCCCACCCTGTTGACATTGTTCCTCTTTGATTCAGGTCTGCCCAAACCATGTGAAAAAGCTGAAGAATCCAGGCCTTTCTTCAAGCCTGGAGACTGATCTCCAGTTGGTGAGCATTCACATCTCACTTCATTTTTTCCCATCCCCTCAGATGCCCTCTCTGTAAGAAGACTGAGGTGTTATTACATTCCCTCCTTTGCATCTCACTGGCAATGGTGCAGATAGGGCCCCTGCTGAGCACCACATTCAGCTTCTCAAAAGCAGATTTAGAGCAGAATTCCACTCCATGACATAAATAATCAGAAGAAAGCCCAGATAGCTTCTTCCAAATACATAATACTCATAAGGAGCAGGTCTTCACACTCTATCTGACTGAAGATGGGGACGTATATTGCGTTACACAGATGGACCAGAAGTTTTGCAAATCCAGATGATTATTTCTGATGCTTTTAGATACTGAATAACAGTTCTAAATATTTGTCTGCTGTTTTTAATCATCCAGGTTTGTGAATTACTCAGAAAATATTCAATTAGCAAGAAATTAATTGCATTTTTAATTGCCTGCTCTTCTGTGATGATATATAATATAAGCACAGCTCGGATGAACATAAATGCAGACGATTATGCATGCAGAATTGTAAGCCTTCCCTGAAAAGATTTTTTTCAAGTCCTGACTGAAGCTAGAAAAATAAAATCAAAGGTAATTATGGGAACTTGGTAGAAAACAACAGCGCTTTTAAAGTCACATATGAGGCTGGATTCAAACTTGGGTTTGATATGGGATAAGCATCAGCTATTATCATCCAACCAGTCCCTCAGCATCAGTTTCAGCATGTTCAATGCAAACCATCCCTTTCTCCAGCATTTCCTGTTAGGCAGGCATTTCTGAAGCCTTAAGTCGGCTGACAGAAAACGCTTGACATAAGGATAAAGGATGGACACAGCTTACCTGAAGACAACACTTGTTACATTCAGGACACTTTGGCATTAGACACAGGTAAGCTTGCTGTGGTTCTTCAGGACAAGGGAATGAAGAGAAGCAGGACAGGAGCTAAAGAACTTGGCTGAGACAGTGTCCGGCTGAGACATTGTCCGGCTGAGGCATTGTCCAGCTGAGGTGCCGAGCTGCCTTTCTGCACCACAGATGTCCCAGCTTGGCTCCACAGGCCCTGTTGCTGATGCGTTCTTGGCTAGGTGTTTGCAACAGGTTTGGGACTATCTCACCTCCTCAATGTGCCAGAAACTCCATTCCTCAGCCTTCAGGGCAGAGGATATCTCCTGTGGTGTTTTATTGACTCTTGAAGTGGAGGTGCTTGAAAAGACAGATACATTTTCTTGGAGGAAAATGGAGAAGATAATGTTGCTTTCAGTAAGGAGTCCATTAAGGATTGGTCACTTATAGATTTTGCACACAACCATGTGTGCTCTTAAAATAATAGCAACTGTCTGTAGCCTGCCTATGATTGAAGCAGAGAGCATGCTGGCAATCCATGCCATATGTGGAGATTTAAGGTCCAGCTCTGCAATGCATGTCTTGCCAGTAGAACTCCCAGTATTGAACCTCACATGTTGTTGAGGCACCATTATTTTTGTTTTTCAAACCCATGCCAACAGATGCCTTTGCCCATCTAGTAAATGCACACTCAGTACATTCAATGATATGTCAGTGTTAAACAAAGTACCTATCATACGAAGTTCCATATAAGTTCCATACAGGGTTTGAACAAGTGGTAGATTTGCCACTAAGCGCAGATGCGTTCAATATAATGAAAGTATCTGCCTGCTCCTTATCAGAGATGACACATTGCCATCCAGTGCAAGATAAACTGAAAACTCTGAACCAAGGTCTTGACAGGTAAAATGCTTTGATTTTGCCTTTAATTCAGCAGGCTCATATTACTGGGTTCTCTGTATTAATAATAAATACATGCTGAAGCTCCTGTCAGTGGCAGAGTTTCAATTCTCACCTGATAACAACATATCTATGTGAAGAGTGTGTCTAGGAAAAGCACGATACTATTCACAATGCAGCCAAACATAGTTAGGAAATGTGACAGCTGTTCAACAATATGTTGAAGTACAATGATGGTAAAATTAATAATTAGTTTTATAAACTTCTTCTTTTTCTTTAATTTTTAGCACTATTTATTCAGTTAAATAAATCCAGTTCAATTATTTTCTTCATTTTTTTTCCCTGTAAAAGATTTGAAAGAATAAGCTCTTGAAGAACAGGTTTGGACCTGAGAGTTCTTTAGGGCAGGAACTCTTGCATATATTTACATGATCTATCCTGGGCATATATGTGACTGCTCCAAATGACAAGCAGACCACGTTCTGCTTGCCCACGCTGCCATCCTGCAGAGGCCAGGTGCACACGCCTTTCCCTCCTGCACGGGCTCAGGACCATAACCCTGGGGTCTGGGGTTTGTATCTGCAGGGGAAGTGAGCTGGCATCAGCCCTGGCACGAAGTGCTGAGGTCAAACTTTGCACAGTGACGAGCACAACAGAGCCTGAGACCCCAGCTGGACACATTGGCAATTGCCATGAGAAAGAACCGAGCAAAACGCGAGTTGGCAATTATCTCACATCGTAAATGCTAGTCTGAGAGTTAATATTGCCCTCCCACTGCCTTGGATAAAAGGCAGCTTAATTTCTATATATTGAAAAGAAACAAAGTTATCTTTCATTAACAGCCTAAGTTGAAGACTGATAAATACTATGGTATTTTTCAGACGAGATCCATTTATTTTAACAGCTCTTTAGGAAGCAGGAAATTTACTTATAGGCTTTAACTGCTCTAAGTGGGTACACAACACCAGCTGCAGCCATGAAGTAAATAGGCCATAGCCATGAATAAGATACTATACTTTATGCAATTACTGTGAATTGGTTTGTTGTTTGCCTCCACTCAGGGTGAAGTGAATCAGTTCAAACAGAACCCACGTAAGACAGTCCAAGTTGAATCTTTTTTGTCAATGTAAATTTGAACTGCAAGACCTCTGAATTGATTTTCCTAGAGGAAAGCTTAAGATTGTTTTTGAAGGCAGTAGTAAGCATGCACGAGACTTTTACATAAAAAGAATGCATACGAGTCTATATTTTAAAAAATGCTGGGTATTAGCTGGATTAAATTCAGTTTATCAGCCACAGTAACATTAATTTAATCCCCATCTCTTATCTTAGTTGCAGAGCAATTCTGTATTTACTGTACCGTATTTAGTGTGAGGGACCATTAGCTCCATTACTGCAACAATCTGGAGACTTTTCCAATTTACAGTTTCTCCATTGGTCATCATTTTCTCAATGCTGTGAATGATCGATTCATTGACTTCAGCAAGAGTTGCAGCTGGTCTACAAATTGCAGTCTTTTAGTATTATGTTTGTGACAGTATTGCAAAACCACGAGATGAGGACTGGTCATGTGGTATTATGCCAATTTTCCATTCAGGAGAATATTTTCTCGGAATTCTCAGAAAAGGACTTCATCTGTCTTCCACATTTTGACAAACTCTTACTCTGAATCTACTCATCTTCTAAACAAGGACTGTAAATTACTGTAGTTATAGGCAGTAATACAACTATATTGTGTATTGTCACACAGGATTCTCTAAAGATTGTAATGTAAAACAGATCTGTAAAGCCTATGTCAACAGACTAAGTTATGATAATCAGACACGTCATTAACATTCCTGGGTATAGCTGGTTTATTTGGTAAGCCTATATTTTGATTTTATGTTGGTATTTTTATTGACTTTCAGTTTTGCAAGTATTCAATGGCAGCTACACTTTTTCTCAACACTTTCAGTCATATAAATTGAAGTATTGATTTCTTCAAATAACCTAATAGTCTTGTTAAATTACTGACAGACACTGCACTTGTCTTTCGTTCTCAGCACACATTTAATCAAACATATAAGACACTTAACAGAACATGAGGATGGTTACCAGTATTCATTGAAAGACCTAAAAGCCACCACCATCACCTGTATCAAATGAGCAGTCCAATGTGTAGTTGTTTCACGTTAAATACAGATTTGACCGTGGAAGCTTGGTGGAGACAGCTCAACACAAATCTATTTTTAAAAAAAGATTAATTAAAACCCAATATATAGCCACAGCCAATCAGAAAACTGACATAAAAATCAGACTCTGCTAGCACATAAATAATAATTGGAGGTAATACAGAGTCTAATCTACATCGGGTCAAAAATAGCTTGCAAAGAATGAATGTCTGTGACTGAAGCACAAATATCAAGGGTATGACCAGTCTCTCTATTAGGACATGAAGAATATCACTAAGAACTTGACAAGAAATTTTGGATTGTTCTCACATACTATAGCTAGACCTATAGAAAGGTAACAGCTAATCTGATATCATCAATGTTCTCATCCATATTCCTAAGACAAAGATACAAGCTGTTCAGTTACCATGACTAAATGTTATGCCAATAATTACTACAGTATTACATCCTGCTCACATCATGAACACGAAAGACTTTTTACAAGTGACGTGACACTCTGTGTCTCTGTGTACATCTTTATCACAGTATTAGCTTGAAAGCTAAGAGCTTACAGGGTCCTACTGACTTGTGAGTTCTAGTACCAAATCCTTGAAGCCCTGATAAAGGTACTTTTATTTGATTATTACTCTCTTGCACAGCTTTACAGCAGGAGTGCTTATGTTCAAAGGAAACATATTCCTGTGTATGTGTGTTCAAGAATTCTACCAGAGACATGGATTTTTAACAAAAAAGGATTATATTTAATTTGCCCTTTTTTCCCTAACTGGTGATCGCCTTCTATGACAAAGTGACTCGGCTGCTGGACGAGGGAAAGGCTGTGGATGTGGTCTTCCTGGACTTCAGTAAAGCCTTTGACACAGTTTCTCACAGCATTCTGCTTGAGAAACTGTCAGCCTCTGGCCTGGACAGGCGCACACTCTCCTGGGTGGAAAACTGGTTGGATGACCGGGCCCAGAGAGTGGTGGGAAATGGTGTGAAATCCAGCTGGAGGCCAGTGACAAGTGGGGTTCCCCAGGGCTCAGTGCTGGGTCCAGCCCTGTTCAATGTCTTTATCAATGACCTGGATGAAGGCATCGAGTGCACCCTTAGCAAGTTTGCGGACGACACTAAGCTGGGTGGAAGTGTTGATCTGCTGGAGGGTAGAGAAGCTCTGCAAAGGGATCTGGACAGGCTGGACCGCTGGGCAGAGTCCAATGGCATGAGGTTTAACAAGGCCAAATGCTGGGTCCTGCACTTGGGGCACAACAACCCTGTGCAGTGCTAGACAGACTAGGAGAAGTCTGTCTAGAAAGCTGCCTGGAGGAGAGGGACCTGGGGGTGTTGGTTGACAACCGACTGAGTATGAGCCAGCAGTGTGCCCAGGTGGCCAAGAAGGCCAATGGCATCTTGGCTTGTATCAGAAACTGTGTGACCAGCAGGTCCAGGGAGGTTATTCTCCCTCTGTACTCGGCACTGGTGAGACCGCTCCTCGAATCCTGTGTTCAGTTCCGGGCCCCTCACCACAAGAAGGATGTTGAGGCTCTGGAACGAGTCCAGAGAAGAGCAACGAAGCTGGTGAAGGGGCTGGAGAACAGGCCTTATGAGGAGCGGCTGAGAGAGCTGGGGTTGTTTAGCCTGGAGAAGAGGAGGCTGAGGGGTGACCTCATTGCTCTCTACAACTACCTGAAAAGAGGTTGTAGAGAGGAGGGAGCTGGCCTCTTCTCCCAAGTGACAGGGAACAGGACAAGAGGGAATGGCCTCAAGCTCCGCCAGGGGAGGTTTAGGCTGGACGTTAGGAAAAAATTCTTTACAGAATGGGTCATTGGGCACTGGCAGAGGCTGCCCAGGGAGGTGGTTGAGTCACCTTCCCTGGAGGTGTTTAAGGCACGGGTGGACAAGGTGCTGAGGGATATGGTTTAGTGTTTGATAGGAACGGTTGGACTCGATGATCCGGTGGGTTTCTTCCAACCTGGTTATTCTATGATTCTGTGATTCTGTGATTCTGTTATATTGGTGTCTTAAGTAAGCTGCACTCAAAAAAAGAGCCTCACTGCAGAATGCGACCATCTTTTCCTCCCACACCCAAAGATTCATCTTATTTTTCTTAATAGACATCATGAAGGTTTCTCATTAATACATCATAGAGTACAGTATTTACATTAAAATACACCAAGTGCATAAAAACCATCAAGCACTTCAGAGTATTTCTGTCAGCTCTAATACTGGCATTATTTGTGACAATAATTTTGATAACCACACCAGCCTTCTGAAGAAGGTGTTAGAATGCCTTTCTAAAGATGCAAAATACTTGGAAACTTAGAAAGGGGGTGGCTTTAAATCATGGCGGGAAACCTGATGCTGTATTCTGGTTAAATTATATATGAAAACAACACTGTAAGAAGGCAAGTTGACAGTTCCTAAGTCCAGAAGTGAATACCAACTGCATTTATTTAAAATATCCATCCAAGGTAAAATACAAAGGGTGTCCAGCTCGATGGAACAAATAGCTAATATTTTTTCCTCTTTTCACTAACAGATAAAACAGATTACACTTTAATGTTGTAATCAAGACCCTGACTACCATTGATGGCTAAATATGCCATGAGATCTGATGGATATGTATTGAATTTGTGCATTGTATGTCTCTGCTTGAATTTGACCATGTTTCTGTATACTTTTTTTTTCTGCTGACAATGGTCCTTTCAATTCTGCCTCATTTTAATAAAGCAGAAAAGAGTGCGATGGAAGGTTGTGAAGATAAGAAGACAATGCTCAAATTTTAGTGTAACTACAGTTTTCATATTGGTCTTAACAGTTAGGAATATGCAAGTGTGTAACTAAAACACAGAGCTAATTGCTCTGTGCTAAGAATCACAACTAAGCGCTGAATAACTCCGACACCATTTCTTACAATTTAATGCTTGTTCTCTCTCACTGTCAGCAGAGAAGTTTCCAGGACTGTGTTCTTAGATTTGTGATTTCAGAGATCTTCCTGTAGCAATTTCTGCATTGACGCACAGTCAATATTTTCTCTTATGCTTTTTCTCCATGTTTGAGGTTTTTTTAGTTTTCCTGCTATAAAGCATAGATATGCAGCACCCTAGACCATTTCTTCTACTGGAACCCTTGGAAGGAAAGTTTTCAATGTACACAGCCTTGTCCTGTATCCTTGATGTGCTCATCCCCCGTAATTAGAAGGAGAATTTTGAATACATAATGAACATTCAGAGGGGCTCTCTCAGTCCCAACTATTTAGCCAAGCAATTACAGAATCACAGAAGTTCGTAAGGCTTGGGATGCAGTGTCAACATCAAATGAACCACAATACTTGTAAGAAGCTAACTAATGGCCTAATAAACCCCTGTAGCTATAGAATAATTTCATTATAACTCTGGAAAAGAAGCAAAAGGAATTTTTTCATTTACACAGAGAAAATACTTTCAAGTACACCTTGTGCATCAGACCGGTGTTCAAATGCAGAGAATTATCTAATACCTCCCTCCCCCCAGAGTACGAATTTTAACCTTAAAATAACTGAATGTTACTGAAGGATTAAGCTTGTGAAATAAGAGTTGTTCAGGAATAAAGAATAAACATTACCTCTTATTTTCAGGACCACATCTTTATACCTGTATATGCAATCATCCTTGATTTGGTGCATTCCAACTAGCTATAGAAGAGCTCTTTTGGTTTTTCTTCTGACTAGGAGCCATCTTTTCTAAATTAATCACTTAAGGACAGCCTAAAGGAAGTCTACCTGCTATCAAGTACACATTGCCTGTAAAGACCCACTTGGTGAGCCAAGTCAGGTTTCCCTGTGGGAGGCAGCAGTACTTGCCAGCTGCCCTAGTGCTGGGTATAAATCAGGAATCCGTCCACTCAGCTGGAATATAACACGCTATTTTACCATAGCACAGCTGCCAATATGGTATTATGCAACTCTACTACAATTTAAAAACAATCAATACCTGTGATTCCATTATTTATAGAAACTCATTTAACTACAATGTATTTAAGAGAGGAATGAGAGGCTAGTAAATGCCTTTTAAAAGAGACAAATTATTCTATACTAGAAAAAGAAAGGACAAGATATTCCAACAACCCTTTCTTATTTTTATACTTTTAGATGCTGTAACTGAGCAATGTGGTAAAACATTTGTTTTGCTCTGCATTCCTCTGTACCAGACCAGATGTGCGGGGTGAGACAAGACTCCTGGAACCTCCTGGTCACTCTGCAGAGCCTTAGAGATTGTGGAAGTTTTTGGATCAGCAGTATCTCTCCTTAACTGTATTTGCTCAGAAGTGGTTGTTAATTACATGTTTCACAACCTCAACAGTTTATTCCAATGTAGCTTGTTGACTATATTGGCTGTTTCCCTGTCTGGCTGTTTTCACACCAAACATTTTATAATCAGGTCAAATCTCTCTCCTGTGAGCCAGAGTTGTAGGGCATAATTCTTTCTCCAACTTCAAAATAAAACCTTTAAACACAATTATTCAGTGTTTAGTTGCCATTCTCACTAAACAGTAATTGTATGAGCTCAAGAGTCTTTTTTGGTAACAATTATGTATTAATATGTTGTATATAAAAACATCACTGCAGTCAGATACCAGCAAAAAAGAGGTAGTCTAAATTATTTTCTTCTTTCATAATTTAAGAAGGAAAACCCCATGAAAATCACAAGCAGATTTTTTCACAAACCTAACAGTCTTTGTAGAGAAGCCTATGTCAGTGGGGGAGGGAAGAAGTGATTTTCACACTTATGTGTAACTGCTTTCGAAACTGAGCATGTCCACTTTTATTTCCATAGCACCAAATGCAATCTCTCATTGGGCAAAATGATAAGAAAAAGTTTTCTGGACCTTTTTTCCTATTATATGCACTGGAATATAATTTAAAACCCTTCAAGCAGTCAAGGTACAGGGAGACAGGGGCTGATGAAGGACAAATAAATCAACCTAATGACATTAATTAGAGCTTCAGTCCTTCACTCGTGATGTGCACGTTTTAAGCTCTTCACTAAAAGTGTGCTAAAATTAAGAGGTACAGTGGGCATCTTTACAAGTTCTAGCTCATCGTGGGCTACAACGTCATTCACTTGTGGGTCAGTTTTAAATGCTGCCAAGATTACCACTGACCAACTGATGAAAACATTGTGCCCGGTGCTGCAAAATGGTCCAGCACAGCACAGGGATAAGGCGGAATCACCAGTGCAAAGTCAATGGGCCTATGATCTCAGAGTCCAGCAAATGGGGACAGCAACCTTCACAGGTAGCATCCTCACCAGCTGCAGTGACCTGTCCTGCTGGAACCCCCACCACTCCCATTCCAGAGAAGGCTACAGTGCTAAAATTACCAGTATGACGCACAAGTCTTTTCTCCATGGCTGACTTGGCCATATTGGGTTTGCTTGCTTATTTTTTAATTATCATATTCCTTAGATTTCACCAGGTGGTTCATTTTTATTTAGATCTTAAGATGAGCTGCTTTCCTCCCCAAAGGAATTGTTTTTCTCTATCAGACACCTTTGCTTCCTGCTTATAACAGATTTTAAAGTAGAGAGAAACAGGACTTTAACTCAGCAGGTGTGGAGGGTGCTATACAGGTACAACGAATAAACAAAGAGTTAGAAGGGTTTTGTCAGCCTAAAATACTCCCTAAGTTTAGGCTTGGTAAAATAATAACAATAGTTCTAGCAATGGCTGAGACCATTGAAAAACTACAATTTTAAGCAGCTGTGGTTCCCAAACTAAGACAGGTATCAGCCTGCATACCTCTACATTTACCCCCTTGAGTTTGTGTTTCTTTTTGCAAAAACTGTGGATCAAATTTGCCCTTTGGGTAGTTCCCCTGGTTTAAACATCCCTTATTTCCTCTGAGCAGCAGTGCACAGAAGCAGGTTTGCCTACCTAGTCTATGACATGCCCTCAGTGTGCTCAGTTCTGATTAAAATTAGTAGTTGCAGAGCTATTAAGGTGTCTGAATCTGATTGGTTATAATTAGAACAAAGTTGTCACAATAACAAAGCAACATGAAAATGTGCTGTTCCTTTGGAGGAAGCAACTGCAGAAAAGCCACTTTGCAGATAGGGTGTTTTGCATAGATAATAAATCTGATTAACATTCCAGGTCATTCTGCATATGCAGGATAGCTTGAGTTTAGAGATAAACAAGCTCTAAAATTTACCTTTTGTGCCAGGTTTTGCTTGCAGAAAGGATTTCCAGGCAGAACTGCAAGAAGAATAGGACATTTTGAGTTCTCAATAATGTCATAATATTATTATTTTCATTTCCTTAATAATACATTTCGGCACTCCTGAATCCTTGATAATATATTGTTGTGATGTGAAGAGGCTACTCTGAGTCAGCTTAAATTTAAGGAGTGTTTTTTCACAGAAGAACACTGCTTTCAGTGAGATGTGATTTGTTAGAAAGTATTTTCCTGGTTCTATTCCCTTCAAGGAGCCAAGAACTCCTATCAGAACGTGCATCCCAATAAAGATACTGTTAATAACTGATTGCAGCTCATTGGCCAAAAAAAACCCAGTCAGAAATGTTGTTATTTATTAAAGTATTGAAAGCATTGTTATTATAAAATATTTTGTTAAGAAATGTTCAAATAGTTTGATTTTATAAGAGCTTATTTGAACCAATGTTAAATACTGCTCACATAGTTTACCAAGAGACTCTGTAACCCTCAAACTGCATATTTTTAAAAGCATTTATGCATTTAAGTACAATGAAACAGTCTCTTATCCCAACCTAAATTGGATGAGCAACCGCACAGAACATTTTCAGAAGGAAACTTAAATCTGTATTGTGCAATCAGACGTGTAGCTTTCCATGGACTTTGCATTATCGGGATGAATGGGAACATTGGTTATCACAATGGAGATACAAAAAAAAAAAATATTTCAAGTCAGATTTAACATAGATTTTGTTGGGAAAGCAATATTTTTTTTTTATTGTGGGTATATTTTTGTGTATTTCAATGATATTTGTGACATTTTTGCATATTCATAGATTTTTAAAAAGTGAAAACCAAATGTATCAGCATCATCTCACAGGGGACAATCCCATTCCACTCTTTCCTGTTCAAGGATTTTTTACTCATGCTTTCCTCATCCTTGTTTCTTCTGAGTGTTCTGAGGCAAAACTATGTACATCTCAAAACATGAGACACTTGAAAGTGTAGCTGTGCCCTTATTGATGAATGCAGCAAATTGTCACCAGTCTTCACTGTCTAGTGGAAAAACCACTTACAAGTGGAGAAGAACCAAGAAAGGGTAGCTCTTCCTTGCCTGTGACTGATTTCATTGCAGAACAAGAGGTTTTGTTTCCTAGAAGCTCCCCAACAGCGACCGATAGGCTAGCCGATAGACCGCATCAGAAATAATATGGAGGAAGCATTAAAATTACAACTTTGATTTCAATGTGACAACACCAAAACCTTGTCCTGCCTGTTAATGGTTAAGGGGCAAGTTTTTGACATGCCCCATTTCTGCCTCCTAGCTCAACACTGCACTAACCTACAGGCTTCCAGCAGGGCAGCTGCTTTCTGTGCCAGCTGAAGTGCTCAGCTGACTGTGCCAAGAGATCTTGTAAACTTTCCCAGTGTCTTAGGTAATATGAGCATTAAAATGAAAGCCAGGAGAACTAAAGTCTTAATTCCAGACCTGGCATTCACTTGCCATGTCTAATTATATGTTGCATTAAGTATTGATGAAGAAAAAATATCTATAAGTGACTGCAATAAAAGAGATTTAACCCTCTGTCCACACTTCAAGCTGCATGCACAATTTTTGCACTGTTGCTGTGGCTCTCATCATCACAATGTGTCCTGGTGTCCCTGTTGCTCTGTTCTTACCTTGGCTGAGAGCTGGTACAAAATGTGTTCTTTTTGCTTTTTGTGTGATGCTATACTCTGTCTGTATGGTGGGTTTTAGAAACCCATTATGCTCTACATAGGTTTCCCAGGCAACGCTTGCAATACAGGCTTCAGTATCTGAGTTCTTTGTGTTGACAAACAACTACAATTTTTCACGCCAGCGCCTTACAGTTTTCAAACTTTTATGAGAGTGAAGGTTATGTATCATTTAATACAGGGAGAAACTAAGGCAGCTGGTGATAGATCTGCTCAGGTACATAGCTATTACACAGCTAACATGCCTTGATGTCTCTTTGTGGGGATCTTTTGTTTCTTGACGGAAAATTCGAGAGTGATTTGGCAAAGTTTCATCAACTGTATTTGCATATACATAACTTGAATGAGAATTAACACATAAGTATAAAAGTGGAAACATAATACTTGATCATACAATCTTACCCATTTCTAAGCAAAGAAAGGAAACAGACACTTTATTTTAATATAGCCTTCTTCATGACATCTCTAGTACTGAAATAAAGGTGGAAAAAGAGCCTGACATCTGGCATGCAAATCAGGTTTCAGTGAGGAGAAAGATCTTTTAATTTGTAGCAAGTACTCAAAAACCTGCAAGCAACACTCAGCTCATGCTCATCATTCATGTGTGCTTTGCTTCCTTGCTAAACCAGTGCTAGACACAAGTTCTCACCAGGAGGGCAGGACACAATGTGACCTTGAGCCATGACTCTGCCCCATGCACAGAATCCCCTTGCAGGCTGCTGCCCTTCTGCAGGGATCTCCCTCCCCAGCAGAATGGTAGCTTCTCTGCCTCTCTTGAAGAAAGATATTGGGGTCCATACACGTCTGGAGAAGTTTCAGATGACTTCTCCAACTCTTTTTCCCATCTCTCTCTTTTGGAAGAGCTCTGCTTATACAGCAAGATTGATTTTATTCATTTAGAAGTGTGCAAACATGGAAGAAACAGCAGCTTTTATAAAGGAATGAAAAAAAAGCTATTTTAAGTTTTTTCTTAACAGCCCTCCTGAAGAATGAAGGACAAGAAAATTAATGGAAGAAGATGCAGTTTAAATTACCAAAAGTACTGTCAGACAGATGCTTAATCCCAGAACTGTTGTGTCAATTTAAAACCTTCCCATGGCAGGGATTTAATTCTGTTCATCTCTCCTTGGAGCTTGAAAAGGTCAGAGACAGAGTGTTAGCCTGTGTTCACATGCAGTCTTTATCGCCTTTCTACAAGTCATTTACACTTGAGGCTTCAGTTAGCAATCCTGGAACAGAAAGAGCCAGGTAACCTCATTGGGATGGACATTGTTCAGTTGTTGCAAACACTGAACTCCCACAACAGGCACCTGTAATCTTTGGTGGGTCCTCAGCTGGTGCCAGGAACCCCAGGACCCTGTTGAGCCCCTGGAGCCACCTTGGCTGAGAAGGCCACCCTTAACCATTGTAAGCATTTCCGACTGCATTCAGTGAACATCCTTGTGTAGTGGGATCTGAAACATGCTTCACCCTCCTGATGCCCTGGAGATGCTTTCCCTGGCATGAGGAAAGAGGCCATTTTGCTTTTAGGTCCTGTGGTTTCTGTTTGGTTTCCCTGTTGATGTATCTAGTGAAATAGGCTTATCATCACCTTAAAGATTAGAAGGGAACAGAAAAGTTATCTAATGCCTGTCTGTTCACCTGCATATCCTGCAAAGTGTACAAACAACCTATACCTTTCCCAGATCAGATGCATTGCAGAACAGCACCATCACTGTGCAGCAAAACTACATTCAGAGCCACAGCAGAAAAATGCCCCACTCTTCTATGTGTAACAGTGATCTGTGCATTTACAATCTTAATGCCTTATTATTGAAATTTCTTTTACTTAAGAATGGAGCGTTGGGCAAGGAAAACCTCCAGCTAGGATGAGACATGAGAGCCATCTGCTTGGCAGCGTAGTCTGCAGCAAGGTCATCGCGAAGGACTCCCTTGTCTCCCCACTGCTCCCTCTGTGCCCACCTCAGATTTCAACCCAGCCCTCCATGGGGACAGGGGTGGGGGCTATATCTGCAGATATGACACTCATCAGACTATGGATATTGTGGGTCAACAAAGGAAGATTTAGTTCTTTCCTATTCCTTTTTTTCATGTGCAGAAAAACATGCACGCGTACGTGAGTCCGTATTCACAGAGAGAACCTGTATCGTAACCCAGAAGAAAAAATCTGAAAGTTACATTGCTGACCTACATTTTCCAGAGATACCAGTGAACGGAGAACAAAATAACGTGCACTAAAGGTGGGTTGTAGCCCATGGAGAGCTGCTGAGGGAGGGTTGGGCATAGCCAGGTCCCTGGGGCAGGTATGCCTGTGTACTGCATTCTGACCTCAACTGTCCACCTCCTCCCTTGCTTTCCTAGCCTCAGAGGCGCATCTGAAATTGTTATTCCCAATACCAACGCATAGCAGGGCAGCCAATGGGAAATGCAATTAAGTCCACACCCTGCCTCCGTTCATTTTTTCAAAGGCACTGGCCACATGCTACTCCCTCTGACTTTTCAGAGAACATTTTTGCCCCATGTTATCTGCAATGCCTTCTAGGGCCTGCCAGGATTGCCAAAACTCTTCTCTAAGCACTTACTGAAGGTTTCAACTCTACCCACAAGTATGCCAAAGCTGGCCTTGGCACATCACTGCAATTCCAGAGGAGACAATCTCCTCTTCTGTGCTGCCATTACCATCCATCTTGTAGCTTCTGAACAACGACTGAAAGGACATTTTGTCCCCAAACTATTCTTGCACCATGGCTTCTAATCAGTCTTATAAATTTTCAGTCGTTTATTTCAGAAATTCAAGAAGAAGATACTTTCCTTTTCCTTTTTTTTTTTTTACAGCTTTATCATAATCTTTATAATATTTGTGAAGTTTAAACCTTCAAATAAGGATTAGGAATGAATCAACTCTTGCTTCTATCTGAAGGGTTTATAGAAGTTTACTTTAACAGAACTAAATTTCTGTGACACACTCTCATGCTTTCACACTTGTAGAAGTATCTTGTTTCTTAATACTTTCTAATAATTCAACATACCTGTAAATACCTTGTAATCAGCTATATTATCATTACACTCATCCCATGTGGATATGATTGCCAAAACTAGGTCTAGACAACTGAGCTTTCTGCCAGAAAACCATACACATGGATACAGCTAAAATAGAACAGTTTCGTATTAGGGCATGTATATTCTAGAGGCGATGCTGGTTGACTTACTACATTCTTTCAAGTAATAATGAACATTTTTGTTCATTTCCTCCCCCCTCCCCCAGGTATTCCTACTTTAAGAAATTTACAATACAGTATAATGGTGTATATTTTTACAAAGCATAAATCCACCTGTCTTCCCTCCTAAACTGCATATTCTGTATTTTAGCACTGGCTGATCAAAAACAATTTTGTAAGACAAGTGTCAGTGTAAGCACGTACATTTTAAGAAAGTTCAGACTTTGAACTGAAGGAATAAAAATTAGAACTGCAAGCTCCTCTTGATTTTTGGCCATACTTTTAACTTAAATTATTATATTGTATTAATTTAAAATTATTACTTTATTTTATTTAAATTATTCTTAGAGAATGTACTGTGGAAATGTCTTGCATTTTTTCACTGATGGAGTGAAAAAATAAACATATCAGAAAACATAGCAGAACTACCTCATTTATTGTTTTCAGACAGATTCAGACTCCTTGGAACCATCCTAACATTACTTCTCAAAGCCTACAAGCTCTAGAGTTACTGCAGGGAAAGTACATTTGGCTCAAAAAGAAACCAAAGAATGTCTTTGAGCATCTCTCTAATAAGTGACTCACAAATACAGTCTGGCTAGACTGCATGCATACTAAGCCTGTATCTTGAAACAGCTCATTTATTGGGGAAATTTTGTCCTGTCTAGATCTGTTTTAACAAAATACACAGAGATACCACCTCTGGCTGCAACCATATTTTATGTGTGGCATTCCCTAGTAAGCTGGCACTGTGTTTTTACTTTGAAATCACGGCTGTGGTTATTCATGGACTTAAAATTCTGTAATCTCAGTGGATCAGCCTAGGAAATTTAGCTGGAGACTAATTCAGGAATTAGAAAATTTCATTTTATGGACAAGGCTGTAAGAAAATTATTTGAATGTATTCAGGTATCCAAGAGCAAACTGAGCTTGTGATGCTCTAATTTCTGTACACTCAGAGATCTAAACATGATAAAGTAGTGATACAAATCACTATTTAAATGTTACAGCACTCTGCTAAATAGAATAAAGAACTCCCAGAAGATAGCATTTTTATTTGTGTGTGGGTGTACTAGAGCTCTGGATTTCATTCTTTAAGCAGCACTTAGCAATATTTATCTAGTGATTTGAGTCTTGTATAACACATATAGTTTTACCTTTACATACAACGTCAACTTTGGAATCCCAATACCATAATATCTTTTTTCAAAAATCATAAAATTTGCACTATAAAAATCAAACATGAAGTTCTGCCACATTGTTTCAGATTTTCAGCAAATACTGTATGATAGTTCCTGTCAGGCTTTCAGCTGTATCATAGCAAATGGCTGTAATTCGCTGTGTCTATAGATTCAGTGTCTGCAGCAAGTCCTGGCCAGTTCCCCGTGTGGTGCAACAGTGACTGGCCAAACAGCTGCCCGGAGCACAGTACGAACTGCACCCTTCACCAGGTGTGGACAGTGGCTCATGAGGTGATCCCTGTATTTCAGCTATGTGACAGCAGATTATAGTTTATCCTTGGGCCCACTCCTAATGGCATCTAAGTAAAAAACCTTATATTTCCTCCATAGGTAACCCAAGCAATACAGGTAAATGAGGTCGCAGCTATAACTGCACAATGACAAGGTGTGATGCAGAGTAAGACGTCACAAGGACAGAAAGTATTTAAGGGTATTTTTTCCCTATCTTTCTTACTTATTGAAAAGTGTCTGTGTTAGTGATTTAGCCCAGATGAGAGCTGCTTCTTTGAACTGAACATAGTCCCTGTTGCCCTCATGTTTGCCTCATGTATCAGTGTCCAAGAACACAAACTGGATTCCTTCAAAATAAAACAAAGCTAGAAGATACCCTCCAACAGTGCATAAACAGTACTCCCATCAGTAACAGAGATTCACCAAACAAGATCAGTCCAGACCAGTTCAAATGAAAACATGAAAATGCATAACAAGGATGTCAGGTCTTCACCAGCAGCTATTCTGCTCTGGGGGTTTGCTTTTCTTGATCTGCACTGCTGACTGACATGCAAGCCTAACCTGGAGGGCTTCAAAACAAGTAGGCATTTTGCATTCTGTAGAATGCTTGTCAGGCAGAGTATGACTGAGTATGTATTTCACATCCTAATCCCTCTGTGTGATGGATATTTGTTCCATCTACTGTTCAGCATCACATGAATTTGTTGGACAAAGTCCATCATTTAGATGCTGGCTAGTGCACATACTTATTTTCAAAGGAGTTTTTAATCCGTTGATGTTTAAAAGATTTATTGGTTTAATTATTATTTTATTTTCTGGTTTATTACTACCCTTTGATGCGACTGTTTTTACAAGGCTTCTATAAAGGCTGTTAATTACTCATTTCATTCAGAGATCTATTGAAGTATGATTTAAGGCAGCACATACATTGCTTGATGAAAAGGAGACCATAAATTCTTTTTCACTCATTAAAGAAAAGACAACACTTTGCAGAACATTTTCATAATGGTGAAATGAATAAGTCTACATTGGGACTGTCTGGGGGAACATAAAGCCAAGGAAAGGATGGAGGTGATTTTCCAAGCAGCAGTACCTGATGGCTATGCAGGAATATTCCAGTTAAGGACATTACGAGATGCTTTGGCAGTGCAGCACCCTTGTCAGGTCTGGTGTGCTGAAAGCACAACGTTCAAGTAACTTTCAAATGAACTTCATGTTATTGCTGTAAGAAGGCAGTGTCTTAACCTCTGCCCTCAGCAGGAGAATTACTGTTGCACACTGCGTGGAATTACATCTCTTTCAGAGGAAAGGTGAAAAGAATAGGAAGTGTTCCTGAGGCCCTGCAAGCTGGAAAAACACAGTCTTTGTGTCAAGAAGAAAGATTAAAAAACTTATCATATATCCACTTGTATTGCTTTCTAATGCTGAATGGTGCTTGCTAAACTACTAGAGTTTTGTTGTCAGATAATCAATAGACTACAACAATCTTCACACCATTATAAGAGGTTGTGTATCACCATGTGCAAAAATACGGAAACGCTGATTTTCACTGGCTTCTCAACAGATGAAAAACAGACAGCAACTTAAGCACACCTGGATTTAAAATATTAGTTCAAAATCTGCCTATGAGTTTTGAAAAAGGTATTACATCTCAGTAGAAGATAGAAAAGGGGTTTTTTTGTGCTAATGAAATGTGGACTGACACTGGAAAGCTGAGAGCCCAGTCTCAGGCTCCTAAACAGAAGAGGTTCAATTTCAGGAAGCTGCGTAAATTTGAAAGACTGAAAACTGTGGAAGACGCAGGCTTTCAGCAGCTATTTAAAGTAGACTCCTCATATTTAGAAACTGAACTTCAGACTTAGTATTAGTCCAGATGTTAAAGATAAAAAGCCTTACAATGATCAGACCATCAAATTCCAATTCCAAATCTGTTCCATTTTCACAGATCCAATGCAAATACAGCCTTTTGCTTTTGGCAGTAAAACAGCAACAAAGAGTCCAACTCTGAAAAAATTAAGTCCCTCATATAATCTAACACAGATTAAAAGAAAAACTATGCATCTGAATACTTCCAGATTATCAGAGCTGGTGCTGACAAAGTTTCTAACTCCTTAGAAGAAAATTATTCACCGTTATATCCTATCCTTGCAACTCCATCTCACAATCTGAAGGCGTTCTCACTGACATCTCTCTGACACAACCCCACTGGGATTGCACTGAGAGCAGTTCCATCATATCCAGATTCGGTTAGATTGTCATAAGATAAAAGCAACACTTTACAACTTCCCAACTTAAAAACTGGCTAAACTAATTAATGAAGCAGCTGATTCAGTGTGCAGTGACTACACTCCACATAACGAGCAATTTTGTCATCTTCAGTTCTGGGTGAACTAAAATGTTGCTTGTGTAGAGTGAGTATACTCTAATAGTTCAGTAAAGGGAAGATACGGGTGTGTATTATAGACATGGTTTCATTCAAATAGTGGGAATCCTATCATCATTGTAACTCCTGGTCAGCTTTTAGCTTTTTCTGTTGCTGGAGAGAGCAACCACTGGATACTTAAATTTAGGCGACAATGCAAGACGAAGAAATACTTAGCTCATATATATTCTGTTTCTCAAAAAGCTTATTTCATGTAGATACTATCACCTCTGACACAATATCTGTACAATGGGCTTTGACCCAAAGCTCTACTGTTACTATTATACTTACTGTCAGTGTGTTGACAGTAGGTTGCAGTATCAGCACCCTTTTATTTACAGGATATTGGAGTGAAACTCCAACCTCTGCTTCCATTACTGCTGTGATGTAGAGAGCACCTCCAGAACTATCAGCTTTTGGGATATCAGTTCTTGAATGTCAGTCAATACATTCAAACTGAATTCAGAAAAGATGAAGATACTGCATTTTGCATCCAATCGTTGTTAAAAACCATTAGTTATGCCTACTATTCCCTTTGATGTAAATCAAATTGCTCTCAATGTCATGTAGAGTCTGAAGGTCATACTTCTTCTTTGGAAAAAACATGGAATCTGTATTTAAAGTGTTCCATAGTATTTTTTATTGAATGTAGCTGGTTTTGTTCTTTTTGAATTTTGATCCTTACTAAGACATTGTTATTACTTAATTTCTGCTATTTTTTCTGTTACAATATTAAATTATCTGTTGTCTAAGGGACTTTCCATTTGTTAGGTCCATGTAAAATCCTGATATGCAAATCCTGTAAGATTGCCAAAAGCTATTGATGCACAACATGAGATCTGGAATTACTACACTGGTTACCTGTTAGGCAATGAGTTGCTATTCAGGATGCTTCCTAAGCTGTAAAGCTGTACCATGCTTGTCATTGGGCCCTTGACTTGCAGAATCCCTACTATTTACCCTGGCTGGAGAGAGATCAGATTGACTGGAATCTCACTTAGTGACATTGGTGGATTAAACAGTCACAGTTCATCTCAGAAGAAAGTCTTCACTCACAATTTGCAGAAGGAGAAGGTGACAGAAACAAAAAGATGTTACGTTACAAACACCCGACGGGTAGACAAGGGAACAACTTTCCTGCTCCTGGGCTGCAGAACACATTTAGATTTTCACATGCTCCTTTGCATGACAAGAAAGCCATACCTCTCCCATGGCCAAAGGCCTTTTCCTATCAGTGCTGTGACTGTGATGTATGGTGGCACTATGAAACATTCCCAGAAAACAGTTGTATATGCTGTTTTCCTTGGTTTTGATGTACTTTTTTCAAAAAAGGTAGTTAGGTCATTATGACCTTGGAAGTCATGGGCTTTGTATAAACATAGTCTGTCTTCTTTTTTCATACGAACATGGTGGTATGCTTCTCTTCTCATGATTTTATTCGTAATTTTACACTAGCATTTGGTTTCTCTGAATCAGTGTATTCATGCTGTATGAACCACTTGGAAAAAAAAAGAAAAACAAAACACAATTTTGAATATATTTTCACCAAACGGTGCTTATAAAGAATGACCATTAAAATTGAGTGGAGCCTGGAAGCATGAGATGGGCAGGAAGGGTCAACAGAGTTGTGAGGAAGTTCAGCCTAGGAATGATCGGCACATTTCAGGAACTGTCTGGAGCTTTAGAGGTCAGATACATAGGATTGAATCTCCCTTAACCCATCCTTTGTTCACCAACCCTCAGGGGATAAGATCCCACTGATACATCATCCAGCAGTGATCCTCACCCCTGAAGTTCTCATCATCCCTTACACCCTGAGGTATCACCCATATTATTGATATTCCAGTGCCTCCTATGTCTGCCTGTGCACAAAGCTGGGCCTCTACCTCCTTGGGGTGATATTATATTCAAGGGAAATTGAAGACAGAAACCTTCCTGTTTCTGGACATATATGAAAATGTGACATGTTAAAGTCAGTCACTGGTAAGGCATCAAAAAGAACGCATCTGCCAAACAGGATCTTGGAAATTTGTAGCTGGTTTAAGTATCTACAGGAAAATGCACAAAAATAAGATTATTCTAAGCCTATATTTTGGTAAAAAAATATTTATGTAACTATTAATACATTTCTTTAATGGATCTCATAAATGTGAATGCAGCTATGCCAAGGTGAGCAACAAAAATATTGCTTTATGGCATTCTCCTAAATTTTGTACTTGAAGTCATTTCATTGCAAACAGATAAGCTCCGGTCATGTAAGGTTTTAAAATAAGCAGAACTTAAAGACTGTATATCTTCATATTGATAGTAACTTTGTCTTGATTTACATGCTGCCCTATATTTGTGTGTGTGTAAGTAATAACTGTGTTTATGTGTCTGTAAAAAATATTTTAGCCTCCGAAATAGGTAAAGATTTTAAATATAGAAATACAGCCAAAAGTACCCTCATCAAATTAAAACACTTTCAGAGCTCTTGCCTAATTGAATACCAATTAGGATCAATTTGTCTGTAGTAATGTCCTAGCTGAATCAGCAAACATCATTAACAACAATTTCCAAATCTGTTCCCATTTTTTTCCAGACTCTATGTATTATTTCAACATAACTGAAAAGCATGCATTCCCCTGATCACAATGGATTAAGATAAGCATAGGTTTAGACTACATCATTTAACAATCAGTTTATTAAAGATGTATCTTCTGTTCTGCCATGGCAATGAAAGCCACTATCAACTGCCTGTATTAATTTTACAACAGATTACAGTGAAGATGTGTATAACCCACTAATGTAACGGGGTTTTTCCAGAGCTGTTTCCACTCTACAAGTCAATAAGAACACATCATTTCTTATTAAACAGACCACCAAAGGATTTTGACAGCAGAAAGCTACAACTACTCTTATTTGTTAATTTAGAATGATACAGGAACTGTTGCTAAATATTAGATACATTAATATTGATGATAACATGAAAAGAAAAGGTATATACTTGGTCTACAACCATAGATAGCTAGATTTATTTATGAAAGCCACAGAGCACATTTCAAAAAAGATGTTGCTGTTGCAGCTAGCAAAATGCAAAAATATCAGGATTTTTTATTAGAGAAACCAGCATGTGCACAGCCAAATTCAGATGACAAAGTGAGGGTGTGCAAAAAGCTACAGAGCACGAGTTGTGCTTTCTGGTGTTGCAGAAGTAGAAACAAAGACATACAAAGCAACTAAATCCCATAAACTACACTTGTTGTCTTCTGCTTAAATTACCCAACCACTGAAGGCTCCTGCAAAGAACTATTTCTGGGTTCAATGCCTGCTTTCAGACTCTGCTTTACACATATTGTGTTATGTTGAGTAAAAGAAGATAAAAAGAAAAAGGAATACAAAAAGCAACTGTCTATGCCAGGGTTACCCGAGCATCTGACCCCACGTGCATTGGAAAAAAGCAGGTGTTAGAGAACATAGTATTAGATTTGCTCTTACTTCATGTGCCACGGTGATTTTCCCTTCACAGATTTTTAACAGTGTTTTTGAACAGAATGCCTCCTTTCTCCTCATCTAACCTTATACCCACATAAAATTGCTTAAAGGATAAATGGAGATACATTTCATACTGTAATGTTGTAGTACAGAGGCTGAAAAATTAGTAACAGTCAACTGCTTGAACTCTGGAAGTATGATGGACAAATGCAGCTGTTCAGGCTGCAGAGGAGAAGAGTGGAGAATCATGATAGTCAATAGACACGTGAGAGCTAGTTGCAGACAAGAAGGTCTCAATGCTCATGGTTCCTTCAGAAGTAATCAGAAACAGTAATCATTCAGGTTAGCCTTTGGGGATACCATTGTCACAGTAAAGGAAGTCATGCACTGGGATGCTGTCTGATGACAGTATCTAATACTACATGTATTAAGGCCAAATTTGTTGTAAGTGTCTTGATTAGGTTTTAGCCAAGGGAATGGATTACATGGATAGCTTTAGATTATGATGGAAAATGAATACTAACACAAAAAAAAATAATAAAAGTCACTGCTTAAACCATCAGGAAATCCAAGCCTGGAAATTCCAGAAGAAGTACCAGCCAATCTCATGAAATCAATATACTGAAGTTCAGTGTGAGACATTGACCATTAGTCAATACAGCAGTTTGGTACAGACACACAGGGTAGTCTACCAAAAACTAGACAGGTCTGATTAACAGAGAATGGAGGAAGAAGAGCATGTCACACCGCAAAAAAAAAAAAAACCAAACCCCTCACTGGGAACAGAGGATCAACAGCACCAAACAGCTTTTGAAACATTTCTAATATGTACTAGACTAAAGGCTTCATTTTCTCATCAATACCTCTGAAACGGTTGCAGTATTTTATGATGCTGGTGCTTATCTTAGACAGCCATATCAACGCATCAGACTGAATTCTTATACCATACCCCCAGGTCTGTCACTAACGATTCTGAAAAATGACAGTAAAAGTCTTTGTAGTGAGGTCTGGAAATGTGAAGTGCATTGCAAATACTGAATATGAGTGAATAAGTCAAAATCCTGGGAAAAGAACACAAGGAGGAAAGAAGAGTAGTTATAACAAAAGGGAAGCCCTATGGATGCTAGGAAAGAAGAAATGTGACTGATGGCACAGGAGTGAGCTGAGACAATCAGCCTACACTTTCCTCCCCTGAGATGGCAAGTTGAGGGAGGTACAGTCTGAGTTAGTTGTCTTCTGGCCAGTAAAGGCCCCTATACCCCTATTAAAAACAGCCATAGTGATCCTTGTCCTGAGAAGACTTGCACACAAAGAGTTGAACATTCAAATGAGCAAATAAAATTAACTTTTCACAGACCAAGCAAGTCTGGGTTCAGGGCCTAATGTAAGTAACCCAAGGAGTTCAGCACAAGCCAAAGAGAGATGTCAGCTGCTAGAGGGCTGCTGCATGGCAGAAGGCTTACTGGGAATGGGTCAAAGATATGTCATTTACAAGGAATTCAGTTAAAAAAAACAGAAGGCAAGCAAGAGAGCTTAATTAGTTCTCCATTTCTTGTGCTCAGTGATCTCTCTTTATCTTGGTGACTTCAAGCTGATTCTATTGAGAGGCACAAAACCTCTCAACAAAATGCCAAGAGCAAACCTTAAAAGCATCTGAAAAGCAGCAGAACTGCTGAAACCCACGGAGACCACAGCAGATGACAATCTTGCCAGTCTGACAGAGCAGCAGTCTTGGAGGCGAGAGATCGTCATGACGTTACAGTGAAAGTCATCAAGCAGGAAGCCTGCAAGGCTCCGCTAGACAGGGAATCCAGCGAAGGAAGTCCAGCATGCATGGAGGTACCTGTTTTGCACTTTGAGACAGAAACAAAATAAAACCTGCAAGAAGCACGAGGCAAGACTTTTTTCCAGCTTCACAAAGGGATACATTTAACTCCTGATGCCAGGCATTAGAACAACAAGTAAAACTGCAACCACAGGAATCTCTGAAAAATTGTGCCTGCAGGTGACTCCCTCAGAACTGTCATCCTTGGCTACCCCCAGAGCCTGTGGAAAAGAGGAATCTTTCAGCACAAGAAAACACTCAGCAAATGAAAGCTCTTGTGAACCAAAGGAAAATAATGCGCAATCTACCATGGGACTCACATTAAGCCTTTTTTCGTCTTGTTATCAGTGCAGCTAGTTTGAATATCTACAGTGATTATAGCTGTTATGCTGCCATGTAGAAAGGGGAGCTTTTGTAGTGAAATCATAGCCCAAGCCACTTCTTAGAGATTAGCAGCTCAAGAATGGCACTTCAATAACACCACTGGAATGTGCCTTGTAATTGACCCAGCAATCTTTCAAAAACATAACATCCAAATTTAAAGCGTTTCCTTAAAAAAGCACAGTGAGGTCCAGGAACAAATCTATTGTGGGGCTACTAGGACTGTAACCCCCAATTTTTGAATTAATGGTTGTCTAGTGCAATATATGGACTCTCGAATACCCACTACTGTCCTTTTGCCTAGATTTTCCATTCAGGTCAGGGCTAGATTCTCCCTGTACTAGGCAAATTTTAGGGTGATGAAGGCATATGTAGTAATCACCAGATCCACTCCTAACAAACTAAAAAAAGGGAATAATTCAAATACTTGTACTGAAGAAGTATATTAATGACCTTACTATGAAGTGGTCTTTAGGGATATGAAACAGAATGATCGCACTGAGAAATCAAAGAGGCAATATTGATTTACATGTAGTTCCATTTTTTAAAATAATTTAAAATTTATTTATTTAATCAGTTTCATTATCATTGAAGTACCTGATAAAATAAACAATTAATTATTATAAGAAATTTATTATTTTTACACATGAGGCTTGAGTACTAGGACACATCAAGACATATGTATAAAACTCACTCGTAGTTGCATACTTCAGCTGGCACTGCACCAGATCTCTAGGGTATCTCAGTGTATCATTACGCTCTTAGTAATTGGTTTTAATTGTAATAATTTAACTTACCTTCTCAAGCCAGAAAGAGCCATGAAATAATGATTTTTCTGATATAAATAAGAAATGCAAGAAGTGTGTATTGCTATCATTCTGCTTTTCTTTTGAGTTACTAGAAGGACATGGATTATCTTTATTTTCACCTCTGGAATTTACTGTAGTAGAAAATCCTAGCAAATTGTTCTCCTTGCTGCCAGAGAAGGCATCATATAATTAGTATTGCAACTGTTCCTGATTCTAGGACCACGCCCACATGAGAGAAAAGGTAAAGAGAAAAGGTAAAGAGAAAAGAGTGTGTTTTCAGAATACATGAGAGAAAACAAGAGTACTCATCATATAAATGAGTGTATTTTTCTCAGTCGTCAGAGTTGCAAGTCCCCATGTGTTAACAAATGGAAAATAACACATTCATTGCAGCCAATCTAAAATAATCCCAGTGTGAAGAAAGCCAGCAGCAGACCTGCCAAGACACGCGGCGTCTCAGTGTGACCATGCAGACTTCATTGGTCACAAGCAGAGAAGAGCACATGATTACATTTAAATGATGATAGGGCTGCCAGCACTGCTAAACCTGGGAATCACAGTTTATACTACAAAATAGCAGAATATCACACCTGCATGTTGACAGGTGTTCACCCAAATGTTTGAAAGCTTAGGAAACTAAATCATTAAGCTACAGGAAAAATGGTGCATGTCTTGATTCTTGACATATGGAATAGCTTTTCCACTATCCCTCTCTCTCTCTGTCTCTCTTTCAGAGTAATTTGAAAAATTATCTGTCTTCTTTTGGTCTTTAATATACTCATTTGTCCTGTGATCTCATCAAACTCATATTTGTTGATTGAGGAAATCCAGTTATGAATTAAATAGTAATTGCTCACAGAATAGGAATTGCTAGAGAAAGTTTTCAGCTCATCGAAATGCATAGATCTGTATCCCAGGAGTGTCTTACTAGAAACATCTTCCTTATGTTCATGGTTTCGCTGTGTCTTACACTTTCCCAATTAATAAGATTTCATAACCCCTGAGGTTTATGTGCAAGCAAGATCTGTCAGTAAGTTTTGAATTCAGGATACTCAAGAAAAGTAACTACCTTGGCTAATAAATCCCTCAAGTAACAATTAGTGTTATCAATGTTTTATACATAGTTTATGATTCCAGTAAAAGTGCTAAATTTCTTTTATACATTCAGCCAGACAGACTCATAATTTTTAATTCCTAGGAACTCAGAAATTTGCCCAGCCTACTGAAAATGCAACCAACAGGGTTTTTTGCCAATTAGGGCTGTATCCCTCCCTCACAGGAGTGACCAGTGCTCCATTCTACTGCACACTATCAGTGCAACAAGGCTGTCACCAAAGCTTCATCCTGAGCAACTGAAATGAGGAAAAAACTGTTCCAGATGCAGACCCAGGAGATTTTAAAATGTAGGGGGGAAAAAAAAGTAATAAAGAAATAAAAAAAGGAAGGAAGGGCAGACCTTTTACATCCTTTATTGCTCCACTATACACTGTATTCTAGGCTTCTTCACATCATCACCTACACTGTTGCTAATACTGTGACTGATCAGCTCAATTATGGAAAGACTGACTGACGCAGGGTCTACTCTCCTTGTCTGAGTAGACTTACACAGAATGTATGCACAGAATGTAACAGAGGCCAACAGTAGGCCTGTGGTTCAAGGGACAGTTATGAGTTTTTCGAAGTCCTATTATCTACTGGCCAAGGAGAGAAGACCGCTTAGAAAACCATAAAATGAAAGAGTATGATTTCAACCTGTTTCATCCTCATGTCCACACTTCATGCAAATTTACTCCATTTAATGGTTCACTTGGTGGTTTTGTGTGGAAAAATAACAAAAAATGTGGGGAATGAGAACCCCAAGTTTCCCCAATGTTAGGTACGCTGCAATATTGTGAGATGCAGTTGCTGCTCGCAGGAAAGGAATGCAGTTGCCATGGAGGAGGCCTGTTCTGGCTAAACAGACCATCCAGCATCTCTGGAATGGAGATTGAGGTGTTGCTCTAAGGTAATGCAGCCAGTCTCTGTTATCAGGGATAGGCATGAAATTGCAAAGATAACCGCATATCTATTATCAAGGAAGATGGATCGCATCTGCTGTCTCAGATAATATTATTATAATACCAAAATGCACCTCCATCTCAAAGGCTACCCTCCTCCAAGGAATGATTGCTCTATACTCTCTTGACTATACCTTTAAATGCAAAGTGAGAGTTTTTTACACCAATCAAGAATAAAAGAATCTACGACTAAAGTCACCCAAGCACCAACTGAAGGTAAAATACTTATAAAAATGAATCACATATGGGGGAGTATAGGGAAGACCTCCATTGGTGGGATGAGTTGACAGACTGGACCCTGTCTTCCCCCGTTTAGGGATGCCTATGAAGTAAGGACTCTGTGTTATGCTCTCTTATCCACTAATATCATGCTAGATGCTAGTGCTTATCAGTGCTTGGGGGTTGACTGCATATTGTTCTAGACCTGTTTTTGCAGTCAGTATCTTGTCACCAGCTAAACTTGAATCCTTCTCCTGTCACAAATCTATATCATAAATTTTGTTTGTATACATATACAAGTTTACAGAAACTTTAATAATTGATACAAGCTTTATAAGAGCTTTGCCCCAGAGATGCTGACAATGCAACCCTCTCAGGGTGGCCGAATTGTAGAGGACCCAAGGAGATTCTCCTGTTTTCCTTTACTCTGACAAAACACGGCAGTTGTGTAAAGTGAAATATTTCTTGGTGCATTGTAAACATTATACTTGAAGTTTGGAGTGGTCATAAGCTCCATATATTTGACCTTGAGCAAGACAAACTGGTAAAGAGATCTTGTATGCATGCAAAAAGACTTTCACGTTTTTCTTGTATAGTAACTCAAATACCTCCAGCACAACCAGTAACACAGTATTGAGTACAATCACAGAATGATATGGGTTGGAAGGCATCTTTAAAGATCTGCTTCAACACCTCTGCTGTAAACAGACACATGTTTCACTAAACCACGCTGCTCAAAGTCGCATACGACCTGAGGCTTTGAACAACCTGACCTGAGGAAGGAACTAGTAATAGAAAAACACACCATCCATAACTTCTCTGCAGTCCTTTACTTATAAGATAATTTATTAGAATTTGTCATACTTTGAGTGAAGCATTTTAGAAACTACTTATTCAAGAACTGAGATTATTTTAGAATGTATTAAAGGAATACTGTCAAGGAAAAATGGCATGAGGGTTTTTTATCCTGTATTTGCAGCATTTCCTCCTTGCAACTCCCTCAGTTTGGATAGTGAACTGAACCTAGACTATTCACTTTTCTGTTTCAAATTTGCTTTTAGTCAATTTGGCTTATTTTTTTTTTCACTTTTCTTTGTGTATGTGCTTTTCCACTAGCACAGTACCACCAGCATTCCAAAACTCCAGGAGACTCTTAAAACCTTAAACTGAAAACAAGTATAACACTTTCAGTAATGAAAGCATTTCTATTCAGGCTAGGTTTTTCTATTGGTTAGTTTGTTTTTAAACCCTGTTTCTTCTTGAAAAAATCCTACCCGTCTGTTTCTTAAATTAATTGACAGTCCTCTGAAAGTGGTCATTCATTAGAGTGTAGCTGGTGAGTCAGTTGCTGTCCTACAGGTTTTCTGGGTTTTACTGTAATATCACAGGTTTATGTTCCTCTTAAAAAACTCCTAGTGACACAGTTTAAGACATACTAGATGCACCTGAAAAAGTGAATTAAATAACTGAGAGAATCTGTTATATAATGTTCTGAATGCTAGTTTTATGGACCTAGCAGCAGGTTCTTATTTATCAACTAAGGATCACAATGTCACTTTTGTTATTAACTGCATTTTAGAAATAATAAAAATGGGCAAAATAAAATTAAACCAATAACTAGTAAATAAGCTATTTTCCTATTTTTATTAATTTACATATATATGTTGAACCAGACAGATATAGCATAAAACAGATTTTGAAGATAAAAATGAAATTCTTGACTATTCAGAGCGTTGAGACTACTGTACCTTGTCTTTTGAAGAATGTCATTCCCCAGTAAGAATATAGACCTGGATATATTAGGCAGAAAAAACCAAAAGCAAAGTAGAATTTGTTCTTTAACTAAAAACATACTTTGCTACAGGTTTATAGATATCTTTCTTCCATGTCTCTTGAGAGCAAATAAATATTCATAGAAGAGTATTGTATTAATTTGCTTAACTTGGAATTGGATATATATTTTGGAGATTTATACTCTGATCTTGGGAACTTCAACTGGCCACTTGGCATACAAACGAAAGTGCAACGTACCTCATGTGGCAGCCAAATCTATCACTAACAGAAGTGGGAATGCGGACTTTTGAGTCCAGAAAGAATTCAGATGAGAATAGATACATCTCTGTGATTTGCGGTACATTTCTGCCTTCCAGCTCAATGCTGAAGATGCTGCTCCCACAACAAACCAAAGGTCTGTTCTTATTAATATTTCTCTCTTTCTGTCCTTGTTTTTATATCACTGGCTATCTCTTTGGCCATCACTGTTTAATCTGCAAACACTAAAACAGAAGTCAATCAACCGTTTTCCATTCCTTGGTCCGTACCTTTCCATACCTTAGTATGATACTGCCACCCAACCTCAAAAGAGGTTTAGTAATTCAGCATTTGTCCATTTAGGCAAAATTTGATAATTAGTCAGTTATTAAGATATAGGGTGTGACACCTCAGGCAAAACATCATACAAGGAGAGGACAGATTCAAAACTCATTGACTTCAGCTGTCACACAAAGGACACCTTCTTGCTCACTTTTCTAGTTTTCAAATAAAGATTTTGGCTTATTCAGCCTCTCAACAGCATCACACAGGAGGCCTCAATAAGCAAGCATAATATACGTTTTGCTTGAAGAAAGAAAATGCTTTAAAGTAAATTCTAATTAACACATACAGGATGAATAAAATTTTAAGACTTCTTTTCCCCACATTTCTTTCAGTTAAGAAAAAACAACAAACAACCAAATCAGAAGAACAAAAACAAGAAACCGCCCCCCCCAAAAAAGAGAAAATAACCAAAAAAAGAAACAAATGCACACCCCTCCCCCCAAAAAACCCAAACCCACCATATGCATTTTTTTATATTGGTTGTTTTTACCACTAAATACCACAAGCATTCAGCATGATCATGGAAAATATTTTGGTCCTGTTTCTTGAGAGGTTTTCTCATTTGGCTGCAAATCTTTTGAATCACAAGTTTGCACTACCAACCATCTATATTGTGGTCTCAGAAAAAGAGAATTTTTTTTAAAACTCCAATTCCCACTAGACTATAAAGATACAGAGAGTATATTGAAGTAGACTTCTCATTATCATGCTTTTGCAATTTGCAGATTTGTTCCTTTTTAAAAGATATTACGCTACTACTTATATGGGTACTGTATGCACAGGTGAACTTTTATGTTTCCTCAGAAAAATTCTGTGCCCCTTCTGAAATTTGCTACAGATTTTTAACATACACTGTTATTGGACTGTGGAGCATGAGCACTAACCTGACAGATTGCAATGGCACTAATGAAACATTTACAATATATTAGCTTAAAAAATCTTTGAATTTGAGACACAGCCAAGCAATATAATAACATTGCTAACAGTCAACCAAGGGATCTGGACTGGAAAAAAAATATTTGGTGAAATAATTATTGTCTATTTGCGGTGTTGACTTTTAAAATTAAGTTGCTTTGTCATTCTGTGCTCAGAAACCCCTATCAGTTACTTACATATGTTCTGTAATAATTATATATGCATATATATTTTAAATATTAGTATAAAAGCATGGAAGGAAGGAACAAATGAATGAATAAATGTGATATGTTCAGACTCCAGCTATAATCAGGTCATTCTCAAAGGTAGTCATTTTCTAGGATGTATGTAATTATAAAGAACACATTGACACTATGAGAAATAAGCCCAAAATGTCTATAAGTAAAATAGTCTCATATCTTCTTATCAATCCTGTTCAAATGGCTCCCAAAACCTGACTGAGATGCCTTTTTTTAAAATAGTAATTGTAGTGTTCAATTAGCTGCAAACTGCTGATGTTTGTAATATTTCCAAAATGCCTTACACAAAGATTGCATTAAAACATTTTTAAACTGTATTTTTTTCCCCTAGGAAATATTACTTACATAATATTTAGAAGTCCTCTTTATTATAAAACCACATAATTTCATATCTGTTCTGAACTTTTTTAATCTAATTCCATAAATACATTTTTCTCTAGATTCATTTTAGTTTGATGCTTGGGGACTTTGCCACCTTTTTCAAACACAAAAGCTACCACCCTGACTTGAAAGGCTTGAAGTCAAGGCTAGAATTACTTTCTGAAGTAGTTTGTTCAAGGAGCTGCCAGACGGCAAAAGGGTAAGGCTCTGTATAAGCTGCTGAGATACAGAAACAATCCACTGTTTCAGGAGATAAACTTCTTAAATTTATAAAAATGTTCTTAGGGGACCATTAAAATAAGCATAAACCCCTAAGCTAATATCCACATCATCTCAAACTCATATATTTTTAAAAGATGCTGTTAGCTAACTTTGCAAGCCAGTTTTTATTTCTCTTACTGACTGGTCTTTCCTATTAGTGATTACATTTAGCAACAGCTATATGACACTATTTCCAGTGTAGGAAACTGTGTAATTGGGTGGAAAGTATTGATAATGAGACCTTATTCTAATTAGGTAGATGTAGTGCAGAATTTACTGGATCAGCAATATATATTCAGGAATGTTTCGAGAACACCTGGCACCCTGAAGAATACATCCATACCGCCGTAAATTCAGGCATTTCCACCCCCACAAAATTTTAACTGTTCTAATGAAATAACAGATGACTTTTAATTAACATTAAATTAAACCTAAATATCAAAGAAATTAATGATAAGAATTAATTAATATTAAGAGTCCTATAACCTCATTTGTTCAACCTGCACACAAAGAAGTATTTTCTGTTTATACTTTGTTAAATATCCATCTGAATAATTTGGTTATGACAAAACCATGATATGGATCACAAAGGATGACAAAATACAGCTTTTAGAAATTCAATGAGTGCATTTCATAGCTTTTTCATTCCAACATCGATGTTTTAATAGTTCATGACATTTAATATTATTTCATCTCCTTTAACGAAAGAGATACCCAAACCATAAGAGATTGGTTAGCTACTAAATTTTCTTGATTTGGAACTCTTCCCTGTTTGTTGCTCAGGATAATAGGGTTAATATACAGAGATTTTAGAAATTCATAAAACTGTGATGTAATCATATCACAAGTTTTCAAACAACATTTCCAAGCATCAGTTTGAAACCTTCCCATAGCCATATTTATATCATATCTAGAATTGCACTATTGCCAACCATACTTCAGTGCTAAGTAAGCTTCAAACACTTAGTTGTAGTGTGAAATATATATATACACACACTTACGTATATGTATACACTTTCAGTTTCCTAAAGCTAACTTGCATCAGAAACTCCCCTTAGGGAGTAAATCTGACCCAGCAAAGTCTTACTCAACAGAGCTTCAAAAAAAACAATTCCCTCTCCAACAAAATTATAATTTCCCAAGCACTATATAGAAGAGACCAAACTTTCTGATCATAAATTACCTTCAAAAATCACATTGTGAAGAGCCATAAACTTGTCATAAAACATACCATATATTTTGAGAAAATGAAGGGAAGAGATCTGGTTGCAGGTAATCTGTGACAGTGATTTCCTAGGAGGAAGACTAACAGCATTGAGGGACAATGCTGCGCAGACCTGCTTGTGACTCTGTGGTCAACCAGTGGTACCAGATTTGGAAACCCCTTCAGCCTCATCGTCAGCCACATCTATTGCTCTGGACTGCATAGTAGACTACATTACTCCTAGGAAAACACAGCCTTTCAATAAATCACTTATTTTGGTCATAGGATGTGAGCTACACAAGTGGTGTACAACCAGCAAGTACTGCCCATGGCAGCTACTGAGCTCATCTACAACAAACTAGAAGGGTCATTGTGAACCTTTGTATAGTCCAATAGATGCAGTTGGTAGGCTTTTTTATTCTGATGGAGAAAGTGTCTGTAGGATATTTCTTATTGAACTGAAACAGTAACTACCTCAGAACATGATTTTGAAGTACTTCTGGCAAGAACTCTATAGCAGAAAATGTTAGCACATAGCACTGATAGCAATATTTGTATAGCTTGGAAGGGCACATTTGAGTGCACACTGCAGAAAATATCAGCCTGAACTTGTTTCCCCTCTTCTCTTCTGTCATACATTCAAGCCTGGAGTCCCTGATGCATGTATTTGACCTATCAAAATACTTTAATAAAAGCAAATTATAAAGGTTTCTCCATTTCCACATGGGTCTGCTGAACTCCAGATTTTGAGGGCATGTCTGTTTGCCACCACATCTCCCTTCTTGAAACGCACACACAGAAGACGCATCTGGATTATTGTGTCTTGTTCTGGAATCCTCAATATAAGAAGGATATGGAGCTGTTGGAAAGGGTCCAGAGGAGGCTGCAAGGATGATCAGAAGGCTGGAGCACCTCCCATATGAGGACGGGCTGAGAGAGATGGGCTTGTTCTGTCTGGAGAAGAAGGAGAGGAGATCTCCTCTCTCAGAGGAGGTCTTATAGCAACCTTCTGATACCTGAAGGGGGCTACAAGAAAGCTGAGGAGGGACTTTTTACGAAGGCTTGTAGTGACAGGACTAGGGCCAATGGCTATAAATTGGAGAGGGGCAGATTTAAGCTAGACATAAGGAGGAATTTCTTCATGACAGTGGTGAGGCACTAGCACAGGTTGCCCAGGGAAGCTGTGGCTGCCCCGTATCTGGAAGTGTTTGAGGCCGGCTTGGATGGGGCCTTGGGCAGCCTGACCTAGTGGGACCTGTTCTTACCCCTGGCAGGGGGTTGGAACTACATGATCTTTAAGGTCCCTTCCAACTCAAACTATTCTATGATTCTATGAAACACCACATGGCTGCTGTAAGAAGGGCCTGCTACCATGCCTGCAGCTACCCCAGTGAGATAATATGACATAGAGGGCAGGGCAGCTCTGGGACAAACGAAAGTCTCATCTCTATATCTCTAGACAAGAAAGTTAGGCAGGGATTAAATGTAGATGGGCCAGTCTGGGGCATAGACCACTTCCATTTCTTTTGATCAAGATATCAAAAGAGTTGGTATTTACCAATAATCTGCTTAGCCAGCATCTGAGAGGCAACAATATTTTCTTGTACTTAGAGCATAAACGTAGTAACAACTCTGAGAAACCAAGTTGTATCTATGAGGACTGCATGCTCAAATAACTGTTATTTTGACAAATTGGCCCAGATTCTCGTCTCATTTCTTGAGAGAAATGCTATATTATTTCATAAAAGAACTCCCACAATACCCATTTACGTCAAAATAAGATCATAATGCAGACTTGCAGTCAAGGATGATAAAAATTTCTCTCTCAAAAAATTCTGGGTTATGTTTTCATCTTGAAAAATGTGCCAGCGTTAGGGTCAAAATATCAAAGTTAGCAGTTTGTGAGGGAATATTTATTTCTTTATTCTTGATGTATTAACAGAATTAAAACTTGGCTTTTGACATTTTCAAAGGTAGACATAAATTTAATTGATTTCTGCCTTTAAAGTGTAGAGGAATAGGAGCAATGCTATCTGCTCTAAGTGTATGCAGTGAAGGCAATACTAGCCTGTGCTTTTCTTGGTGGCTTTGAACTGGCTGAGGAATTAGGTCACAAGAAATGGGTCTCTTTCCTCTGCATCCAAAAGAAAAGAAATGCGATAACTAATATTGCTCTGAATTCCTTCAGCCATTTAAATCTTTAACTCTTTCAAATTTTGATAGGATTTATGCACACATGGCAGTAATAAGTGGGAGTCTGTATTAGATTTCCATTACCTGTAATTCTCCTATAAGACCAAGAATCTCTCTTAGCAAGATACTCTTTCATATCACAAATGAGCCTTCTGAGAAGTTTCAGAAGTTCACGATGCTTAAACCCACCCCAGAGATGGTCTTGTACTAGAGACACATATGTAGGAAAAAACACTGGATTTTTCTCATGTAGGACAGCTGTTAAACTGAAAAAAATCCTGGGCTACAAGTCTTCCAGGAACAGACTATTAGAAAGTGGTGGGTTTGTTATTTCCTGCTGGGCCAGCAGTACTACAAAAAATAAGTTGAATAAGCAGAAATACTACAAAAGCACAAGAACAGGTTGGTCTATAAAGATTGCATACAGGTGCAGAACAAAAATAAATGGTGGTGCAGTCTGTGCCTTCTGGGAGGAAGGCCAACCAAAACAGAAAATGTTAGCCTAGATACCACTATGAATTTTGCATGAAATTAAGGTTTCCTTTCATATCCAGAACAAATTTTTCCATCCATTCTTTACCTAAAAATTGAGCAAATTCTGATTGTCATGTACTGTGTGGGAACTCAATAATGACTCTGTAAACATTCCCTAAGATGACATGCTGTGTGTTGCATAGCTTGGTTCTCATGAAGTATTTGTAAGCTGTTGACAGAAAATATATCTTGAGAAAATATCCAGTTTCCTTTCAAATAAAATGGAACAATTTCACTTCTACTCTATGATCCCTGTTGGTAGAATACTGTGTGCCAAGTTTGGCAGTTATCAATTTGTTGCTAATGTTTAGTATGCTAAAAGCCAGATCTGCTACTACTAGTGGTCAGCAACAGGATTTCCAAGGTCTGCAAGATCTGTATTTTAACCTTAACAGCAAAAGATAAAAATAGGACTGCAAACGTTATATCAGAAAAGTAACAGAGCTAAAGAAGGAAAATTAATCTTATTTAAAAAAAAAAAAATTCTCTCTCAAAAATAACTTGGGTTCACGTATCAAGAAATTTTTACAATCATAATGAACGCCATATAGTTAGTTATTATCTGACACGCACTGGTATTTTAGCACAATCCTTTATGCTTTGCAATATACATTAAGCAGATGATTTGACCCACCCTCGTTTCTGTGTGTCCTACTTGTGTCTGTATTCACTTTTTTTAATCGATTAATAAGCTTTGCACACATTTCTGCACACATTTCTGCAGATGAGAAGATAAGGCCTAGCATATCTGCTCTTGTTCTGACAGAAGCCTAAACCAAAGTAGCAAATAGATTTGAACCTGTCTCTGGCTGTTTATCCTTTCCCTGCAAAAGCTGAACCTCTGGTTTGTACTCTCCCTGGAGCACGTGACAACCTGTCTGTCACTTGGCCTGGTCTTTGCTGGACTGACTTTTTCCCTAATTCCCCACTGCAGAGCTGGGGTCAGCAAGGAGGGGGACTCCTTAAGCACCCCTAGAGTGGTGCCATCTGAGAAGGGACATGGCAATGCATTCGGTGGAGCATTTCTGTGCACGGGTCTTGAATCAGTTGGAAGACTTCTCTGCCACCATGCTGCCCTAGTGCCTCACGTTACAAACTTGTGAGGCAGTCAGGCTTGTCTGAAAACTACCAGCTTTTTGGAAAACTGGTTTGGGATCAGATTAGTGACAGCACAATCTTCTAAAGGGAGCAGAAGAAACTCAGTATGGACTACAGCTAGGGCAGCACCAACTGGGAATCTTGTACTGAATGCTTAATATGTATAGAGTACACAATCTCATGGCCAGGGATGTTAATCCCCTTGTGGCAGGATAAAGCAGTGCTTTCTCTCAAACTGGCTGGCCCCAGGCCCCAGAACACATGTGCCTGGTACTAAAGAGTTTGTGGCCAGCCTGTAAAACACAGCAAGCAGCATTGCTTCTGTAGGAGGTTCTGCTTAGGTGCAAGCACTGACAAAACAGCCAGAGAGAAGCTAAGATAAATAGTACAGGATATGGTGCAAAATCTTCATTTGCTGTCCAGTTCTCAGCAAAAGTTAGACAATGGTTGCGGGTTCTGAAACCTGAAAAAAGGATGGCAAGTGTTGGCTTTTGCTGAGAAACACCACCTTGTATTCAAATGGATGTGCCAAGAACCTGTGAAATGGGTTAGGGACAGAACCACCACCTCGCTGCGGGCAGTCCTTGAACTTGCCCTTGCATGCCTGCGCTGTCAGCCGCAGCTGTGTGCGCATCCCTTCCCTTCTCCAGCTGAACAGCACACCAAAGCAGACTCGTTAGCAAGATCAGTGGAACAGCTACATACATGCATGCCTCTTGTGGGGAGTCCAAGCATTGGTGCTAGTAATGCCATCAGGGTATCACTGCCTTAGAGGTGCTTCAGCTTGTAGTTTGAATATACCCTAAGTGGGACTAATTTTATGGTAGTGCTACCTTGCTAACTATTAATTTCTTTCCTTAAAATTTGTTTAACTATCAGAAACTACTAACCGTGTCATCATTCCCTATCTCCGCTAAATTTTGTAGTACAGTCTTTAGTCTTCCTCTTTACACACGCAGGTTATTCCTTTTGGGCTGTGTTCTTAGAGTTGATCTATCATGAGACCACATCCAGCATCTACAATTTCAAGGTAGTGGTTGTACGATTACCTGCATGAACTTGCAAGAATTACTTTGATCTTATCCAGTAACAACTCCCCCTCAACTTCCCATTCACTAACAATTGTGAATATAACATATAAACAAGGTGTTTATCTTTACCTTGTTTTAATTTTTCTGCAATATGTTTATTGTGTACCCCCAAAGCAATTTGTTTTGCAAATACCCTTTTCTGTTGAACACCAGTATGTTTCCTCTGACTTCATACGTGTACCAAGGTAGCGCAAAGATACTCTTGTTCCCAAAATCTCAGAACTAGCTCTTGCTGAAACCTGTGCTGCATTTTAAAAGAGACATTTAGCATTCTGACCTTACGATGTTGACAAAGTAGGAATATTAACAGTGATAAACCTTCCTTTAAAGTCTTGCCTGTTTTCACAGTGATTTCCTGCAAATGTAACTTTATTTTTCCTCCTTCCATGAAATTTCTTGATCTTTGTTTTAACACCTCTCCAGAGCTTTGAGGGTCACAGGACCACTTTATTGAGCTTCTCCACAATAATTCTAGGAAAAGCTCCAAGACATGAATCATTATCTCCTGACTTGATCATCAGATTCTTATAGAATCTGTGTTATGTCCCATCTGTATAACTCTAATTCATGCATTTGGGGGCCTTCCTACTATTTCGCTGGAGCCACCTGTAGCTTGTGCACAACTCTTTTGCCAGTACAGTAACAGAGACAGAATCTCAGTGTGAACTCAGGGCTGGAAGAGGTTCATTACCTAATAAAGAAATAGAGGATGTAGTTCTAAGTCTCATATGGTGTTGCCCTACCACAAACATCAAAGCTGGTTTGTTCATGTTCCCTGTGGCTTTTCCATCACTCAAAGTGAGGAAAGTCAGGGTCTTGGCCAGTCAGAGCAACAAAATAGATACTGTTACTCCACGTTGTTATTTCCCAAACTTAGTGTCTAGCCTTGTTGACATTGTCTGAATGTCTGTGCCTTACTGTTTCACGATATGGGTCTGATTTCAGCCTTATGCTTCATGAAGCACTGATTTATTCAGGTGTAGAAGGCTACAAGGGGACAAAAACGTGCTTCTTCATGTAATAGGACACCTGTTTGCCCTTGCCTGCCAAATAATGTTTCGTTCACAAACACCTTTGGTTGCCACCAAGACAGACTGAAATACAGCAGGTGCCTGGGAAACCCAGGAACTTTTTTGGGCATAGAAGTCTATGTAATGAGAAAGCCCTTATCATGTTTGAAGCCAGCTTATACTTTAAGAGACTGGTGGGAATAAAATGAACCACAAGGAGAGGAGCCTAATGGAGCTTGAGAAAGAAACATTTCCACAGGGGCTGAGCCACCTGCTGCATACAACTAGATAGAAATAGGATATCAGATCACTTCCCTGCTTGGGAGGTGGTCCAAATGAAGTTTCCATATCTGAATACAGGGAATTAAGCATGTCATGGCAATAGGCATTCTATGAAATGGTGAAAAGCAGGTGTGGTGGATCTGTGCCCTGTGCTTGTCCACCAGCACCAGCTGGTGGTACTCTTAGCAGCATTTTGATACATCTGAAAAATGCATAGAAAATATAGATTCCCTCATTCTTGTGAACACTACACTCAGATACCAACAGGTTCCTTTAGAAGGTAACTGGGTTTAGATCACTGCTTGAAAAACCACTGTCAAAAACAAACCCCAAACATCCAACTGCCACCATCATTATCAACGCCAGTTGTAGCTCTCCTGTAAATCTACAAAAAAATCTGTAATAGATGCCACCTACCATGGGAAACGGAAATAGCATTCCTAGGCAGGACTTAAATGTTAGGGGAATTACATCTAGCAAGGAGCAGACTGCTTTCATGAAGCCAGCTTTTAGATACACAATTTACACAAAGGAGACTGCTTGATAGTCAAAACGCATTCACAAAATATTCAAGATATATACAGTATTCAGAAGGATTTAACCCAGAACCTTAGAAGAATGATAGTGTGCAGCATTTATAATACCTAAGAATGATGAATCAATGTATTTATTGCATATTTTGATAATTTAAAAATTTGTAAGTAGCAGATGGCATGACCAATCTTGTTTTTCACTTTTAAAAGTCTTAGTATGTGACCAAATGTATATGTTTATACATATTACGTCTATTAAAAAATCCTTCTGATGTAAGCTGTAAACTGATAATTGTTTAAACAACACACATGATAAATAAATCTGCTTTCTTTAGTGTATATCAAAATCCTATTGCTACAGTCTCTGTAGATTACAGAGGTTGAGGAAAACTTTTCCTTGAAAATTTTTATTTTGCCAAAATAAATCCTTTTACCTATTAAAAGTTTTGTCTTAACTTTATTTCTTCCTTTGTGATAATTTCAAAACAAAAAAGTATCTTTAAAAAAAGCTCAACCCTTTATTTTATAAGGGATTATTCTGTGCTTTGTTCTAGCATCCGTTATCAAAGGCCAGTATAAAAAACAAACTTTCAACCAGTTCCACAACAATTTCATAACAGGTCTTTTGTTCCCTCTAATATGTTTCTCTCAGCAATTTTAAAACGCAAGTAAGTCATCTTCAAAAACATAAATGCGTTTAAACATTAATAGATAAGTAAACTCATTAGAGAATCAGTGAAATGACTAGCATAAGTAAAGCTCATGACATGCCTGCACATTCACAGGATGAGGGACCTGGCTCTTTTTTTCTGCATCTGCGCCGTGGTTGGCTGCTGTGTGGCTCTTAAAGGATGCAGTGACCTATCTGTGGGCTTGGTCGAAAGTGCTGTGCCTCTGCCATTTATTTTTAGAAGGATATCAAAGTCTGTGGTCTGAGTCAGAAGTGCAGAGTTCATTTAGCTCTCATTGACTTTCACTGAGGCTACTAAGCACTTCGGAAGAATCAGGCTCTTTGCTTAGTTCCTCTTTAAGGTGGAACTGCACAGACTCTTTAAATTATGTGGCTCCTGTTAAATGCTGGAGTGGAAGAACTACATGCACTTAGGACTCATTCACTCTAATAAAGAGAAAAATGTAACACAAAGAAACCTTCATGGGACAGTTTACACCATGCAGTGTTTTTTTAGCTGTCGTATAGAATTTAATAAGCAATTATACCACAGAACAGAATGTTAAAATACATTTTAAAACACTGATTAAAAAATACAGCATTTTTGTTAAATTATACAACCCTGAAGAATAATAGAACCTGATTTAAATGTGTAAATGAAATTTTAAAGGGAATTCCATGTGCCAGGAAAAGTAATAATAGAAAACAGGTGCAAAGCATTTGAAGAAAGAGGTTGAACTGAATTTACAGAAATGATTGAATTCAAGGAACAAGAGTTAGACAACTTAGTATCACTGTAGGTGTATGGTGAATTCCTTCCATGAAGATAGCAAATTATTTTTTACCTAATAATATGTAGTATTCAATAGTAACAGATAATAATAATTATCTAGAATTAACTTGCAGCAATAGATAATAATAATTATCTATGATTATCTGTTACCACTGACCTATTTGACCTTCAGGTTTTCATTGATGCCAATAGCTTTTTTGCTCACATATCTTTAATCTCTTCTTTTACCACCCAAACTGTTATAGCCTTTATGCAGTGATTTTCTTTTAGTTATTGGTGAATCTTCTGGCCTCCCTCAGATTTTAATACCAGTCATGATAATAGAATGAGAACTTACTTAATGAAATGGCAATTTCAGTCTCAGTTATTTTTCACCACTTGAGTCTTTTTTATCCATTAGCTTTAAAGAAGAGAAGCAGAAGAGGACTTTTAGCTGGGCTTTAATACCAAACTATTTTTAAATAATGACTTTTTTTTTTTATATATCGAAGAAGAAAAAGCCCTTAAATCTTTAGGGAAATGGGATTAAGCCAAGGTACTTCAAGTGATATCAGCCTTGAACTAATAGAAACTTTCCCGATAGCCTAAGATTAGGAGGCACAAAAGAGCAGAGCCTGTTCCCAGGTTTCAAAGAATATGAGGCAGTAGAGATAAGTACTTGTTCATTAGACAAGAGCAGCGATTAATAGGCAGTGCTTAATATGATTTTTGGAAATCAGAGAAGGGCTTGAGAATCCTTAGTAACTGACTAAATTACTTAGGAAGATGATGTTTCTTCAATATATAATTGGAAAAAAACTCAGCAGGGAGTGCTTGAGTGGATATTAAAATTAAAGGTATGATTTGTTAACCAAAACACCCAGTTACTTCAGTGATGAAGAAAGAGAAAATGTAAAAAGAAAAAATCTAGCCTAGCCATAAAATACAGGGACATTTAGTGAATCTCTGTGACAGAACTTGAGTATGGTAGGACCCTGTGTAGAGAAGCCTCACGGTCAAAGCAACTACCGTTGTACCTAGTTTGGATACTTAACTGAAATGTCATACAATCTACTTCATCAACTGCTTAAATTAATTTCAAGAAGCAGTTTATCAGTAGCACCAACTCTGTTTTTGTTCTTTTTAACAAGAATATCACAATCAGCTGCCTGCCATTCCTTAACAGAAAAGAAGATAAGGAATGCATCCTAAACCTGTGCTTCCTAATGAAACATACAAACTTATTTTAACCCCTGAATTTGTCTTTATGGAGATGAATGCGGGACGCTTTCAGGAACAGTCGTCACTTACAGACATCAATCTAAGATCTGGATGATATTTCTGTACTGAAAGTTTCTCTTGGAGGTATGAGGAGCTGAGACACTGAAGCTCTTTTGTTCTATACTAAGAGAAGTCCTGCAACAGTTGTATAAAATCTTTCCTATAAAATTTGCAGGCCTTTTTGGTTGTAGTTTTGTGAGTTTCTTTGGTTTTATGCTTCTGATTTTTTTTTTGGTTGCTTGGTGTCTGTTTGAGGTTTTTGGTGGGGTTGTCCCCTTTTTTTGTTAAATAGCTAGCAAATATCTGAGAGTGGAATTTGGTTTAAAAAGAATTGAAAAAATTGTAAATATATATATATGTTGATATCATTGGGTGGACACAAATTGAGAGAGGAGCTAACTAGACTTGATTTCTAGATTCAGTTATATGACAGAGTTAGTAATAGTTTGCACTTACTAGTGATGGCTGAGCCCAAATCCATGGAGCCTGTGATGCGCCGGAGTAGAATTTCCTCCTCCTCTTCTGGGCAGGACCACGGCAACCTGCAAGGGATTATTTGCAGGAGAAAGCAGATGGTGTTTGTGGTGCCGCATTCCACCTGGGATTCTGCCAGGGGAGGGCAGCTTTAATTTTACTCCCCTTTTCACCATGACAGCTTCCCCAACCTGGCTCTCATCACTTGCTCTAGCAGCAGTGTTAGCTAGAGGGAGGACTACAGGACAGCAATGTTGACTTGTAATGCTACAGTTCTTTGGGTGAGCACAGAACTGGCAAAACTAGGAACTAAGCACAGAAGATGCAAGAGATGTGATTTATGGCTCGCTTGAAAACTGAAACAAAACAACCAACCAACCAAAAAAAAATTAAGCAATTGAGATCAGGAGAGCTTCACAACTTGTTCACTCAAATTAGTGACAAAGTTAACATCAAGGCCAAAATCAGATACCTAGTGAGCCATCCCGGCTGACCCCAGAAAGCCTCCCATTGGAAGAAACTTAACCTTTCTGAGTTTCTTGTTTTCTTAATGTACAGAACAGAGATAATACTGTTGGCCTACATATAGCTATAAATGCATTATGACCGGTGTAAGTGATAAAAATAATTTCCCTGATTTAGAGAGGAAGAAACTGAGAAAAGGAGGTTAAGTGATATATATTTTTCTTGCAGATTGCCTAAAATGTATTTGACAAGTACTCTGGAGTGAGCACAGACTGCCTGCAAGAGATTGCATGGGAGTTTGACTCCAGCCGTTCCAGCACTCTGTGAATAGACCTAACATCGCAGGCTGGGTAACTAGAGAATTGTGTTGCTGTTCACTTTAAAGCCTATCCCTTTGTCACCTATCACTTCAAGAGCTACTTATTTCATGAAATAAGCTTTTCTAGTGTCAATCCTTCCAGCTAAACAAAGAAAAGGAGATGAGAAAAGGAGTATTTCAAAGTCTGTTCTTCGTATATGAACAAATGATGTGGAGTGAAATACAGTATTCTTCAAGCTGGAGAGGTGAATTGGTATCCAGCTAGGACCGAAGCAGCCCTTAACAATAATACCTGATAGTTCTCATTACATTACAAATGAAAGTGTTTCACAAGGATCACTTGAAAGGCTCAAGTAAGATATATTGTTAGCATTATTCTATTCGGAAGACCATTGGGATACGAAACAGATTAAACTATCAGAACCTGTTAACGGGACTAAATTTCACAACCAGGAATGAACTATATAAGCCAAAATAACCTCTGCCTGTCCTGTTTTCCCACGATCAGAAACCAAACAGTTCTTTCATTCTGAATGACATTTGCTTAGGCAAGAATAAAACACTCCAGAGCACAGTCACTGCAGGAGAGCCCCAGGCATGTATCCATGCAGCAGAGGCAGCCCCAGACGTGCTTCCTTGTGGAGTGCCCATCTCAGGAAGAAAGGTCCCAGGATGCCAAGTCTTGGCAGGGATGGTGCAGCAGCCCTTGCAGGAAGGTGCTGAAAAGCATGGTGGGGCCAGAGCAAGAGTGGCCTTTTGAGCATGAGAGGCAGCAGGCAGTGGCTCAGCCCTCCTCTTTGCCCCCACTGGCCTCCCCCAGAAGGGGCTGGGGTTGCACAGGGGTTTCTGAATTATTCCCAAGAGAAGGAGAAGAGATGCAAGTACTACAAATTTTACTACAATTTTTTTTTTTTTTTTGTAGTTTTTTGACCATTTTTGCCCCATTTGATATTGATTTATGTGTTTTACCTAGGCCACCAGAACAGACCACACTGCCTCCCTCCTTCCTGCCGACAAGCATGAAGACAAAAAAAAAAAAATCACAAGAGAATCTGTTCTGCAGATCTATCAGGCCCTTGAAATTAAGAGGGCAGATTACTAGATGCTATCTGCAAGGAACCTTTTAGCAACTCTTTCACAAAATAAAACACATAGAATAAAATGTTCAAACTATGAAAACTTTAGTTTGGATGAAGTCAAACTCTCCTGGCCCTATAGAAGGAACTTAGAGCTTTTTCCTTCCCTCCCATCCATCCTCTTCAGCCCTCCCAACACCAGAGCATTAACACAGACACGTTTCAATGTGCTTCCCTTTACTCCTTTTCTTTTTCATGTGACTCCTTTTTTAAAGGAGTCTTCATCCTCTTGGTAGATACCCTTTATGTATTGGTACATGGTAACAATCAGAGCTTCACAGCAGTGGAAGACAAATCAGGCTGCACCTGGACTTCTGCCTGGACCAAAGAGAAGAGCACCTGGTCAAGGTGGACTTCGTGACACAAAGTATAAAGGGATGATAGTCATCCTCCTCCCTGAGAAGGAAGGAAATGAAATCAGCACACTACATTACCACAATTAGCACATTTAAATCAGCATTTTAATACTTCCAGGACTTGGAAAAGATTAGAGCAGCTTTAGTCAAGGTAGTGTCTTTTATTAGAGCTTTTATTTCCCGTTTACTCCCTTTAAAATTGATTAAAGTTGAAAGGCTAAAGCATATAAGGATATGATTATCTCAAGTCACTTCTGAAAAATCAAATGTGGAGCCTCAAGTCACTTCAGCATGTTAAAAAATGTTATCCTCTGCTTTGCAGACCTACTCATGCAAAGAATACGATATAACAAGGAAACAAGGATAACTTCATCCCTGTAAATCACAATCCTCTTAGGGTAGATCAATCTTTTTCTTAGTGCAGACATATCAAATTTCAAAGGTCAAGCCTTTTATTGTTCACATGGTATCTGCGAGACTTAGATAAGCTAAATGAAAAATTCTGTAATACACAATAATCAACATTTTCTAGAAATATATGAGTTGACTACAACGGTCACTGAATGGAGGAGGACACCGTAGCACACCTAGGGCAGACAACATTGGATTTTCAGATGAGAGTGTCTGCATTCTGGTTTGGCTGCCTGTTGAAGGCAGGCAACATGACCCCAGCAGCAGCCCTGCCGCTGAGCGCCGCAGCACAGGTGGCTCCCCGTTCAGGCTGCAGTTCATGCTTCCCGGTGTAGAGAAAGGATTTCCTGTTTCAGAGCCAAACATGCAGGCAGAGACTGCACTCTCACACTTTCACATCAATGGCTTCCTTTTCTTCCGTGTAATCTTTTTTTTTTTTCATTTGCTCCCCATTTTGTCTCTCTATGCAATGCTTTTGTTTGCAAAGCAAATGATAGTTAAGGGAAGTTAATACGCAGGGAAACAGTTCTTGGAAACAGCATTTATAGTTGGGCATGTGGATTTACATCCATGGGGTTTTTATTCCAGTAGGGAGGGAAAAAAAAGAGAACTTTTTTATTTTCTATTTTGCCTTTAAAATGACAATTTCATTTCTATTTGTGGAGGAAAAAGAAAATCTCTTGCTACTACTCATTTTCTACCGGATTTTGTAATTCTTCTGCATTATGCTCTATCAATACCCATAGCACCACACTCTACAAGCAGTCCTGTGGAAACCTGCTTTGGCAGAGGAACAATGTTTTGAGTGAGTCTGTGAAGCACATTTTGAAATCTACAGTTCTTTGAGAATGGGAGATGTACAAGTTTATTTGCTCTGTTGTTTGCCTTATAGCTGCCACTGCCTAATTCGGGCATGAGTCAAAACGCACGCTTTCATGTACCAATGATTATTTACCAGATCAATAAGTGGGACCCACATGGATGTAATATTTCTACCTAAACATTAAGTCTACTAATAAGTTAAAATGTACATAATTGTGTTAGGCTTTTAATATGGATATCAGGCAAAGTTTTCTTTTGAAAAGTTGATTTGACTTTTTGTGTTCTTCTACTTGTTAGTCCATCTATAAGGCTAACAAGCAAGATTCACCAGCTCTGGAGCTCTTAAGAGCCCCATACAAGACGGTCATAAAGTACCCTTTGGCAGCAGCTTCCCTTGGAGAGAGGGAAAGCCAAAAAATGCAGCTCACTCCACTAGGACAATACACAGAATTAGTCTTTTTAAAGGAGAACTTTTGACATATGTGGAAAACAGTCTGTGTTCTCAAAGTGCCAAGAAACTTCAGCCTCCACAACCTCACATGAAAACTGTGGAGTGAATTTGCATTTCTCACTCATGTGATTTGCTGTTAGCAACCTCTTTGCTTCATTTCTCCCTCCTGACTATTCAAACATTCTTCTCTACTCTTCTTTATTTATTAGGTGCTTGCTGAGAGGTGAAAGCATCAGCTATTATTAGTGCAGTCTAACGCTTTTTATATGCTGCATGGGTCAAAGACACTCACAGGAATTAAGTTACAAAAGTCATATTCCCAGAAGACTTTTACAAGTCTTAAAAACCCACTGTTGAAATCCAAAACTCCACACCTCAAATAAATCAAAATATAGAAGGGTCACTTAACTTTTTCATGTGACTGCATACCTATAACAAATAGGACAAGGAACTTCAATGCACTGGATGCTTAAATACCATCTACTTTTCATTATAAAGCAACAAAAGTACTTCACAGCCATTTCATCATCAAAAGAAGCCTCCAAAAGATGAAAAATAGTTGAAATATAAAATTAGAAGTATAGAACAAATTCGGCATAGACTAACTGAAGAAGAAGCCTCTGAAGCCTCTGACTGCTTGAGAATAGACCTCAGATAAGAAGTCAGCAAGAAATTAAACACAAGTCTTTAAGTAGACATTTATCATCATTTTTTCTGCTTCACAGCAAGGCTTGTCAGCCCATTCAGACTGTCATTAGCATTGTCATCCACATCGTTCTCCACTGAGGATAATTAACCAGTAGTTGCCCTAGGATTTTAGTTGCTCAGTGATCTTAAAGCACACTTTGTTCATGAATCTTGTATTTAAAACCTTTCAGACATCAGAGCAGGCCATATCAATTTTGCCACAGAACATTTAATAACCTGCTCTTCCTGCTAATTACTAGCTGAACGCAAATGTAAAAGTGGGCCTTCTTCATTAAAAGCAGACAGGGTCTTTTGCATAGATCTCAATAAACTTAGGACTATTCCTTCACCTCCTGGGAATCAGCACTTTATTCTGCTTCGCATACCCCCTGCTGTTAATGACTGCATTGAGCAGGTGGCAGCAGAGCCCCCATGCTGGTGCCACCTCTGACCTGCCAGTCCCATTGCTATTCCAGTGGTGCTAAGGGGGACATTACCTGGCACTGTGAAGTTTACGAGGTCTGTGTCTCCTTCATCACCGCAACTACTGTCAATCGTCATTTAGGTAATCTAAGCCAGACAATACTTAACAATATTAAAAAATCCTAAATATTTAAAATCCTGTTAACCACCTTTCTCCTCCTGACTATGGTTCTTATTTCAACGAGGCAGATGTTGGGAAAAAAAATAAATATGCTGGACTGAGGCAAGTTTATGATGCCATTTCTAGGTAGCTGATTACCTTACTGTGTGCCTAATGCATATAAATGCAAGTCCCTAGTTTCGTTTCACCTCACTAGTTCACGTCAGTGTAGCAGGCAAAAGGAAGCAAAAAAAAAGCATGATAAAATTATAAGTGGATATTTCAGTGCTCTGTAAAACTCAAGAATAAATGGTAAGTGGCACTTGATTGATAGATATTCCTCTCAGTCTCTCTTCTGAGGGTATTAAAAAGATCCCTTAATTATGAAGAGGAATGTCTTCACTAAAAAAATGAAGGTGGTCTTTAAGTGTATCACTTGCTCCTTGTAAACTAGCACAATTTTGTTCATTATTATTTAGTGAACTATTTTTTGGTGCTCTTGTGCTCTTTGGATCAATAGGTCCTCTAAATGCATTCACTGAAGATGTCACACATGCAGATTGTTATAGAGAATATAAAAAAAAGTGTATATGACTGTATGGCACATACAATCTTTATTTTCTTTCTTGGACCCCAAGAAAGCCATCCAAGGATCCCATGTTGAAAACCATTACATCAATTCAAAGGTAGATTTTCAAAATTAATATAGACGTTGAATTTAAATCCAACTTCTTCCTTCAAGCTCTGATTTTAAGTTCAGAGCTGGGCTTAAGGCTGCACTGCATTTATTCAGTCCTTTTGTTCTCAGCCTGAGGTTGAGTATGCTTGAAGGAGAATCTACATTCAAATATCAGTGATGAAATTTCTTTCTGTAAATACAAACAATCACAGCACATATGCTCTACTTCCTTATCTCAGCTTCAGGCTTACAGATTTCTGGTGTTTCAGGAAGCCTTAAGCAGCTGTACTAGTGTAAAGAATGGATTCTATCTGGCATCTTGAAGTTCATTTATTTTTTTGCTAAGGACAAAGGCCTATGCAAGTGATATCCCCTGTGTTCATTTGCATTTTGTCCAGGTAGCTCCTTCCCTAAAGAACTCACACATCATCAACTTCATGGACAGATAACAAGAGCAAGTGGCTGTGGGATAGGATGCACTGAGGGCATTCCAGTCAGGAGCTGGGGACCTGGGGTAAGGGAATCTTGGGTATTAAGAAAATTTATGTACAGTTCTAGATTTAGCATTATATATTATACACATAGAGGTACTCCTATATATCTCATCAGGACTCATCACTTTCTTCTCAATGCCTAGTGTGCATTCCATAGGATCGATAACCAAAGTATCATTGTTGCTTACTATGTCAAAGAAAAGAAATACAACATTAAAAGTGATATATCACTCTAAGAATACTGTTTGCTCTGTTTCCCCAAAACATGATTAGACTTGAGAAAATGTCAATATCAGAAAAGCAAATAACCAATTACAAATATTGTAATTTAAATAGCAAAATTAAAGGAATTTACTGTTCTAATGGTACTTAAAAATTTGAATATTTTACAGAAACATGTAAATGACATTCAGTATATGTACAAGACTATTTTGTTGAGAAAATATTTTTTGAAAATTTCCAGTTTCATCCACTAAAACTGTACTAAAATTAGTATAAGAGCACTATATTTTAGTTAGAGTAGATCTTTGAAAGCTCTATATATATATATCAAAATACGTTGTTGTAAGACACAGTAAGACTCAGCTCCTCAGCCATGTAAAGCACAGATTCTGCTCTGTGAACAGAGACTTTAAATCAAGTAGTCACTAATGTTTTTATGGTGAGGAAACCAAATTCCAGTTCTGCCTTCTGTAGCTAAAAGGCCTTTCAGCCTGAACATTCTTCCGATTTATAACGTAATACAGCTCAGATCCACAAAAAAAACTTGGGCACATGATTTATAAACTACATTGTGTAAGCAATAATTGCATAAGGGCAACTAAAGCTAGCTGGGTCCTGAAGTAAATTTGTGCACTTAACATCTGCTACACTTTATCTGCTGTTTTGCACTTTCAGGAGATGGAGCAAGCCATCTCAGAGTGACTTTTACATTTAACTACACAGCAAATAAGTAAAATGAGCTGCCACCTGGTATAAGTGGCATAGAAGAGATGCCCTTTGAAGAAATTCTCAGTCAATCTGCTCCAGGTGGTATACATAAGGTGACCTGCAGCAGAATTCAATTTTAAGCTTCACAGAAGTCTTTTTTTTAATTATTATTTCCAACATAGAATGTCAGCATAGAGGCAGCTAAGATAGTCCTGTAAATGATTTTACCGAAAAGAAAGAAAAAGGCAAGCCATGTAGCACTAGTTCAGCAGCTGACACCAGTTTTCAGCACAGGATTATTTTGTAGGATATACAGGCCCTAAGGGCCAGGTTTTCAAAAGAACTCACTCACAGCATCTCCAGCTGAATCACTTCAAGCCAGTATCTGTGAGTGGGCTGAACCTGCATTCAGATCAAGTCCTGATGCTGAAAGGTATCCAACACCAACAGCCCCAGTGAATGTCCAGGGGTTTGAGAGCATTCTGAATTAACATCAAGCTTACTGTCAGCTCTTCTCTCTTCCACCTCCCTCCTGTTTTATTACCAACATTAATCCCATTCTGGGAATCCTAAATCATGTTACATGATTTTCTCTGTCCTATTATCAGTTTCCCTCTGCGGGAATTGCTGGCGAGTGCCAAATTTATTCTGTACAAATTGTTTTAAGGGAAGACTGATGTTCTTCAATAGTTGTTTAGATTGAACATTGTTTCTTGCTAGTGAGAACTGCCTATTGAACTGCCTATTGACTTGCCATGCTCCTACACTGAGAATTAGATTGGTGTTCCATACTGTGGAAGAGATGTAATGAACAGCTGGGAACACATCTCACAGCCACTTAGTGCATTTCTTAATTTTTAATATCTCTTCTGTTACCCCTTAACAAACTGCAGCCCAATTACTCCAGGGGGTAGGTAGAGGGTTGACCCTCTCATGCTGCCCCATCAGTCACAATCAATACTGTGTTTGCACTAAATATGGCTTAAAGAAAATGTATAGTCTGCAAAGGGAGAAAAGCAGGACATATACCCAGTCATACCACAGCATTTACCGCAAGAAACATTGATTACAAAGCAATGAATGGGACTACCATTATACTATTTGCCATGACTAATCTAAATGTTACAGGACTACAAAATGAGTGAAAAAAATGTTTTGCTTTCTTAATTTCTCTTTTTGTCCTCTCATTTCCTCTGCCTTCCCTCTCACATGTGCATGAATGTGTCTGTGTGCACATACAGCTTTCCTCGTGAAGCTTGTCAATTGCCACAGATTCATCTTTCTAAGTACATAATTCAATCCACTGAGCATTACGCTGTGGTAATGCTGATGAGCTCTTAATTCTTCTGCATTTATTGCAGCAAATTTATCACTGACCTTAATGAATCTTCCATTATGACAAAATGTCAGTGCCAAATCTCTTAAGAAGGTCTGGCATACAGTGATTTTAAAAGGTCAGTGTGTAATTTTTTTTCAAATAGGTCATTTAAAAAATAGGCACTTACATTTAAAAAGACAAGATTACACACCCAAAATAACAAAAAAATAGTAAAAAATCACTACTGACTCATCTGTTCAGTTCCTGAGAGATTTACATTGTTAACTAATGCTCATGAAGTACATGGGAAAATTATTTTTTAAAAGTTCTTTCTTCATGTGCTGGCAAGAAGTCATCAAGATCCATGTGGTCATATCTGCACATTCATGAGCACCTCTCCTTCCTGAGCACATAATCCAGAAGCAGAAGGTGGCATGAGGAAATGGGGTAGGTACAGGGCAAAGCGTGGCAGGATACACGTCTGCCCAAGGGCAGCATGGAGCCCTCTCTGCCACTGGCTGCCAAAAACTGTCGGCAAAACCCATTTGATCGAGAAACTCATGTATCTAGATGATAACGTTATTTTAAAAATAGTTTTACTACTGCTTTTTGCTACAAATGAAATTATTTACTCATAAGATGCATAGTAGTAATAATGCCTATATATAATATCCTGCAGCAGCTGGAAACGCTCAAGGTACTGCACAAAAGCAGACATCATTGTTGCTCTGATTTTATGGGTAGAGAAAAAGAGACAGAGGATAGAAGTAATTCCTAGAGTGAAATAGCAAGTAACTCAGGAAAGAAAACCCAATGTTTGCTTTAACTAGATTTCACTGCTTTTCTGCACTAGTCCAGTGTAAATATCAAGAGGAACCCCAGCTTTTGAAATTAAGTACATGTTCACTGGAAAGGTTAATCACCCAGCAGAAGAACTTGAGAGTAGACACCAGTAGGAAAATCTTACCATGGTACGTGATAGACACCACACCGTTAACGGTCATCATTTTATAAAACAATCTCTAAGTGAAATACTGCCAGAACAGAGGAGTAGGGCACAATTTCTTGCCCAGAGCTTGGCTCAAAGTCAAATTCAGGTCCCAAGAAAACAAATGGAGCCACAACAGTTCTACCTACAGCTGGCTGCAAGAGCCATCTCCAGAATTAGAGAGCCATTGTCTTAATAAACCCAGATCTAGCCTACCCCTTTCCTGTGCCATTAATGTCTAAAACCAAAACAGTCTTTCCAACAAATCAACCTGCAGACTGAGTAGACTACAAGGGGGAGAAATCAACACTGTCATCTGCTTGTGAAACAATAATTATCCCTTGTATACTATTCCAGAAGCAATGCCATTATCAAAAGCATCATGCTTGTAAAATAACGCTTCTGGGAATGGTGCCAGACTGGGGGCTCATGGCTTCTGCTCAGTTTGTGAAAAACAAGCCTAGCTGCTTGTTCTGCTGCTGCCTTCTCTAACTGCAACCAGCTCCTTGGCTCACCCATAACAAGCAGACCTGTGGAGAGAACAAACCTGCAGCAGTCCCCATCCCCATCCTGTCAATTAGGACATTACATGCCCGATGATGCTGGGAAGCATGGGTTTCTTGGGTATGCCGGGATAAGCAGCTGTCAGTAACAGGCTGAAGGATCAAAAGCTTCCTCTGCCTCCAAATCCAGCAATACAGGGAAAAGGAATCCACCTCCAGCCTCTTGGACTGGAAACTCTTACTGAGCAGCCAAAGCCCACAAGCCCTGTTGACAAATCTGTACAGAGATGAGCAGACATGTTAGGAGATAGAGACCAGACACAAGGGCCCACAACAATGATAACAAAAGAAAGTACTGTTTCTTCAACAGTTCCTCTAGGAAATTGGTGGTCCTGGGAATTCACCATTTCCTTCCCCACTTTGTCCACTCCCCTGAGGGCAGACATCTGCTGATACACCGAGCTGACTCAGCACAAGATAGCCTGGGGACCGGAGGCTGCCCAGAGGCGGCACAGCAGGGTGCAGGAAAAGAAATACGAAAAATCTTCTTACATACAACTAGTTACACACATTTCTGGGTTCTGCTCATTACCTGTGACAGATAAAACGTTAGGAAGAGGCAATACACATCCAGGAGAAGTACCCTTGTAATCTGGATTATGTGGGAGATAATCAGATTGCCGCTGGTTTTGAGCTTGTTGAGCTCATTTCTGACATACTGTAATTCTGAAACTAAGTTGTCGTATCAGCCAGTAAGTGACAAGTTCAGTGCTAATCTATAAAAATTACAGCCTCCTTACTACTCAGCTCATTAAACTGACTCTGTCTCCCAGCCACTCATTCATCTTCATAATCATCCCCCATTCAGCTACTAACCTCCTCTGTGTGTGCAGTTTACAGTACATCAGGAAGATAAAGTGGACTGATATTTGCCTTTAAAGAGCAGTGGCTTTTAATTTTTACATACATTTTAAGTACAAAGATAAATAAGATAATTGGATATCACATTTTCAGCTGAAACATTAGAAAAACAGGAATGTATTCAGATTTTATAGCATCATTAACTTGGCTGCATAGAGCATTTTTTATCCCTATTTTTCTAACTGTAGCTATGTTTACATAGCACCACTGAAACATTTGTGTCTGAAATAACACGTGAAACAACACACTTCTCTTTCACTGTCCTATCAGAGAAGCAAGAAAAGAAGCATTTGTTAGACAAGATAAAATTACGAGCTTGGATTGGTATTTGTGAAACAATGTTCATGAATGTGCCAGTGCTGGTGTGCATGTAAGAACCCAGCCATGCTACACAGAGCATGCCAGTCACTGGTGCCCCTCAAACCCCAGCTCTGCCAGGGGTCCCGGGGCAACCTCCTAATAAGAAGCAGGAGCTGTTCCTCGCAGCACAGTTGAAAGGAAAAATTCGATTGCTCCAAAAGTATCTTGTTGCTTCTGGCCAGAATGGGCAGTGGAAAACGTGCAAGAGAAAGTGCAAGTCTTGCACAGGGCAAGGAGCAGTCGCCCTGGGGACAGGAGGTTGCAGGGGTTGTTGCCTAAGCTGCCTGCACGATTAATGATTGTTTTGAATCCTGCACTATATAAATCCAGCTGTCATAATAGATTTACATGTTTTATGGGTAGAAGAGAACCTATGATAATGTTGGATGACTCTTGTTTAACAAATCTTAGGGTTTCTCCGTGAAACTTGTACAACAATGTACAGAAGCCAATATGCAAAGTCTGGCGGTTTTGCCATCACTGAGCCTTTGCTTCAGCAAGAGTCCAAAGGTCCCTCATCCCCACAAAGGGCAGAGCAGAGAGGCAGTGGCTCAGAGACCCATGAATTCTTTTCAAATGGGTATGGGCTGTTTTGGACAAGCGATGCTGTGTTGCTGTGGTTGAAGTAGCTCGTGTTTCCTGGAAGCCGTAGCCTGTGACAGTCTTTACTCCAGGGTAAAGGCAGGCACACTGCAGATCACAGCAGCTTGATGGCAGCTTAGAGAAGTGAGAAAAAGCAAGCCACTACCTCTTTCCTAGCATGACAGCCAGTAATTTGATGGCACTCCAGTATATGAGTATGGTGAGAACTTCCAACAGGATATCTAGGTCTGGCCTGCAGCATAGCTCTTCTGACCTTGTCATCTTTTCTTCTGGACTACCAGGTAATAGGAGGTCTGATTAGTTCAGGTGTTCCAAGGAAAGTGAATTTAAGGGATTATTTTATAGTTCGGCCTTAAAAAGCAAATTTCAAAGTCCAAGACACTGCTTCCCAGTGAATTATATTAATCAAGTTGTATATTTTCACAGAGAAGAAACAGAATATTAAACTTGCTCTTTAAGAGACAATCTTTCTTCCTAACACTGGTATTTACCATACTGCAAAGAGTGTGTCTTCATTGGTAATGGAGCAGAAATGAATGCCAGGAAATAAGAATTTTTCAATGCATTTCAGCCAGACTGAACACAAAAGAGCTTATTGCCTGTGCATTTCAATTTTAGAGAAACTCATGGCACAACCTGTATAAATTGGGCTTTACCAATGACAGCATTTTTAGTTTGAGCACAAGAAAACTGTTAAGTCTTTCTTTCAACAATGCAGCACATTTGCAGAAAATAGACATGTCAAATAGCAAATATCCTAAATTTAGATATTTTTTTCTCTTGTCATATTTGAAGTTAAATTGGATAAAGTTTGCAGGCAACACATACAGGCATATATAAAAGGGCACTCAAAATATCAACATAGGTGTACACTCCATAGTGGATCCAGTTGCAGGATTTGGCCATAACAAAACAGAAAGGGAACATGACAAGAAACAGCAGCTCAGCAGTAACATTTAATGCTTTCACCATTTCCAGTTTCTCTGGTAGCTATGGTAAACACTTTTCTAGTAGCAAAGAAAATGAAGGATGAATAAACAGGTTCAGACTGGTTCCTGCTCTGCCTGGCCTGAACTCCTCAGTTTGGACTTTAGCGTAAGGGCTAGAGAGATCATGGCCCATCTGGAGACATTACACTAAGGAAAAAAAAAAAAGTGTGAAATAAAATTTTTAATTATGGCAAGGAGCCCCCAAATAAGATACTAGCTTTAGAAAAGTGTGGCTTTATTGAAAACACCTATTACAAATTAGTCTTGTATTTTTTAGAGCTCTAATTGCAACAGTCCTGCTTTCATATCCCTGACATTTCCTTACATTATAATGTAAGTTACACTTTTTTCAATTACTTCAGTCAAACCTAAAGTCCCCTGTTCTTATTGCAAAGGAGAACTGGATGAGAAATTATCTCACAAAACTGTTCAATTTAGAAGTTTTTTCCTTTTTTATAAGGGGTGAAACAACTACCTTTGAAAAAATTGCCCTGAGAGCTGCGTAGTCAAAAGGGAAGGAGGGAGCTGAGGCAGGACAACATTGCATTTCCGAAATCAGCCCCTGTCCAAGGGTAGAAGCAGCTGCAGCTCCCAGACTGTGGCCATGCTGCATCCTACCTGCTGCAGCTCTGAGACCTTGATCAAACTGCTTGCATTATTTCAGACTACAGTATAACTTATTAGCTTTATTCAATACTGGACATGACTGATAATCAGAATAGTAGTCATAGAAAAATGTGCTTTGCGGATCTTATTTTTAAGCTTATCCCTTACGAGATTTAATGCTCCTTTAGACAACGAATGTGCTGATGGCATTCTCAGTTTCTCCTCAAATGAAATTCCCACTCTTTGAAGAGCAGTAGGCAGCCCAGCCTGCCCACCTTGACTCTTGACTCCCTGACAGTAACAGTAACGAGGGAGGCACTTCTGAGGTTTAATTAATCAAGCCAGTTTCTTTATTCTGCTCCTTTTCAAAGGTTTTGGCCATCAAGTGTGATCTTGTCAGAAAACCAATAGTTATTTACTTACTCCAAGCACACTGAAACAATTCAATTCACTTTTCCTTCTTTGATTAAGTCAGTCTGTAGGTTTCAAATAAACATTAGGCAGAAGCCTCTTTGAAATGCATCTCATTCTTACTTTATGTCCTTTGTATTGCCAAACACAGAGCAGTTTTCCCCACAGAGCCATCATCCCAGAATCCTGCGTGATGAGAACCATTAAAAGCAATGGGGCTTGTCCTGCGTTCAAGCTCAGAGCCTGTGCATGCTGAACGGAATCCACTTTACAAGCTGTAAAATATCTTAACCAGCTTTGCCCTATACTGAAATATAACATGAGAGTCAAAGTAAATGTAAGAAAAGCTCAGGCATCAATACACTTGACCCTAGACCAGGCTGACAGGTAGCAGTGCTGGGGAACATGACTCTCCGTCCCATTCAGTGGACAATAAACTGGCTAACTGGGCCAACCTGGTCCCTGTGCCAGCACTCCCAGGTCCCAGTGCATTCATCTAAGAGCAACACCTGGAAGCAAGGTATGAAGTGCACTTAGCTCTTTTTCAATACATACTGCTTTAACACAAAAAAGTAAAGAGCCTAAAAGTAATGAAAAAACTCAGTTTCAAGAGAAATACAGTGGAGTCAATGGTATAATAGTGGTTCCATGATTTCACTCTGTGTGGGTTCACTTTGAAAAGCAAGCAACAGGGCTATTCTTTGAGTGGAGTCACTCAAGGGATTGAGACAATACTTGCTAAAACATCTTGCATCTGTATCAGGTTCTACTCTCCTCAAAAAAAACCAAACCCAAACCATTCCAAAATAGTCCCTGCATTTCAATTTTGCATATTATAGACTATAAAATCTTTAATAGAACAATCAATGTCATTGTCTTTCAGGTTTACATTTCGTCCTAAATTTACAAACATACTTGACATTAAAAACAAATCAACTTTAGAACAACATACTGGTGGTTTATATGACACAAAATCAAAGTAAGAAAACCTGAAAAGATATCACATTCAGGTTTTAAAAGCCTTTTTATTTTTCACAGAGGCAGTAATTTTTAATGTTAAATTGAGTATTTCCATTACTAGTATGATCAATAATTACTTTAATGTCATTTAGAACTGATAACTAAAGGGTGTTACAGGTCATTTTAAGTTTCTGCAAAGGCAGTATTAAATGTGCTGTTGAAGCAGTAATTTTTTGAGCAGTGAAACAGTTACACTGTTCTTTTATTATTCTTGAACCCTTACTGATAGATTTAGAGTAATTTTTTATTTCTTTAAAAATTACTAACCTTTTTTCTATTTATAATACACAGATTATAACAGAGATTCCCTCTTTAAAGAAGTAATGCGCTATGAAATCTTCTTGTGGTGTGGGGGAAGATTGAGTCACACTATCTCCAACCACAAATACTTGAGGTTACAGGATCTGGTGGGGTCACCCAGGAATGGAAAAATTTTTGTACCAGGCAAGCCAATCCTGCCCAAATACTCCCGGCTGCCTGCTGCGAGTGAACCCCTTCCTTGTTCTGCCTTGGAAACACATTTGAGAGGAAAGAAGAAAAGGGAAAGAGCCACTTTTCATCTGACCTATTTTCAAACACAGATGTGTTACTTTTATGCTAGAATTATTCAAGCCAGAAGAGACTTTGAATCCTTTCTCATAAAAGTAAGGTGGCTCTAAACTCTTGGGAAACAGCAGATCTGTGTGTGTGCAGAATGACAGAACTCAAATATTGCCATAAAAATCCAAATTATTTGGATCCTTTACTATGGGGATACTTATTACAGTCTCTGCCTTCCAGGAGGAAGCATTTTTTGCAAGGTATTTCACACCTGGTTCTCTATCACATTGAAGCCACCCTACAACCCTGATGCCACCTGCTGGTTCCAGGAGCTGTGTTTGCTGCCAGGCCTTTGCCAGCACCACGAGCTGATGGAAAGCATGATAGGAATCGTTCAATCTCAGTCCCTTGTGATACAGAAAAGAGCCACTGCTCCAATAACAGGCTTGTCCTAGAGCAATGTGAGTATCTTTGGGAAACATTTCTTTGGCAGCAAAAAATGCAGAGTCATCTGCACTAAGACTTTTTAATTAACTTGCTTCACTTCTGCTAAATTGCTTATTTTTTTTTTTCCAAGAAAAAAGTGGGAAAAAACCTCAAAAGCTTCCTGACATTGAAACACAAAGTTTCCAACACCAAGAAACTCATTACTTTGACAATTGCCCTGATTATTTTTTTAATTTACAAAAGTATTTGCCTTTAGATTTAGGCAATTTAATGGATCAAACTAGTTTTATTTTTGTTCTGCTGAACACTTAAAAAAATGGGCAAATTGATTTTGATTTAAGCCACACTTCATCATTTTCCATACAATTTTTTGGAAGTATTGGCAAACCAAGCAGCTTGATATCCACAGGCCGTCTGGATACACACTACCAGTTTTGATGCTCTCAAATTTTTACAAGGTACATCCTGAAGTGGAGAAGGAGTTACTCTGCCAAAGACACCATACTATATTTGAAGTCTTTTATTCATAGTATAGGGAGTCAGTCCCACTTCAGAGCAGGGCTGAGCAACAGCCACCACTACAGTTCCCATTCCTATAGTCATCTAGATCCCAGCTGCATCAATGACATGAATTATTCAAACATTACCTGTTGAAGTCTTATTGTTTCCTCTTCTTAGCTTCCTAGAGGTACAACTGAAACTAAGTTTTATATAAATGTAAAAGAAGACATAGCTGCCCAGTGTAACAAAGAAGCAGTGCAGAAAGGACAGTGTGAGCAGAAGGTTTACAGTTCATAGAATGGTTTAGGTCGGAAGGAGCATTAAAGATCACCCAGTCCCACCCCCCCTGCCATGGACAGGGACAACTCCCACCAGACCAGGCTGCCCAAGGCTCCATCCAACCTGGCCTTGAACACCTCCAGGGAGGGGGCATCTGTTCCTGTCAAGTAAATAAATGTCTGAGGTTGCAGTGACATAAAAATAAATTGTCATTAACAGATACAAAATCTGAGGATATGAGAATATCCATTTTATACAAAATCATGAACAAACAATTGGTCAGAGTTGTGTTTTGATCTTCTAGAAGCCTTTATAAACATAGCTATCTTTACCTCAGATATACAGTACTCAGCTATTTTTGCTTTAAGCACCATTTGTGAGTAAAAAAGAGGTCTTACATTGTCAAGTTATATAATCAACTTGTGCAAAGTCACTAAAGAGTTCTTTTTACTGAAATTGTATTCACTTTCAAAATCAAGTGTTCTAAACAACACTGGAATAGGATTTGATTTTTTTTTCTAATTCTGTGAGTTGTGATAGAAAATAGAATGTAACAGAAAAATATGGACCATTACCAGTTTTAAATGCTAAAAGCAGTCTCTTCTTGAATACTGAGTTAAAACTATCTCAATAGGGCCATGTCAGTAATTAATTTGCTAGTCTGGAGACTGACTTGAAAAATTGAACAAGCAGTTTACATGGAACCAAAAAGCAAAAAAGAATTGTTTCATTTTAGGTCACATCATTCACACAAACTTCTGCCTCCAAGGAAAATAAGACATGGATACAGAAGGGGGAATACACAAGGGAGAGAAGGTCCTGTGTATTGACAATGACCGATAGAACCATCCAGTGTGGAGTGACTTGGATACAAGGACAGGCCTCCACGCAAAAATAATAGAAACTCCCCTACAAAAACAATAAATAAAGAAGTGAGTCTATTTACACAAAACAGTATGTTGGAGATCGTTCAAGTTCAGAGGGGCGTTGAGGATATTTCGTGTATCCTGAACAAAGTATGAATAAGTCTGTAAAAGATGAAAATTCAGCAGCAGTGTCTTGGTATAATATTCCATTCAATTCTGCAAGGATGTGCAGCCTTTCAGGCAATAAGTGGTGTTTTTGACTGTATCATTTTTGTATTTGTATGTCTGATTTAAATGACAAACTGAGAAAAAGTTTACATAGCCAGTAGTCATCAGACAACACCCTAATAAACCCAGCACTGCAAAGGTCAAGCTGTTACAGGAGATGGGACCAGTATGCCTCATGCTCATGCTTTTCTCTCCCCTTCTGTCCTTGCTACAGATCAAAGAGACTGCAGAACCTCTTCTACGCTTGACTCCAATGGATTTTTACAGTTTAACCTCACTACCTCGATGTGGTCAGCAGTCTGGATCAGTGTATGATAGATGAACTGCTGCCCATGAATCTCAAAGCAATAGACTTCCCCAACAAGGAATTATTCCCACTGTTCTTTTTTTCCTTTAAAATTAACTGCAACACTTGTTAATATGTAGAGTAGCACTTTCATAGTATTTATATTTTCTGATCTTAAAGAGGCAATGTGATATTTTCCTGTCAGCATAAAGAGCACCATATCCCCAGACTTTTACTTAAGTGCATGCTGAAATTCTTACACCATGGGCTAGAAATTTTCATTTTGCCACTCTCTTTTTGTGTCAAACTAAATACTGCTTCTAGTTGAAAAACGAATAGCTTTTCCCCAGAGAGTGTCTCAAACACACTCTGTTTGGTTTGTCCCAAAACAAACCCCAGAGGGTTTGGTTGTTTCTCACAAGTGCTGAATAGAAAGCCGTTCATACTTCTGTGGCTCTCTGGGACTGCTGTTCACATGACAGCACTTGAGGTATGGCAGAATAACTCAAGATGTGAGTTGGAACGGGGGAAGTACTTCACAGCACAGGGTGCTTGCATGTTCTCTGTCATGAGTGTATTCACAAAAATCAGTATACTGGTGATTACCCTCTATCAGTGTGATTCCTTATGTCAGTGGTTATGCACCTACTTAGGGAAAAATCAGGTCTCCTGGAAACTGTAGGAGCTAGCAGCCAAACAGCTATCAAAGGCAGTATTTTCTTGGAGCCTGATACAGGAGGTACAAGGCTTACATATTGCTGGAGCATCAACTGGTCAAGCTGTGTAGGAGAACAACATGCCTGTGATCACAGAGTATGAAGAAAAACACACAGAAGACATGCAAAGCAGATTAAGCAAACCAACTCATCCCCTATGAATAAACTCAAATTCCTCTCCAAGCACTCCTCACCATCACTAAAAGAAAGAAAAAAAAAGAAAAACTCCCCAAAAAAACCTAAACCAAAACCCCCACCCAAACAAGAAAACCCACAGAGAGGCAGAGTAGTCCTCGAAGCATTAGCTGATGAATATGATGTCTGTCAACGGGTTCACTGCAAGAGGCTTTAAACAGCTAGCAAAGGAAGAGCCTCTTGTTGATTTCTACTATGCTCAAAAAAAATAATTGGGCTTCTAACACTATTGCATTTCCATCCCTTATGAATAAATGTAATTCGATGAAAGGGATACTTGACACACCAGAACCTTCCTTTCAGCTCAGAGCAAGGGTTGGAACAAGCTCACATCTGTCCCAAATATACTGTATAAACATTTTCACTATCCAAGAGACATCAGGTCTCTGCAGGTTTCTAATGCAAAGATGAATAATGCAATTTTTATTTTGTTTTAAAATCAGGAAGTAGTTTGGCTCTTAAGGATGCTTTTGTTTGTGATTTGTCCCTCTACTCCCTGCAGACAAGAGACTCTGTTAAGCAGCAATCTGTATTCCAGTTACAAAGAGAAAAAGAGTGTAGGGAACATCCTTTCTATCTCAGGCAGTACTATGAGGCAAACCCACACAATCCCTAAAATCAGAGCCCAATTTAAAAGCCTGAGCTGATAGCAAAGGGTAATAATGAAGCTAATGAGGCTTCAGAGTTGCAAGACAATTAAAAAAAAAAAAAATCAAACCAAACCAAACAACCCCACCCTAAAAGACCACAGTAAGTGGTAACAGCACTTTTCATCACATCCTACCACTAGCTAGTGCTCCCAGCAGCAAACACAAATTACTCCCCTGCCCAGGCCTGAATTCATTATTGTTCCCATTATACATTGCAATCAATTGGATTCCCAGATCCCTCTATGGCTTATTACCTCCTATGAAAGTTCTTTTCCAGGGATATCCACCAGTCATTCATTTAAAGCCAATCTTTCTTGGCTGCATCTGGGGAAAAAAAAAAAAAAGTATGTCCCCCAAACCCAAAGTACAAATCACATCTCAATTCTGACCTGCTGAAGCCAGAATTATTTTGGTTGTGGAGAATCCTATGGACTCAATGTCTTCCACCAAACACAATGATTCTCAAGGGTTTGGTTTGAGTTTAGCTGTTAGAGGTTGCTATACCTCCAGAGGTGTCTCAGCACATTCTGCAAGTTTAGTTCTGGAGTCATAAATCTGCTAAATGAGTTTTCTGAGCGACCCTAAGTTTGGTTTATTTTTTTAATCTGATACAAAGTTTTACTTCTGAACAAAAATCATACTGAATATAATGAAAATATTTTTTCTTAAATATATTGTAATTTGATATAGATACACTAGTGGCTATAATAAAAGTTTAAAACTGAATATACTGAGGTTACTTCATGACTAAACAACACAAATTGAAAAAGACAATGAATCATATTATTTCACCTTTCTTCAAGCTCAGTTAGTTTACTTTTTTTTTAATTTAAGCATGCTTCCTGGCCTGCAAAAGAAAGCTACTTCCTAGCTAGAGTTGACCCATATATTCCATTATGTTGCTTTTAGATGCTTAAAAATGGATAAACATATGATTTATGCTTTAACACTCTATCAGCTTTAACACTCCAAGGTTTTTTGATTGATGCTTCTTACTATACCTTTCGTTTGATGGGAGATGTGTATATCGTAAGAGTAGAATTATTTCAGTTTCTGTTCAACTTAAGAAACATTTCACAGGTTACCAGAAGAGTTGGGGAAAAAAGCCCACTGAAACTTTTATTATGGCATTTGACTTTAGCCACAAGATATAGATGAAATCGAGAAGGGCTCAGAGCTAGGTATTTTGATTTAATCCATGAGGTAATAAAGGCATCACTGAGATGTTTATGGCCTTGGTTCTTATATCTACTAATTCTGAAATCTCTATCACTGGTTCATTACAGCAAGAGCAATTCCACATCTGGTTCTAACCATCTTAAAAAATTATGGGATTGGATACCTTTCTGCATGATCACCCATTTTTATTCACAGCAGAATTTAATCAGAGACCAAGCAGAACTCTTAGACCAATACTAGCAGTCCACATTAAATATACTTTTAAAGTCATTTCATAATCATTGACAAGATGAAATTTTTGACTACAAGATCAATGAGTACAAAAAATATATGAAAAACCATCTATAAAAAGTAATTTTTAATCAACATAGTTACTTTTTTTTTTTCTATTTTTCTTAGAAAAGTACAGAACACATTTTAAAAGTCAGGGAGCATCTCCTTTACAGGACTGAACACGTGAATCTAGCCTAAAAAGAAAGTGCTGCTTACATTCATGAATTGCTAGAGATGGTACTACAGCTGCTATCTTTCCATGACAAACTTTTTTGGTAAGTAAGGAATTTCTGCTATAAAGGATCATATACACTCTGTAAAGGTGATATTCTCATCAAGATTGTTTGTCTCTGATCTTTTCTCCCTATCTTAAAGGAATCACGCAGCAGGATGGTAGGATATGTAGGAGGGATAAAAAAAGGAACAATAAATAAGAAATAGATGAATCACAGAAAATAAAAGAATATGCAAAAATTAAGCCAACTCAACATTTATTGCACTTTTTAAGATGCTAATAAAACCTATGGTGTCCTGAATTTTGTCCCAACAGTAAGTCAGTTTGCCATTGAATTACTATCTCAATGAAAGCCTGTTGAATTTTTCTCTATACTGTTGCAATAAAAAGCTGCAAGGATGAAGTAGGTTTTAAATATCTATGTACATTGACATGTATTTTATGTACAGCCGTGTCTTACTATCCACTACTATATGATGGAAGGAAGGGTATTCTTTATTTCTACCTATTGTGGGATTGTGCCATCAAAATTAATAGCAAGGAAGATTTTATCACAGCTACAATATCCCTGGATGCTGTACATAATCTCATAACTAATTTCTAATTTATTATTTATATTTTTTTAATCACAGAGGATAGCGACAGATGGCACTTCAGGAAATCTAGCATTATAGGAGGGGGTGGCTACAAATAATGACAAAGAAAGATATAAAGCAACTTGCATATCAATATTTTACCAGCTTTGTTTCTATCAAATGATAAAGAAATAATGTTTTGACTATAACCTCCAGCAAAAGCTGAGACAATGTTTCTTTTCCCTTGTATTTTGAAAGGAAAATTCATGTTACTGTCCAATTTAAAACATGCTATAGATGTGTGAAAAAAACATACAGCTCAATTTTCATATAGTCCAGCGGCAGCCGACAGAGAGAGGTCACCAGGACATGGAGTCAGAATCTAACTGAACACTCTGAAGTTTCCCACAAGGACCACATCCCTGAAAGGTTTGTTTTCCTGCCTTCCACTGTCAAACTAATGAGAAACACAAACCTGCAGCTAGCATGGGATGAGGCAAACTCTCTTATCAGCACTCATTAGTCCATCCATAGGCTTAAGACATGTCGCATACACACCACTCAGTATGATTCTACACGATTCACTTGCTGGGTAACTACCAGTGTTGTACTTTAAGTATGAGAACAACGCAAAGGCCAAACACTATCATTGAAAGCATTTACTGACATGAGAACAGGTGCATCTCTGGCCCTGGGGGCTTGCTGCAACTCAACAGCCCAAGGATTTAAATGCAAGATTGCAACTTCCAATGTCAACTAAACATGACCTACAAGCTGCATGAAATCTGTAGTCAAATATACCCTGCCCTGATTACCTTTTGTGTGCAGGGCCCCATACTAGGCCACCCTTTCATAAAGCTTACACACAGTTAAAGATTTGCATGAATTTTAACGATGACATTATCTCTAATACCAATGTGCAAAAGATGCACCTGGATGGTTCTTGAGCTATGGACAGCAGATCTGTGGTGCTGAGGTACCAGTCTGACCTCTACCAGGCAGAACTACTACAGTTCTACCCAGCAACATGCTGCATTTCTGTTGGCTTCATGCTTTTATGCTAGATCTCTTAGAAAGTTTGAGTAACTCAGATTAATGATGTCTGATCGAGTATAAAGTCTGCTGGGATAAAGGGACCACTAAAAATATTGGGGTAACATTGCCCCCACTAGCTTTTAAAGCATCAGACATAAAAGGGCAGACATGCAGACTTTGTGCCTTCCTCCTGTCTGGGGTAGGTAATTAGATTCTGTTCCAATAGAATAATATCAATTTCAAACTACAGCCACACCAGCCTCCGTGCTCCTGCCATTCCCTGTGGCTTTTTTATAATATTATAAGCTCCCATCTAAAATTGGATAGTTGGAGCTCAATCTCTTCTTTACTTTAGAAGCAGAATCAGGCCATAGAGCACTTGCAGCATGCTCTTGCCAGCTGTGAATACAAGTGGAGTTTCCAATATGTAATTTTTATTTTATCAATTTCCAAGTAATAAGAGTTAAATTCACTTCTCTGATCACCACACATGTTCCCTTGAAGTCTGTTGTACAATACCTGCTTGTATTAAAATCCAGTTGATGTCAATAGGGGTGCTGTGCTCAGAGGGAGAGCAGGATGACTTTGAAGGGATGAGTTGTGTCTCCAAAGAAAAAAATTTAACCCTTACCTTCTTAGTGTTATACTTGCAAAATTCTGTTTTTCCAAAGCTGCTCTACACTTGTGTGTTTGAAAACAATTTTATTTTTTTTAACTTCCTAAAATGCTGCAAAGAAGTTAAAAGGACACTCATAAGAGAAAGTGAGAATTAGATAAACAGGAAAAATGTTACATGCCATTTCATAGCCTATTCCTTGTTTCTAGAGGACCTGGCTGGTGATATTATCACAGAATTATGTTCTGCTCTAATCCATTGAGTAGATGAGCCCAATTCAGCTCCAATTTGCTATGCTATGTACTGGCCTACTGGATGTAAAATAGGGGCTGTTACACAGAAACTTGAATACAGTAATAACAGTAACTTCTAATTTAATTCTATGGCATGATTGCTGGTAGCAGAAATGATACTAGTAAGCAGCATAGTCTTTCAAATTGTTTCTTACTGAAGCCAATGAATAAACCACATCACAAACTAGTGCACACCAACTTTAACACAAAATACCAAAGTTAAACTGACATTATGCAATCATTCCTTGAGGTGTCAAATTTGTTCCATAAATAACAGAAAAAGGATGTTGAAACCACCGGGTACTACCATCCAGAAAGATAGCTGATTATTTTAGTTTTCCTCCTCCTTCCAGCAAACCCATGATCACCCTTAGTTGATTGGAAAGCCAGTTGATTGCTTGTGGCCCAGATTCTGATGTGTACAGGATAAATAGTTTAGAAATTACCCAAAGATGTGACCTTTTGGCTACACTTTGGACAAAACAACACTAATAATTGAGATTCAGCCACATTGTAGCATTCTTGGGCAGATATGATGTCAGTTAAAGTCAAGTTTATCTATCCAAATTAAAGCAATTCTGTAGGAATTGGATGAAAACCTTGAGGACAGAAGAAGGTAGATGCCTGCACTCCTGCTCAGTGGGCAGTGGGAATCCCAAAACCCTGTATCCAGGGGAAAAGCAGCAGCTTCACCCAGTGCACAGCTTGCAGAAAAGCACTATGGCCACAATCCATATAGTCACACGGCAAGCAGCAGTACCTCAAAGATAGCAAAGCACCATCCTTGGCATGGTGCATACTACTAGGAGGGACTAACCACAGCAACAGCGTAATGGGATAACATTGAGAATGTCTGACTTGACAGCCACACTTATTGCAGTCCTAAGGCAATTTCTCTGGAATTTCAAGGTGATTGATACACTTCTTCAGTGAGCAATAAAGCTGCTTCCTCAAAGCAGTTCAGTGCTCCACCTAGAACCAAAGCAATAATAATATCCTACATTTATAAAGAGGGTTTTACCACTAAGGGTAACAGTGTAAGCGTTTAGCAGGCACTGGAATGGTCTGGGGGTGGGCAGGAGCATTTCTCAGCAATGAATGGACAAAAGCCCAACACATTTTGACAACACAGAAAAGCAAAATTTTTTTTTTTTTGGTTATACTGTCGCCTCTAAGTAATTATATCAGAAAATTAAAACCAGCTAGCAAGCTTCAGATGGAGGGAGAGGAGAGATCAAAGATTAAAAGTCACTAATCAATCTATGTAGAGTTTGCATTAATTAGAAACTAATCCTATGCAGATTAAAAAAAAATAGGAGCAAGGAAGATAAAAACTATGAGTGAAATGAATAATAAAAAGCACTACGAAAATCAATCCCCTTTTCATAAAAGCTAGCCATCCTAATTCATTTCCTGTACACATTTATTACAAGTCTAATTTAAATTGCATAAGTAACTGCTTAATCTTCCACAGGAATTCCCAATTTCATGCTTTCCTTTTATTGCTCCTGCTGATCTTTTCAAGTATGAAATAACACTCTCCTATGGGAAAGGTGGGAAGAGGAAACAAATGCCTGTCTTGCAGGGATGCAATCAATAAGCGCTATCCTGCCTGAAGCATCTCAGAAGTATTTCAAAGGAAATCCCTGCTTGACTAGAAAATGTCAATGGCAAGATCCCCAGGATCTTTTGTAAAAGCACGTTTTAACTTTTGGGACCTGAAGAATTTGGAAGAAATCAACTTTGAGGACACTGAACGGAGGTTATTGATTTCTCTGACTTTTTTGTTGCTCCAACACATCAGTAGTTTTAGCTAGAAATATGAGTACAACTTGCACCTTGGTGAATGTGTGACACAACTACACATGCTGTGAAGCAGAGGACAACAGACTCCACTGGGCAGCATCGTGTGTCTCCAGGCAAGATGCCCAATTCCCTGCCTTGTCCTGTGCAGCCCTATTCCACACTGCCAGTCCCAAGAAGCAATGCACATGCAGGCTGTAGACAACATGGAAAATCCTCCAGCACCCTCTCCTATATCCTCTCTTTCAGAGCAGTGTTTCCACCAAATCACATCCATTTTAATGCACCATCCACTGTCTGGTGAGGGCTGTATTCTATCACGGTTCTGCCATCAGTAGGTTAATGCCTGCCAGATGCTGTGGCACGTACCTGATAAGCCTGCTCCTCAGCTCAGGGTTAACAAGACCGATCCCTACTATATGTTCAAAATAGCCACCTGTGTTACATCAGCAAGGAGTTTAGTTCATTCAAGATCTCTCAGTGCTTATGCCAAAGGGAATTTATCTCAGCAAAGTTTCTGTAATTGCAGATACCTGAATGTTGACTGACAATTTTTTCCTAGATAGATTTCTACTGCCTTTTTCACAAATAGATGGCAATGGAAACTTAATTTTTTTTTTTTCCAGGTCAAGAACATACCTCACTGTTCACACACTTGCAATTCCTTCAACTATTCAGCATCAAGGGAGGAAGTTAGCATAGAGATCTTGGTGTTGCTGCTACACAAAATACTGAATACAATTAACTTAGATTTTCTATAAAAATTTTACATGCAAATTACTATGATGATATTGAAAGCTTAACCGCGTTCAGTCCTCTCCATCAAGTGTGGGCCAGATTCGACCAAAGAAATTGCAAAAAGAGCAAAACATTGAGTAAGCCAAGTGCACATCATATAAGAATCAGGACAGGGACACAGTACATGGAGGAAAGGATAATTTGCTCAAATTGCCAGGGTTACAGAAGAGGAGTCACAGCATCATCTCCTCCAGAGTCTGCTTTATCCTGTGTGTGAGGCATGATATGAGGATGGGGTTCAGATGATAACATTCAAGAAACCCATTACTTAGCTTGAACTACTCCATTTTTACTATTGATCTGATGAGAAATATTACAAAACTATTATCAAATAATAGTTTGATTTAATTTGTGACTTTATCAAATAAAGTCACAGCTGAAATCAGAATAATAAAGTCAGTGAATTAATAATGGCATCAAGTTAAGTCAGTGTTAAATTGCAATGCAAATCTAATAGATGATTAAGTTATAAATCCAAAGCAACAAGCCACAATTTTCTAACAATCCAAAACCCAGACCCTGGAGAAGATTGGTTTTTTGGTGTTTTTTTTTTAAAAAAAACAAAGAAACAACAAAACAAAAAACCCCAAAACAAAATGAACTAAAGAACACAAAAAAATCTTAAAATCTTAGATTAATGAAAGAGCGCAAGCCAGGTTTCTGCTGAAAGTGTGAAGTTCATTTAGCTCGCTAAGGACACAAGTTGTCCATTTTTATTCAATAAATGCAAAAAGTCATTTATAATGAGGTTCGGATAGCAAACTGCATTTTTTAATACCAATCAGATCTTTTCCTCTAGGTCTCACTCTTGTTATGGAGACTCAGATTTCTTTTTCCCATTGAACTCCACCCCGTGCATAAAGAAAAGTTGTTAATAAGCGGTTACACTTCAAACTGTCACTACTCTCAAAGTTAGGAGAGGTAGAATGAACCAAGACAGACAAGATAATAATTTTCTTCAGTTATTTTCAGCACAGTTTCTTAACAGCCTCACCAGCAACAATGCCCTGATTCATGAAAACATATTCTTGGTGTTCTAGAAATGAATTTTAGTAGTTAGTGACAGTCTGAGGCATCTCTTACTGCAGAAGATAAATAAAGAAACAGCTACACATCTCAAGTATGTAAACCACTATGATTTCTTTTAAAATCTCAAGTGCTTGTTTGGACAAACTCTGCCATGCACACAGAACAGTAAGTTGCTGGGATCTACGATTTTTTTTTTTGGTCAGTACCTGTAAGGATATATTCAGAATGACCTAGAGAATATTATTTTTAAGTTTTCCAAAACTATTTTTCCTTCCTCAGAATGAAGAGTGCCCAACAATCCAACACAAAGCTATAAATTCCCTGCACACTCACAGCAGGCTTGCTGCTCAAGTAAGCAATTAACATTTAGGATTTAGACTGAACAACCTAGCTACTAATTAGCACACTTGCAGGGAATACAACCTGCAGCATTGTTATTTCACAGGACTGACCATTTGCCACCCCGCGCATGTTTAGTGAAATTGGATTTTTCTTCTTTTCCAGTTCTACAGTTTGGAAGTTTTCCTCAAGTGCTGGGTTACGTGTGACCAGACCCTAGCACCTCCTCAGACATATTCTGTTAACCTCCAGAAAACATGAAAGAATTGGTGAAATTGATCACTAAAGATTTAACTACCTAGAAATCTTGGTGGCTTTTCTTTTCTGACTCCTCCTGGTCCATGGTAGAGACCCTAAGGAAAAGCCCTGTTCTGAATTACCCTCCGACTTCATTGAATGGAATTCTAGTGTGAACTTAGGCAACATGAATTTCCTTTCTTGTGCATCACGTGAATTTGGCCGCCTCCACATGCAGATTTCACATTGAAATCATTAAGCCTGCAAAGGTTTAAGCCAACATAATACATCACTACTTTTCTGGACCACATGAAACAGTTGCTCTGGTTGTACCCAACTAGTCCACTCACTGACCTAACCCTGAAGTTTGGTGTCATTTATGAGAAGGTAAAAGACAATGAGTTTTTTTGGAGGTAACTGTATTTTAAAAAGTTAATAGAATTTAAATCTAAAACTAAAATAATTTTTTATTTATAAAAATGTCTTTGAGAGTTTTATCTGACAGTTAAAGTACTGTAAATGGGCCTCATTTATGTTTCAACTGAAACTTTTTACAGGGGTGTATAAAAGTAATCCACCTCTTCAGGCTATCAAAAGTGAGTCACTTCATATAAAATATGAATCTCTAGCACCATAATAACTACTTATTTGAATTACTTATACCTGCCATTAGGAGCATATCTATGTTTTTCACAGTCATTTTTGTGTTTTCACGTATATTAACCTATACTTAATCTATTTAAGATCATAAAGCTGTCTAAAGTTGCCAGTAAGTAAACTCTCCCTTGCCCCTCAACAGAGAGAAAACGGTTACCACTGTGCAGGAGTAGGCGACTCTTGCTGTTAAAACAGAAAAAGGCAATGGATAGTTTAATTTTTTTTTTTTTTTTTTACTGCTGTTGGATTTATGTTTTACATAACTCTCCCTTAAAATCTTTGTGAGGTTTCAGACAATAGCTGGTAAAATTTCTTTTCCTGTCAAAGGCTGGAATGAGAGTTGCGTCAATTTACTCGTGCTGAGCAACTAACTACAAAGGTGTCAAGGAGTAAAAAACCCACACCAGGCCAAGAAACACTACCACCTCCAAAAAAACCCAAGCAAACAAACAAAAAACCAACCAAAACCACAGTCCAAAAACTTCAATCATTTCCAAATGCAAGTTCCTTCACACTTCAGCAACAAATTTAACGGTCACACATCTTCTCAGTCTAGCAGGATACAGAGAGGAATTTATGGCTTTAGTTTCCTGAGCATTGCTTAAAGGAAATCCATCTCTCTTGTAACTTGATATGAAGAACAAAGGTTGCAAAATGAGGGTCAAAATGCCTTACTGAGAAGTGGTCATTGACGATGACTGACCTGAAATTGTTCAGACCCATTAAGAAATTGAGAAGCAATTTGAAGGCAGTACAGGTTTCTAAAGCATCATAATTCTTCAGGGGCTCTTCTTAATCCAGCACAGCTTGTGATTATACCTTACATATAATTAATGATTTTAAAGGAAGAAGTTAGATTTTTTTTTTTAAAACTGCAATTCCTTTAAAAATAAAAACATTAGCTACTTCCTGCATAGCATGACCAGATTACACGCAAAATCAAAACATTAAATCGTTCTCTTTGCAAGCTGACTTTTCCCTCCGTATCAAAAACGCCTCATTAAATGTCTCTGTAGATTGTGTCACCCTATATGCATTAGTGAAGATGATTTGTTATGAAGTGACCATAACTTCTACAAAAGAGAAGATATATTTAATCCAAAGAACCCATTTTGCTCTCTCCTGAAGATGACCTCATAATTACAGTAGCAGAATGTTAACTACTTCTAGAGTCCCTGCATTTAGACCTATAGTGATAATTCATCTGAAGAGACAATCAAATAGGCATCAAACATATTTGAGCATGCTTCATTGTTTTGTGACCCACAGGGTAACATAGTTGTGCTAATGGTCAATTCATTTAACAAAAAATATTTGAGAGCGTAATTTTGATGGTTTAGAATAGGACTATAGATTACTTTAGTGAACTGCTTGGGGTTTGGTTTTTTTTTTTCCTATCCTGGGGTAAAAAACAACCCAAACTCCTTCAAAATCAAACAAATACTGCCCTCCCCTTTTTCTCCAGTTTGAAATTAAACGTGCCTGGACAGCAGGCCATCTACCTGACAGTCTGCATATCATATTTGTTGCCTTTTGTGCAACCTGCCCTATCCTTCAACTACATAACCCCAGTATTTATTGGTGCTGTTGCTTACCAAGGTCTGAACTCTGCAGAGTGATCATGTGAGGGGTCAGGGAGAGAATGAAAAGATCTGTCAACTGAACATTTTGGACTGTCAACCATTTGTCAAGTGCTCAGACACAGTAGCTACAGGAAAAACTTGTATCTGAAGAGTTCAGCCATTTTTTAGTTTCACAGCTCATCTATTTTTCTGATAAGAAAACATCATCTTCCTCTGGTACCAGTAATTTAAAATACAATAATAAATATGTAAGTGTATTTTGAATCACTTATAAATTAAGCTAGTCATAGGGAAAAAATTATTTTCTCATTTACATAGTTGTAATTTCATGGAAATATGAGAGTGGTTCTAACCGCAAACTATGTGTCTATACTACAAAGATTACTGGTCTGATTCCATCACCTTTCCCTATGCTACAGTGCAAATGAACTTTGGTGGAATATTCTCAGTTTGTGTACTTTGTGTTGCACCATAGCCCTGCAGAGACTGAACAGCACACAGTAGCTGAGGGTTTCTCCTGGCGAAGCACATAATTAAGACATGGCAGAAAAGCAGAAGAAGGCAGCTTTATATCACAGTAATCAAAGAAATCAGGAAGCATTACATTCTAGTGTAACTTGCAGCTTAGTGGTTGACAATGAGCAGTAATTCAAGACTTCTGTTATGTTCATTTCTTCTGGTGTCAGCTCTATATAGAATGCCTTATCACTTAAGAAAGACATCTTCCCTGCTAAATCACATTATTTCTATTACTTAGGGAGTTACAATATTTGTACAGTTTATACACACATAGTACAATGGGATTTGCATAACTTGAAAGGCATTAGTGCTTTGATTAGCAGAAGAACCTGCACAATCTCTCAAGTATTAGTTTCCAGTTATTCTTTTAACCCAAGCATTTCCATCTTACATGCTAAAGCTCTTGGTGAAGAGCCAACTTTTACGTGGGCTACAACCACAGATGCTGCTACTGCTTAAGGTTCTGTTAACCCCAGAAAGACAATCTGTGAGGACACAAGGTCGTCTTGACTCAGAAGAGACACCACTGTGTCATCTGCTGCCAGGACAGAAATATCAGTGGTTCTTTATGCACCCCTCAAATGGATAAACAACAGGGAAATAAGACACTAAATGCTTGTTTTTCCTGAACATTGCACAGAGAGCAATGCTGTGTACTTTCATGACAAGAGACATCCTTTACATCCTATCGCCTTAGAATCCTGAATAAATTTGTCACTGAAATAACGTATTTTCACCAATGTGAAAAGTGCTCCAATGATAACTTTTTGTAAAATACCTTTATCTTGTGGCAAATGGACTTTCCCCTGCAAGCTGCCCGTGGTGACATGGATAACACAGCAGCTTTAACCCCAGAGCTCCTTTTCTGGTCTCTAAAGACACTCCAGCTGAAGGAAACACTTCAGCAGCCTTGTATAATAGCATTTGGGCTCACCTCCTCTGGCAGGCATACTTAAGTTGGAGAAGAGAACTATACACAGTTACCTTTCAGAAGAAAAAGCACTAAAGTTTCACTGAGTAGTGCTTCCATTTGGTGCCCAGGAAGGGGCTTAATTACGTAAAACACTGCTTGTCATCTAAAAGGCTTTCCAGAGCCTGAACCCTGCTGACTCAGTGCCACTATTTAGAATGACTTAATAACCCTTCAATACGGATTCACAAGGAGAGGTAGTATGCTGCATAGATCTAGCTGGAGAAAGAGAGTAGCCTGCCTTCTGAGACTATAACCCCTACTTTACAGTCTGAACACAGGTTTTCTCCAGATTAGCATTTGAAAAACTCCTGAAAACAAAACCAAACCCAAACAGTACTCCTCAGACTCTTCAGTAACCAAGGGCTTCAATTTCTGCTTGCTTTTGCTTTGTCCTCCTGATCCATCACAACTTAACTAAACCGTTACTTAGCTTCCAAACTAAAACAAAAACAACAAAAAAAAGGAAAATACCAGAAGTTCTCCATTATTGTATGAATCTCCTTTCTCCAGTATTTTTGTTGCCAGGTTTTGACAAAAAAATTTATAACGGGTTTTGTTGATATAAATTGGATGCGAAGGAAGGAAACTAGCATCTAATACTTGTAAGCTAGCAAAATTGTCTTGCTAGTGATACGTTTATGTATTTTGCCAGGCAGCCTCCTTATCTATGGCAATTTTACTTGGGAAAAAAAGTGATTTTGAGATCAGAATACCTTGAAGTGCTTCCATGGCTATAGGATTATAAGCTTAAAAGTACTTGTGCAGGTACATCAACCCCCCAGACCCCCGCCATTTCTGGCCCCAGCTAGTGTACAAGGGTCTCTGCAGAACATCACTTGCCAAGGAAGGCATTCAAGACTGACATTGCACCGGGCCACTGAGAATATTAAAGAATATCTAGAAAAAAGCTCATTGACTTTCCTACAAGCTATTTGGCTTTTGAAGCATTAACTCCTATAAGTGAAGAGGAAAACATGCATCTCCACAGCAAAACCAAAAGAATTTCTCTTATACGGCCTGTTGTGATTCAAAATGTCTTTCAATATTTAAATAATGTTATGATTGGCTTTCTGTGAAGCTATTATTAGGTTAATATTACGATTTCACTTTGTCAGTTCAATGAAATTACATATTGATGCCATGTTTTACCACAGCAGCTTACCCTGCTGTGTTCATTTTGCTTGGCTACTGGATTTTGACTTTTGAATAAATGTGCAAGTTGGAAAGAATGAATTCCATTAAGTAATCTTTAATAAATAAATGGGATCACAAAAAAAAAGTAATTTTCCGATGTCTTGAGATTCTCTGAAGTTACCTTCAAAAGGCAGACTGAAAATATTATCTCAGTGGAACTTAATACTAAGAATGGAAAGAAAAAAGGAATGCCAATTTTAAATTTCTACTTCCCCAAAGCTGTAAGGCAACATTAATACTTATTTGCCTGGCCCAGATATCAGATAGTTATAACAAAACTACAATTTACTGCAACAAATTAATGCATTAAAAAAATACAATAAAAATCAGGTGCTCTTTTCCAGCAGAGGGATAAGTGCTTTCTAAAACAGATATCTTTCTCTGCACCTGCATTCTCCCAACAGTATATTTGTGTTAACAGTGTGAATAACTATTAACTAATGGGTTTAGTATTCTTTCCATTTTTCTTCCGGAAATATTCATTAAGGCTCTTTTTGTCATAAAGAAGATATTTCTTAATCCTTTACGTTTTGAGCTAGCAGTTTTATTTGAGACCTTTTGGATGGTTGCCATCCAAAGATCATAAAAAGGCCACAAATCAGATCATGCATTTTTCCCTAAAAATTTCATTACTTTTGTAGGACTAGAACTTGCCATTTGCATTTCCACCAAGAGCATAACTTGCATCCTGAGCAGTCTTACTAACATCAGTCTCATTTGCTTGAGAGAGTAAGAAAATGAGCATCTGACGTGGCAGATTTTATTTTTAGGATCATAAATTCTATTCATAGTTATTTTTGTAACAAAACCATCTCAAACAGCAGCTTCTGCATCCAAAACACCAACACTCTGCAAGCACTGGAGCTTAATACTTAGAAACAAAGTACCAACAAATCTTTTTAGTGCCATTAAAATACCACTGCTTTTGGTTCCTCGCTGTTTCAAAATTACTTTAGAAGGCAGTTGTTTAGCTTGTCATCCTGCTTACTGATCAAGTTTCTTTCTCTTTTCAAGAAAAAGACAAGTAGCTTTAAAATACTGTTACACAAGGAAGTTATAGAACACATTGCAAATGTTGCTGAGTAAAGAATGCAAAAGAGTTCTGGGGGAAGGAAATGCATTCTGCTCAGTAGACTCATAATTCAACTTCACTTGACTCCTACTTTTACTTGTTAAAAAAATCATCATTAAGTTCTTATACCTTGTACTGACTTGTAATACGTAACTAATTTTTTTTTATTGTTCTTAATGGTTTGTTGTTTTCCAGCATATATCTGCCAGGGTAACCCCAGCAACATGCACAGCCCAAGTTCCCCATTAACTACTGGCAAGGCCCTTTCTCCAGCATTGCCATTCAGTGCACTAGTCCATTCAGAAATACAGAACAGAAGGTGCTCCAAGATGTACATTTAGGCATAATTCAGACATATTTTTCTCTACAAAACTACTACTGAAATAATATTTACTGAAATGCATTTTACAGTTCTTGAATGACATTTAAGGAGATTAAGTAAACCTAAAGATTGAACAGGGTTGACTTAAAATGTGCGAGTTGTTTATTTTAATGTACTCAACAAAAGGGAGAAGAGTTACATTATATACAGTGCTGCATTCAGCATGGGGCAAACCCCTCCAGGATAGTGACAGGTCACACTGTACCTGAGATGAACAGCCTCGCATTTTCCCAGTCTGCTGGGCATAACCGCCTCTCCCTTCATCCCCTGCAAAACCATATCTGAATAGATAAGAATCTCTATTCCAAGATAATTAGAACTCACGTAAACCACCCAGGATCTCCTTTACTCCTAACATTAACGAGGAAACTAATGCATGAGAGAGAAAATACAGACGTATTGGGGCCAAATCTGCCCAGAGCTCTGCCCAGAGCTCCAACAGATTCCATAAGTGCCAGAAGATGCCAACTAAGATGATATGTGGAATCTGAAAGATGAAAAATTATTTTGAGATGTTCAACTTGTTGACAACACAGAGCAGCAACTGGTGAACTTGTGACCCCATAATTCCCCTGGATACAAAAAAATCCATCCTCTCGCAGAAACATCTTTCAAGTTTTTTAGAAAACCTAGTAAAAAAAAAAAAGGAACCAAATGGCAATAACTTATTAATTGAATTGCTGATGTCTGTTAGAGGAAACAATTACCTGCTGCTTTGTCCTCGAATCTGAAAGCCTCAGGAACTCTGCATGAATACTTCGGCTCTAAGAGAAAGAGCTTCCCACTTCCAGCTGGCCAAGGACAAGGTTGTCTCCTGGCCAAAAGGGGATTCACAGCTTTAGATCCACAAACTACTGATTTTTCCAGGACCCAACCTGCTGTTGCAGGTAAGTTGTGATTTCCAACACTGCTGCTAAGAGCCGACCTCTCTTGATTTATTATAAGAGGCTATTTAAACAGAAAGCTAATCTGATAAAAGCCAGAAATATGCATTGTATAAAGGGCTTTGACTTTGTTAGAGCTGATTTTTCATGTGGAGACAGGCTAGGTTACAAAAACCAGCTCAGCTGATAGCGTAGTTCAAGTGTCAATTAAGATAGAGCATCAAACTATTTATTAGTTATTAAGCTACTTGGACATTAATAAGAGATGATACTAAAAATTGGTCAGGTCTTTAACAAATCTCTGCTATTGAGGTGGAGGAAAACAAAGATTGAAAGTTACGATCGTGGGAAAATGAGCATGCAAAGTAAATAGAGCTGAAATAAGAAAGATACATTTATTGAGGTTGATTTCTATATAACCCTATTATAATCATAGAAATATAGAATCATAGAATAGTTAGGGTTGGAAGGGACCTCAAAGGTCATCTAGTTCCAAACCCCCTGCCATGGGCAGGGACATCCCACTAGGTCAGGCTGCCCAAGGCCCCATCCAACCTGGCCTTAAACACCTCCATGGATGGGGCAGCCACAACTTCCATGGATAACCTATTCCAGTGTCTCACCACCCTCAGAGTGAAGAAATTCCTCCTAATGTCTAGCCTAAATCTGTCCCTCTCCAGTTTATACCTGCTCCCCCTTGTCCTATCACCACAAGTCTTTATGAATAGTCCCTCTCCAGCTTTCTTGTAATCCCTTTCAGGTACTGGAAGGTCGCTATAAGATCTCGGAGCCTTCTCTTCTCCAAGTTGAACAAGCCCAACTCTCTCTGCCTATCCTCATATGCAAGGTGCTCCAGCCCTCAGATCATCCTTATAGCCTCCTCTGGACCAGTTCCAACAACTCCATATCCTTCTTATGTTGAGGATTCCAGAAGTGGACACAGGACTCCAGATGAGGTCTCACAAGAGAGGAATTGAGGGGCAGAATCGCTTCTCTCGACCTGCTGGCCACACTTCTTTTGATGAAACCCAGGACATTGTTGGCCTTCTGGGCTGCGAGCGCACCCTGCCAGCTCGTGTCGAGCTTCTCATCAACCAGTACGCCCAAGTCCTTCTCTGCAGGGCTGCTTTCAATCACATCATCATCCATCATGTACTGAAAACAGGGATTGCCCCGATAACGAAATACACGAACTAGATCTGGACTTAGAGTTCAGAAGAGAGATTTGTCTCAGATATATGTGTTCACTAGCATTTTCTCCAACACATTTTTGTACCACCTTTTGCAGAATGAGATATTATTTACAAATCCTCTTCCTTGGTATATACCTGTTAGTTATCAATTTGCAGTGCACACTAAAATATCATTATTGCTAACAGAAGTATTTTAAAATCTCTAATAAAGTCTTAATTTATCTATGCATTATATTAAAAAAAATAAATTTGGAGAAGACTGAGTTTTATTAGGGTGTTTTCTATTAGGTTTCTTTTCTCCTCTATCTAGCCCTATTACTTCAGGGCAGGCTCATCTGCTACTAACTTAACTAACAGTCAGAAGTTCACAGTAGCCATACACCTAAATGAATGCTTTTATCTGGAATTGGCCTTGTCTCAGCTTAAGGCATGGTCCTTGGTAAGCATGGCTTATTTTTGTATAATTCATAATGGGGCTCTAGTTGCAGAGATATCCTTGCCTGGATAGACTGACTCACTGGAAATGTCACTACAGAAAGGTAGAGGCCCCAGGCAGAGATTAAAGTCCTGTTATCTTCAGCATTTCATAATCATATGCTAAAGGATCACTACTTTTACAACAAACAGGAAAAAAAAATTCTTCAGGAATGAAATGGCACAACAGGCAGATGAAATTAGTAAAGAAGCAGCAGAGAAGAAAGGCAGGCAGAATGACGGTGACATAATTTCCCACTTAGATTGAAGCCATGCAAAACCAAAAGCTGACAACAGACTTTTTGACTAATTTATTTAGTAGCTCAGTCAATACAACCATTCCCTTTTCCTCCCACTTTTGTTTTAGGAGAAGGATGTGGTAGTTTCTCCTTTTCCCACTACTTTGATATCTTCCCCCCTCTCCTCTTTCTAGAGGTATTAACACCCAATAAAACATCAGAGTGCCCTCCTAAACAGAGTCTACTATAGGCACTCTGTTTCTACTTTTTTCAGAATCCTAAATTTGCCTTTCTAAAGAGGAAATAGAGGGGCAAAATCACCTTCCTTGACCTGTTGACCATGCTTCTTTTGATGCAGCCCAGGTTATTGTTGGCCTTCTGGGCTGTGAGTGTACATTGCTGGCTCATGTTGAGCTTCTCATCAACCAACATCCCCAAGTCCTTCTCTGCAGGGCAGCTCTCAATCCTGTTATCCCCCATTGTGTACTGAAATCATGGATTGCCCTGAGCCAGTACACCTGGGGAATGAATATATTAGACAGCATCTGTCCCAGTAGAGACCCGAGGGACACCACTTGTCACAGATCTCCATCTGGACTTTGAGCCGTTGACCACTACTCTTTGAATATGACCATCCAACTAGTTTCTTATCAACCATACCATCCACCCATCAAATCCATATCTTTCCAATTTAGAGAGAAGCATATTGTGGAGGACCATGTCAAAGGCTTTACAGAAGTCTAGATAAATCACATCCATTGGCTTACCCATGTCCATTGCTGTGGTTACCCTGTCACAGAAAGCCACTAAGTTGGTTATACAGGATTTGCCCCTGGTAAAGCCATCACATTCCCCCTTATTTCTACTCTTCCTTCCAAAAAGTCCTTTAATAGCAAAATCTTCTCTCGACTGTCTATTCCCCTCCAACACGTTCTTCAGGGTTTTCCCCACTTTTGAAACTATTACACTACAGAAACTCTTACTCTGAAAAAAAACCAAACCAAACCAAACCCAAAAAAAAACCCAGCTGGTATTTTGCCTTGTTTGCTGGTTCTGGTTTTGCTGAGACAAATGGTTTTGAGTATTAAAAATACTTGTGTCAATTCATGTTTCTTTTTTTGTAATGATGAGGTACAGAAAAAGTATTTAGAACAACTGCCTTTGAATTCTCATTACCTTCCTGTGAAAATTTGCTAGTCTCCACTTAAAATATCAGACTGTGGATCTGACAACCTGCAAGTGAGAACTGTTGATAATCTCTGAGAACAGAGCACGTTTACTTCAGTCAAGTGAGGGTCGACCAATTTTTTGTCCAGATCTTCATGTGTGGTGGAAGAAAGTTTAATTCCACAAAGCTGACAAGGAATGGTAACAAAGACCTCACACTTAATCACCAATGAATTGGACACAGTTCCAAGTCACAGGCATGATTTACAGTGTTCTCTTTTATGATGAGTGCTGTTAGGCAGCTATATTAAGTGTGGTGGATTCTCCATTGCCTCCAGTTATTAAATTAAGATACAGTTTAGTTCAAACTAGAATTTACCTGCTGAAGTTTTATGGTTTGTATGTGATAATGAATCCTTCAGGCCTTAAACGTTATTAATCATACTGTTGGAGCTGTTCTTTGCTGTCAGGTCTTGTCACCATTGCTTCTACGAAAAGATAATAGGTTCTATTTTCCACTTGCTGACACAATGTGCCGTTTATCTCTGTATTCCTGTGTGTTGAAAACTAAGATTTACAGCTAGCACATATTGAGAGAGTGTAGTCTAATACTACATCTCACTGTGGCTCTGAATAGATAGTTTTTGTCAGTTTTGAAAGCTAAAATTTATTGTGTACTTGACAACTTCAGTGAAAACCTGTATATTGCATATAGATTAGTGGACCATCATGGCATTTCTCTCTGTTATATGCTTTAGTAAGATTAATACCACAGTAATATAAACTTATATTAGTGATGAATAAGAACTGAAGGGATCATCTCTACCATGCCAGTTATGAATCAGAAAGAGGATCCTCAAAAAAGAAAAGTTAGAAGATACAATAAATCAACAACCACCAGCAGGCAGAAATGCAAATTTAAACCACCTCAGTAAAGAAAAAGGTCATATTGCTTTTGGCTTTGTGCATTGCTGTTACTAATAACTAATAGTACGGGTTCTGGGATCAGAAGAGTGTTTAAAAAAATAGTCTGGGTACAAAATCACTACTTCGTGCAATCACACCCCTATATCTAGCAGTCCTAACCCTTCTTAAAACAGCCAAAAGCACAGGAGAAACAAGATGTTAACTAAAGACATGTATTTCAAGTTAGAAACGTTGCTTTACATCAAAGGATAAGATCTACCACTAAAGATGCTCAAATCGTCCCATTCTAGTCTTTTTATTTTCCTGACCATCCCGAACTTAAAATTTCTAATGCAGTTCCCCACACTGCTGACTACTGAGCTAATTATTTTCCTTCTGAAATTTGTGCTAGAACAGCTCTACTGCTTCAATAGTGAGTAGTAATGAAGAGAGAAAAGCCAGAATACTTTTCTTCCTTTCTTGACACCAAAGCATTGCGAAGAAGAGAAAGGAAGGGCAGGGAAGGAAATGAGTCAAACACAGAAAACCAAAAAAAAGTGACTGAGAAAGATGCCACGGACAGCTAGGCACAGAAATAGGTCTGGAGAAAATGAAGGCACCATGGAAAAACAAAGACGTTTTGGGACAAAGGATATGGGAGAAAGCTGTAGAGAAAGAGCACAGACTGGTACTGGGAGCTGAAGGAACAGGAGCAGATGAAAGCAATGAGGAAGTTTCAGTGGTGGAAGCAGAAATCCCACTGAAGCCAGCAACATTACACAATTATAAATTAAACTTGGAACTCCAACTTTCATTATTCCATTCTCACAAAACTAAAAGCACATTAGATCTTTTTTTAGTACTTGATCCTCATAATCTGATTACTCCATTAACTCAAAGTGTACAGGTTTTCACTGCAAATATCAATACTGTCTTCTTCCCAGAATTGATTTCTTCACATGTAAAATTTCTTACAAGTTTATAATTTTAGAAGCTCTATCCCAAAGCATACAAGTTTAGCACATTTTTCAAAGCCAACAGCAGGCATGATTACATTGCTTGGGCAATCATTACCACACCAGGCAGAGGCAAGCTATAGCTCCACGGCTGGGTTGGTGCCTATGCCCAGGCACAGCATCACACTGACAAGCACTGCCTCTCTAACAGCGTTTATTGGGTCCCAGCTTGTTATCCAGGCTCTGCATTAACCCACCAGGAGCAGACCCCTTAACAGCAAGCCAACTCTAACTTCCTTTGACAGACATTAATTTTTAACAGCCCTTCATGTTTTCTGTGCCCCAACTACACCTACAGACACTGAATAACACCAATACCTACAGATCAATTCGCAAAAAGCAAGTACTTACGATTAAAAAACTTTTTCCTAACACATGAAGCGCTTAAAAATAAGGTCTTTTCCAATCTGAGCTCTCAATGTCAGATAAGTTTATACTATTAACCTTGCACCTCATAGACTTGTGGATGAAAAGTGGGTAGTATCTATATCTAATCATACACATCTTTCTCTCTCATACACAGTCTCCCATAATAGATCTGACTTAAGAATTAATTCATTAATACTTGTCACAATATCACAACATAATATCACAATTGATGACAATGCCTAACATAAGCCTAGACTTTTGTATATGTGTAGGGTTTTTTTTTATTGTAGGGTTGGAATAGCAAGTAGTTAAAGCACATGACCACACACTAGAAGACACAGGAAAAAAACTGCTTTCACAGAAAATATTGAATGTTGCAGAAAGAAAGAGCAGAGGAAATGAAAACAGAAGAAATAATGGAAAGAAAGAATGATCACATCATATATTAGGATACCAAGTTAGGGCTTCATAACTTTCTTGAGCTCTGAAATTTGTTAGGTTTTGCGTATTTCACATTGTAGTCTTAATAGCTTTTTTAGCTTTTTAAAAAAGAGCACTCAGTGAGTTGTTTTTAAGATGTTGTGTTGCATTTAATACATTCAATAGAACAGGCAATCTACTATCTAAAAAGTCAAAGATCTTTCAGCATTATCTTATATTTCACTTAGGTACTGGGAGAATACTTCCTGTGAGAAATGGCATAACTTCAATATTTTTCATGAGGACCACTATATCAGAAATATTGTTTTCCTACTATTAAGCCTATTGTATCATTTCATACCAATAAACTTTAAGACAGAGAAAGAAAAATATCCTTTACATGCACTGATAGCAATGAAATTACAACACAAGGACTTGGCTGTAAGCGTAAGGTACATATTTGAGGTTAATTAGTGAAGTGTTATTAAATGTGTGTCTCTAAAACTAAAACCTTTGGCAAAACCATCGCTTGATGTCTACTCTCAATATTCTTGTTTCAACTTGAGCTCCTCCAAAACAATTAAATGCTAGATACTACCGTCCAGAGACTTATTCTGCAAGGAGAGGAAGAAATGAATACCTGCAGCACAACAAGGTCATAAAATGACATATTAAGATGCATCTATAATAGAATGGGGAAAAGCATACAGTGACTAATATTTAAGTGCAATTAAATTTCATTTCAATAATACATTATGAACGATTGTAAACCCAATGCTTTATATAAACATCACTGATGACAGTAAACTATAACACATTTGTTTGTGTATATTACCGCAAGGAAGATAAAATGGTTCCAGGACATTTTTCTGTTGGAGTCAAGGGTAAAATCAAGCAACACATGTGAACAGCAACTCCTTATTTTTCACTTATTAGAACTCAGGCTCTGCTGTCTTTGGTTTGCAAGACACTGCTCGAGTCTAGAGCATATCATAGAATCATAGAATAACCAGGTTGGAAGAGACCCACCGGATCATCGAGTCCAACCATTCCTATCAAACACTAAACCATGCCCCTTAGCACCTCGTCCACCCGTGCCTTAAACACCTCCAGGGAAGGTGACTCAACCACCTCCCTGGGCAGCCTGTTCCAGTGCCCAATAATCCTTTCTGTGAAAAATTTTTTTCTAATGTTCAGCCTAAACCTCCCCTGGCGGAGCTTGAGGCCATTCCCTCTTGTCCTGTCTCCTGTCACCTGGGAAAAGAGGCCAGCTCCCTCCTCTCCACAACCTCCTTTCAGGTAGTTGTAGAGAGCAATGAGGTCTCCCCTCAGCCTCCTCTTCTCCAGGCTAAACAACCCCAGCTCTCTCAGCCGCTCCTCATAAGGCCTGTAACTTACCTTGTCCTAAGCTATAACATTTTAGCCCAGATGTACTTGAGTACACACATAGCAAAGAAGTTTAAAGGATTTGCTGCAATAACCTCTGGTTTTACACATGTACCAATAGTTAAGTACCCAAAAAATGAGAAAAGAGGTTTCTAGAAACCACTGAGGTGGCTTAGTCATTAAGTGGACCAGGGAGCAAAGTGCCATTGGGGACAGGTGCCATTTTCACTTCTCCAAAACTTCAGCCCCAAAGTAGATCTTGAGTACACAGCAGAGGCGAATCGGAGAAAGCTCACATTAGAGGTGGAAGATGCTATGACTGAGAAAAGGCAATTGCAAGGTCTGGCTTCTGAACTTAGAATGTGTTAGTCAGCACAGTGATTTTACGAACCATGAAGAATCACTGGAAGAAGAAATTTTTACACTGAAGTTATCCAGCCTAGACAGCTATCCTTATAGACTGCATTATGCAGATTTTGAAACTGAGATATTATTTTTGTTAATAAGTAACTATTTAAACAGATAAAACTCTATACAAAATTACCTGCCGTGAGATAGAGGTCTTGGGAAATCCAGCACTACTAACAGCACTTACTGACTCTCATCTGCAGTAGTTTGTAGTAGTTTTACTTTAGAAAGGAGTTTTAAGGGAATCTTTGAGAGCAAACTAAATGCTAAGGGGAATAAATAAACTAAAACGTTGATAGAAAAAAAGCAGCATTAAATTATTCAACAGCTACATTCTACATTCTTCCACAGCACAATATAATCCTGAGTTAGCTGTATTCCCATGGGTTGCCTCTGAATATACATATCCTGAAGTTTATAAATATGCTATGATCTATGATTTTCTAGAAGGTAAGGATCAGAAGCTGCCAGCAATTGTGCGTCCCGCATCTGGCAGCCTCTTTAGAGATCAGTGAGATTCCAGTTTAGAATCTTATCTCTTCAGTCTTCCTGACTCACAGTCTCAGAGTTGGACAAAAAGCCTGCAAAGTCTGTCTTTTCCTTTCCCTCTCTCATCATTCACATTAAGTTTTCATACACTAAAAAGTAGATGCATTTAGTATCTCAGGCCTCATACCCTGCAAGTTACCTCCCTATTGCAAGCCTTACACAATGGGACAGAAAGTTCATCTGAGGCTACAGATGCAGAGATACTTTGAACAGAGGTTTATTTCATGCTGAGAGCAGTGATAAAACTCACCCATCAACACAACTGAGAAGGTGTGGGTGAGAACATATGCTCCATCATCTCAAATAGATTATCGACTTGCCTTTTGATTTCCCACCATGCTGCCAGCAGCCGTGTTTTCTCAAGCAGGGCACAGCTCAAAGCTCTCAAGGAAGTAATTTCATCCACTCTCTTCCTTGCAAGGGCCAGTGCCTTAAGGACATAATTAAGTCCTAAGTACATAATATTTAGTGACATTTAGTGAAGCATGTCATCTCTGGCAAGCTGCCATTGTAGAAGAAACATCAAACAGACAAATATATCTGCATTGTTTTCAGTTGGTTTGTAATTTTTTTGTAATTTTATTGTCAGCGAATGCAAAGAACATTAAATGTAATGCTGTGGTTAACGGACTGAACTAATTGTATTGATGCAGTGAAAACAACTAATACATTTCTTCGTAAGCATTATTTGGTGACAAAAATAATCTCATTAAAGCTACAAAAATTGCTTTATTTCTTCTAGCAGCACTTGTATGGCTTGCACTGCTCCTGAGTACAAAGCTTGACAATTACCACAGCTGTTAAAAATTCAGAGCAATATCACACTGTCCTGTTCAACTTTGGATAAAATAGACCTGCACTCTAAAGAATCAGCTTTTTGCTTAAAACAGCAGGAGATAGGCATTACTGGGCAGGAATAAGCAAAAGAAACGTGAAAGCTGTGGTTTACAATCTCCTTGGTTTTTTGTCACACCATAGAAGCTGACAGAATAAACTCCAGTAATATGAGAAAATCTAAAACTCAGAAAATAAAAAAAAATTACCAAGAGCAAAATGTAGCTGAACTTAACATTTTAATTTAAATGCTCTTCAATTCAAAGACAGTAATCTAAACAATGGAAATTGTCAAAATCCTCATATTTAACTTGGAAATTCTGTTCGGGAAACAGATATTCCCCATCAGAGATTACATGAATAAGTGCGTTACCTCCACCACCCCCCAACTTTCAAATGAAATCCAACAGGCTTCAATGAAATTGTTTCCAACTAAACACCCTAGGCTGCACCTAACACTTTAACTCACCCCTACTACACCCAAGAGCCTGCCTGGTAAAGAGAATTAACTGCTTTGGCTGGACACACAATTAAGTCCCAGCAAATACCTACAGTGGATTCAGAATTACTGCCTGGGAAGTCAGTCCTGGCCCTCTGCTTTAATTGCTGGAGGTTATAGCTTTCAATTAAGACGCTGGACTTTGTAAGTGATGCACTACAGCACTAGCTATAGTGCTGTCTGCTGACTTTATAAAGACAACAGTAACCTTCAGTAAAGGTGGGGAAGCAACATCATAAATTGACAAAAAAAAAAAAGATTCATCAAAGCTCATCTGTTAGTGCATAAGTATTCGGCATTTAATAATGAGAAGAGCTTGTTACTAAATGCAAGTATTTGCCAAGCACTTTAAGTAATACACTCTGAATGGAAAAACAGTATTTAATCTCAGTAACAGCAATCTCCAGTCTTACTGTGCAAGACATTCTGTGCAATAAAGTTTAGATAAATTGAGCTAACATGAATGTAAATTGGTGCTTACTTTTACAGTCTAAGGAAATTTACCATCAAGTCAGTCATAGCTCTACCAGAAACTCTGTTCACCATGCTATGCAGGATGAGACAATCTCTTAGCATCAGAGGCCAGGCTGGAGAGGCCAAACTTATGAATCCTGCAATTTTGTAACTGTATTTGTGCAATTGTTAGATTTCGCACTTTCTTCTCCCTTGTGGCATGTGATTATTTAGAATCTATAAAATTCCACATAGTTTTCATCCATAAGAATTGTTACATTCTCTTTAGTTGGTTTTAACACAATAAATTTTATTCTTATTTATTAAAAAAAGATGGTAGTAACTGTTAAGCTGGTGAACTAAACTCAGCTACGCTAGTCTAGATAGATGCACTGGTTGTTAAGACGAAAGTCCTTCAAGGCTTCTGTTTTGCCTGTCATGATCAAACACTGACAGCAGTTTGAGGTCCAGTGTTACTCTGACTCCTCTGCGTGTTTGTTGTTTTGGGGTTTTTATAAATACATATACTAAGCATAAAAACAGCATAATGGAAAAAAGATTGAACTCATTTTTCAAGGCAATGTTTGCTGGCTTAATCATTGTGATATTTTCACTTCTGAATTAAGATTTGGCAGACATCCACAGCGTGAAAAATAACAAGCAAAGAGGATCTTATAACACAAGTAGTAAATACAATTCTTCCACCTGTGCCAAAGTGAAGATCATAAATATTTTTCAGTGAAGGACTTAGTGGGTATTTTATATGTTTTAAAGTAGTTTTGGTTTTTTTGTTTGGTTTTTTTTTTTTAAAGTGAGCTTTACCTTTGAGATCCAGTCTAAAAATGCTTTATTTACTCTACCAAAGTCACCACATTTTTATTGTAATATCTACCATTTTTCCCCTTCACCCCCCAGAAAATTAATGTTAATAGTTTGGTACTTGGCATGGCATTCGTTTTTGTCTGAAAATGACCAAAAACCAGAAGAAATTGAAAGAAGTTCTTCTGCTGTTTAAAATCACTTTCCATTTTTCAAAATATCTTCCGTAAGTCTCAAAAAAAAAAAAAATTAACAATGCATTACATGCTACAGGTAGCTGCTAATTTGCAGTAAGAACAAATGCCAGCACAAACTGTGCAGTTATTGACATCCACCCCATCAGAGAAACAAAGGGATTTCATGTAAGTGGTTAATTACCCGCCACAGCTCACACATCAAATACAGAATATATGCAGGCAACTGCTGCTCATGTGTCTGGAGGTAGAAATCAATGTTGAATCGTCAAGATACTTACATGGCCATACCAAGAAAGGATACAGGAGTTGAAACTCAAGCATTTAGAGCAAGTTTTTAGTTTAGCTCTACAGGGTACTTACGCAGCATCCTCACAGTTGCCACAGCGCAGTGAAAGCATGGATGACACAAGCCAAGGTCTACATCTAAGGATGCAGCCAACCTATCAGTGTGCCTTCAAATCCCAAGAATCAGCACCTTTGCAGTGCAAAAAAAAAGCCCTGAGAAAACACTATTTCAATTGCAGGAAAGCGTGGAAAGGGAACTGCATGTGAAAGGGCACCTGAGTGATGACAACAAGGAGGTTTGAAGTGATTTTCCAGAAAGTGTAAGTGCTAAGCTGCATAAAGCCACTTTAAAGAAAAAGCAGCTAGCTCAAATACTCAAATTCTACTTTTCCTTATCAAAGTGTGCCCCTTGCACTACAGAATATTACTGGTGTACACAGAGACAATTTCATGGCTTATTATCTTGTGTTACCAACATGCCAGAAGCTCTCATTCCAGTGCAGTATTAATGCACTTGTGAGAATCATGAAGTATGTAAATAGTTATTTCATCACTTGAGTGCTGTTCACAACAGGATCTGGGAGTGCCTGAAAAAAACTCAAGGGCTGTGGACAAAAGATGCACAAAAAAGCATGTTTTACAAGTAGAACAAAAAGCACTCAAAAATAGCAGTTTAACAGTGCCTGATAAAACTGCGTAACAGCTTTTTGTTGTTAGTAACTATATATTTTATACATGAGTAAGTTTAATTTTGGTATATAGTGAAACTATATAGCACAAGTACAAAAACGACTTATTGAGTACAGTTTGTCTCTTCTCCATAGTGAGCATTGTTTTCTGTTTCACAAAGTGACGGTGCCTTGGACACAAGAGGATACTGGAATTTATAAAATCACAGGAAAAAATTAGAATCACTTTGTGCCTAAAATATCTAGCTTAGATATTAAAGACTGGCCCAAACTAGCAAACAGCATTATGAAATAAAGCACTTGCTTAGGGCACAATGTAAAACAGATGCCAGAAAAGGTTTTAAGTAGCAGGCTTGAATTTAGTTTTGTAGAAGTGTTGGAAGAAAAGTATGCACGTTTTTGCAATTTCAGGCATCTAACCTGGTTCAGATATGGAGTGCAAAGCTCCTGTTGGATGGCCTTGCAGACTGCTCTTCAGCATAGCCTGCAAAAGCGGGAGGAAACTGAACTGAACATCTCAGTTTGACTGCTTCTGCAAGACAGATGGACATCTGTCTGCTTCTGGCAAAAGATCAAATGGAGGAAGTCTCAAATCTCATTTATGATGGTAAACTGCATGTTTATCACTTCTTTCCTCCACTTAACATTTGTAAGACTCAAGAAGGTTTTTTTTTTTCCTTATACTCTGAGGAAATGCCTGAGTGTTGGTTATCTGCCCTCCAGCTGCAAGGCAGACAGAAAACCCACTGGGCCCCAGTCAGTCGCAGCCATCAGTGAAAGGTCTTCACTAATCCTTCAGAGCAGTTCATAGTGCTCCAAGGCACTGCAGGAGTGCCTCTGACTGTTGACAACTACTGAAAGGGAAGGAATGACTCAAAAGAAGAGCTGGGGAAAACTGTAGCATGAAAGAGAGTCCTCCTTCAGTTAAGGGGCTAAATCCAGTAATTGTCCTCCAAGGCCCTGACACTGGGAGCACAGCATTCCCCTATTCACCCCAAGCAGCTGTCATTATAGTTCCTTTGACACAATGAGGCAACATAGCAATCATTTCTTCTCTGAAAAGAGTGGCGTCCACACCCATCTCAGCAAGTGGTACACACACAATTAAAATGAAGATTTACAGCTGACTTGCCGAACGTGCTCCACAAAACCTGGTGCTTGCCCAAGCAATCCTCTGGAACCTGTCACCAACATTCCCATTTTGCTTGACACGCCGCTGCATGAGGGGGCTGAAGCTCCCTCTCAGAACTGCCCTAACCAGACAATGTCAACTCCCAACCCACTACTGATGCTTTTACTTCAAAATTTTGTAGTGAAGGTTTGCAGTCCACCTACTTTCCGGGATTCTAGAGTCCCACAATTCTTCATTATAAAAATATCATTTAAATGAAATGTCTTTTATTTAATATTCTGTTTAGATGGCAGGTTCTCTGGGAGCAGTAACAGTGTTCCACCTTTCTGTATTGGAAGCACAACAGGCCTTACAGTTGATGGCTTATGAGGTGTTACTTTAACAGAGTAGTAACATCAATAGGAGTTCTAGCACAAATCAGTGGGATTTTATTCCTACTGTTAAAAAAATGGCAGACAACAATCCCTGTGCTTCTACATTGCTTATTAGAAATAGCGTATGATGATTAATTAGATGAATTAGTGCTGTAGCTGTGTTGGATTCCCTTTTAATAGCTTTGGCTGGTACCTTTTAGTATTAATTTCCTTGTCTTATGGTTGTATGTATTTTGTCACAGCTGGTACTTACTTCTGTGGTATTCTACTTTGCAGTTCAATATAAATGAAAACATTACTGTAATGCTGAACACATTGCTCCAATAGTTTAATGGTTCAGGAAATATCTGTTCTCGTCTTCCATCTTTGCTTGCAGCACTGCACAATTATCTCTACAGCATTTGTTATTTCCAGTGAGTCAAAGTGCTGGAATTACTAAACCTTAGTCTAACCTTCTAGGTTTGTACCTTTAAGTACTTTCCTCCTTCCTGATGCAATCCGGAACTCAAAAGGTCAGCTATGCATATTATATTGCAAGGCTATTGATATTTCCTTCCTTTGAAGGCATAGGTTAAAGAAAACAAAAACCGAAGCCACAATGAAAATTCAAATACAGAACCTATCATTTACTTACCTTTAGCTCACATGGCTTGCAAGGCTGAAGGAAGCACAATCAACACAAATAAACTTCAAAATCTTTGAAAGCAAGAGATAGGTTAGTTTGCAGGTGCTACAAACAAGCTAAAGCCTTCCATGGTACTTTGCTAACAGAAATCTTCCTCAAAATCTTTAATCTTCACCTAACATCCAGCCATAGTGCAAGAAATAATAGAATTATTCTGCTAGTCATCTGAGCCTGACTAGCATTATATAACTTGCATTACGATGTAACAATATAATTCCTTTATATTTTAGTCATGAGGGGGCAACAAAGCAGCAGAGGATTGAGTCTTCAGAAGAATAGTCAGTACATATAAGCACTAAAACACATGCTGTTTTTTAAACAGTTTCAATTACCTTTGCCTCCAATCACTAACTTGATTGTCAAATAATCTCCTTTTTTTCAGGGCTCATACTCCATTCCTAGAGCACTAATGAAAGTCTTGCTCTATATTTAGCCAAGCTTCCAGAAGAAACAAAAATTCCAGTGTAAGTCATGCTCCGATTTCAGCCACAGTTTACCAGCAACTGGCCTGTAGAAGCCCTATTTGTAACTCAACTGGTCACATTCTAAGCTATTTTCCTTCACTTTCACACCTAAGCACCTGCCGCCATCCAGGCGGCTTTCTTCAGCACTGCACACAATTGCAGGTACTTCACTAAGTTTCCTTACACTCTTATAATGGTCGGGCACCTGGTGGGACAACCATAGCTAAGTCAGTGAAGAGATGCATATAAAAAGGAAGCTTAAGCCTTACTCCTTGAATAAACACTTTGCAGGTTCACCCAAGCCTCCTACCTTATTCTGTAAGACACAGGTGTGCTATCTACCTGTAATCATTTGAAGCCAAGAGGCTTGAGTCAGAGATACCACAGAAGGGCATCGCTTTGTTACTGTATCAACAGGATAGACTCTGAGAAAGGTCAATCTCACTTGGTGCTCAAAGCAAGTACATTTCAATGAAGATTGCCGTTGGGCCCAGAACTGACAGAATGGTACTCTTCCAAGTGCCAGTACATTCATCTTGGTTTTAAATCTAGTATATTGTCCAAACTCATTGCTCATATCTGACCTAGAAAAACCTGTCTCATTTCAAAATTTTAGAGTACATCTTCCCAGTTTTCAGTATGTCTTAAACACATACATTTGTATCAAACCTATATTCTTAATGTTCCCTTCCCGATTCAATGCCAAAATCCAGTCTGTTATATCAATTTCCAGATACTGCATACCTAAATCAGCTGCTGTTGGCTTATATGTCCTCTTTTTGCATTTTTCTATATTCCATTGCATCTGCCACTTCTGAATAGTGATTACTTAATTGTGAAGTAAAAGATAATTATTTAATATTATAGCTAAGAGGAACAGAGTTACTTGGTCACAGATTAATAAGTACACTGACTTTTACAGTTTGTAATTCAATCCATGTTAAACATGTTTTTGTCATCTTCTGTAGTAAGGTCCTGAACCCTGGAATGAAAGTAGATTATTCTGAGAATTTGTTAGTGCCATTGGCATATTTTTATTCTCCCCTTGCTTCTTTAGTGGCCAACTAAAAATTTTCATCTTTTGCACTGTAATAATTTATTTTGGCTTTAGGTTTTTTTTTGTTTTGGTTTTTGTTTTGTTTGGGTTTTTTTTTCCTGAAATGTATTTTAGTGTCTCAGTGTCACAATCCTCATATTTAAAGGCTGTAGACACAAATACTTAACAAAATTGGAAAGATGTCAGGTTATTCCTGTCATAATCAGTAATGCTTTGTTTTCTTCTGTATACCTTTTAACTATCAGAAAGAGAACATTGTTTCTCTCTAAAGGTTGAACTTTATTCAAAGTTAATGCCTCTGTCCCCTAGATGAAAGTAGAGGAATCCAGCCACTTAGGGTAATAATTTCAAATTTAATGCAACCTGTAGAACCACCTATTGCCATCCTACTAACAAATCCATAGGTTTCATAGCCAAGGGCTTCAACTCCACAACCCTCTTTCATCCTATTTACGCATAAATTCCAGAGACCTTTCACTTGTCACACAATATCTGGTACCATAGGCCAGAACTAAGAGAAGTATTGTTTTTGTAAGCCTCCTTAAATCCTGAAATTCGTCACTTGGAAATGACACCTAACCTGCAAGCGGGAACATACAGGAGATTCACTTATTCAATAAAAACACTGCAACTCTCTACCTCCCAATGCTTGGAAAACTTCGTTACTCCTTCAAGAATTTAGCACAGATGCAACACCATCGTCTTTCACTCCTGTTGCTTTCTTGAACATCCATCCTGCTATTCACTACTAGCCTTCTTATTCCCCACTCTCACTTACCACGTGTTGAAATGAGTCATGGCCTCTCAGACCTTTACTAGATGACATTTAATAGCCTATTGTGAACACAGAGCTTGGCCATGCCAGAGAAATCTGTGCTCATATAAACATTAAGTTTTCTAAACAACCACAATTGTCATGTTAGTCTTTTTCCCCCACACTGTCTTAGAAGCCAGATGGGGTAGATTGTAATATTTTAAGTTGTAAACTCATAGGAGTACTGCAAAGAAAGAAAGAAAAAATTAAAGTAGACTTCAAGCCCAGGAGTTTTCTTTCCAGAAGTCAGTTTTCAGAGTTGCTGAGAACAGCAGACTAGAAAGAAATCATCTGTATAATGTTAAGTCAAACATCAGCTGCTAAACGCAATAACAACTGTTTCTTGGGAAGGAAAGGTTACATATGTTCATATTCTATCCATCCGGATGACAGGTGTTGTTTAGCTTTCAAGGCTCCATACAATTAAGCTATTTTTAAATTACAAGCCACTGATCATTAGTTGATTATCCATTACTATGTAAGTGAATTAGGAAAACTACACTGAGCATTTAATAAAACATAAAATAGATTAGCAATTAAATGCACAATTGTTCTATTAACTTGTTTTTAGCAAGCTTTCTCAAGAGTTTTAAAAAGTAACTATAGACATTGCTGTTTATAGTATTCATTTTGATTTTTAAAAACGGGGTAACCTTTCATTATTTAGTTATATAAAAGGAATCCAAAATCTATCATTAGCACTATAAAAATATAACAGCCAAATGGACGGAATGCACAACTTTTTTTTTTTTTTTTTTGAATACTTAAAACCTGGAAGAGTTCCTCATTATATTTACCTGTTACCATAATACATTGTTGTGAGAGGAATACCATCAGTGCTCACAAGGATCATGTAAGCAGATTAAATCTGTAAACCATACAGTTCTTGTACAATGCTTTTCTTTAAGTTCTTCTAAAAAGTACAAATAGCATGATCCTGTAACATGCTTCTCATCTCTTATTAAAAGCACTAAACTGAGGAAGTTCAAGGCTTATATTTTTACTATGCAGAGTAAATTAGATACATGCTCCTCTAGTACCCCCTAAATTCTCTATATAAAACCTTTAGAATGTGAAACCAGGTGTTCAAACCTGAAAGAATTATATGCAGCAATACCAGTTAGATATATTTGCTGTAATACATAATGTGTCTTAGAAATAATGTTTTATAATCCCAGTGTTATACTAGTAGATATTTTCCACGCTTGTCTGTGTTCAGCTCTCTTTAAGTGTTATGTAACCACTTTTTACTTGAAATGGAGGGGAGGAATCCTGTTTTTATTAGCTGTGATTTTCTACGTATGTGTTCACTTAGTGGCATAATTCTGTTTGTGAAACTACTGTTTAAACCTAGAGGGTACCAACTCACGCACACACACAAAAAAAAGCATTGCCTGAATAAATCATACTGTCACTACTTAATTACATAATCAAACTTGCAAAATAGTGGAGGGCAGATAGAAGCTTCAACTCCTTCATGCACTTTTCCTCTGTCAAATTTTTCTTATGCCATTGCTATGGACTGTAGCAGCAAACCATGGATAACATCACAAAACATGCCAGCTCTTATGGGCACTTTCCTACTTTTATGTTTTTAGCTCTCTTCGTCCACTTATTACTGTTAAGCAAGAAAGGAAAACACTTGTGTCATTTAAAACTCATGCTAACTGAAATGCATAGAGGCAGTGGAGAAAAAATATCTTGAACCGCGGTCCCATTGGAGGCAGGAGTAATACTTTCAGTTACTCCAAGGTAAGCAGAGCAGATGTCAATAGCAGGTTTGGATGATTCACAGGACACACTGCAGCAAGAACATGAGCAGACTGACAGCAAAGGAAAAGGAAAAAATCTGGGGAAGAAATATTTGCTCCACATGATTGGCAGCAAGTCTCTGGAAGTGAAGGAAAGGAGTAGTACATGGCTTATCTTGTGGTGGAGGAGAAAATGCAAAGTATAGAGCCATCTACATCATATACCATACTATCTGCCACCACAGGAAGTGCTGAATTGAGGCAGTTAATTAGTGATTAACCACCCATCAGACAAAACTTCTTTCTCCTGCGCAGTCACAGGCCATAGCTAGCACATACACATTTAGCAGAGCAGCCTCACTGAGAAGCTGCCAGCATCCTTCCCATACCCTGGGAGCAAATGATTGCAGGTCCTCACTGCCCTTTCCTCCTGGGCAGTAAATAGAAAAATAAGGGCTGTTCCTCTTTTTATAGAGGTTAGCCAGTCTCATATACACACTAGAGTGCAAAGCTCCTCCTTCAGGTTTCTGTCTCAGCGATCTGAGGGCAAATGATTTAAAGGGCATATTACGCCATATTTAGGTGCTCTTGACTCAGATTAGCTGTTGACAAAAAGAACATATGAAACACCAGCTCATATATCAGTCGTTATTACAGGACCAGACCCCTCCTGACCCACTAACACAAACCACCTTTAGTATACTTATCTCTATTGTTGAAGTACAAGAAAAAGCTTCTTCTAGGCTTTAGGTGTTTGCTGTTTGAGTAACAGACATGTAGAGTGTTTCTTTGCCAAGTTGCACTGTACAATATTTGAGCAAGAGTGCTATTACTCATGTTTGTGACACCAAAGTCTGAGGTGGCCCTTTTATTTCTATGAAAACATTTACACCTGTCATGGGAAGGTAGCACAGCCACTGAAATTACCTCCAGCACTTCTCACTTTCATTTCAGCACAGTAAGAAAGATGAAATGAACACCATATCTGTGACACTTGTGACCAAACTAAATTCAGCCATATACTCTTGCTCCCTTTTCTCTAGTAACCACATCTGTTATTTTACGTCTCAGAGTCTTTCTCAGGATGTTATAGCAGCATGAAATCCCTCTCAGCTTCCAGTCCATGTTGGGCAAAGAAGAGAGGCTTTCCCAGATTCTACAATGTGATGGGATCCTGCTTCCTGCCGCAACAGTGACACTCAGTTAAATGCAGTTGCTGGGTACGGAGAACTACGTTAACAAGGTAAAGTATTTCTCTATGGTCATCTAATTCCACTTCAGCCAACATTCAGCATACAAGTGCAGCTCAATATTACTGAAGAGCAAATAACAGATAATAGATCATCCCTAGGCTGAGGGCATTCGTAACTATGTTTTAGTGAAGCACCTTTTACTGGAACAAAACAGGCAGTTAAACAATTCCCACTTGCTAAGAGCAAGACAAAAAAGAATTATGAAAACCAAGGTAAATAACTGGTCCAGTCATTTGTGCATTATAGTTTATTGAAGTAATTAGACAACATACATACACACTTAGAAATTTATAGATAATTTAGGAAGGAGTAAAACATGAAAAGAAAGGTGCATAAAAATACAAAATAAAAAAACCCCGATGTATGGCTAGCCTGATGATTACAATTTCTGTTGAACCAATTAGAAAAATATGAAAATAAGTTTCAAAGGAAATGAATTTGAAAAACATGAAAGAAAAAGAAAGAGATCTTAAAGAGGGGAGGAATTTCTGAAACAAGCATCTATGCTGTTATATATTACCATCGGACCACAGCAGCTTAAACCTAAATCACAGTCCTTCCTTCTTATGGGGCTCCTAGCATTACTGGGAAAACAAATTAGGAAGCCTATATCCTTTAGAAGATCATAGATTAAGATGTCCATAATGCTTGACAGTTCCATTATGTTTAAACCGATAGGATTAGTTATCATTTATTTTGTGTGAATAGTGAACAAGAAGCAGGTTTAAAAAGTAAGCCTTGTTGAGTAAACCCAAATGACATTTTAGTAAACTTTGTCTCACAACGTCTAACAAGAAAATTATTTTCCTTTTAATTTGAAATAATTATGTCATGCTTTTATAATCACTGGAAACAGGTGATTCAGTCAAAAGTACAAAAGTAATTTTCCTTTCCTCTATTCTCCTTTTTTCTTTTCTTCCATGGTAGCTGAGAGAATAAACACATTTCAGAGGGTAGGCATTAAAAACTGATCTTATTTTTTACCACCAGTCACAGCACATCAGGAAATACGGGTTTTTCCTTTTGGCCACAAAGGATTTCTCACTACAAGGACATGGGCACTGCTGTTCATAGGAAGAGTTATCGAAGGAATAACACGTAATGATTATAAAGTGTGAATATTCATGCTTGGGCTATCAACATTTGTCATTGCTCTTAAACTTGTCATTGTTAAAAATAAAAGAAATTAAATTGATTCATAATAAAGACAATCATACCCACAGGATAAGAATCAAGGTAGTTGGTTTCCTTCCCTTTATTCTGTTAGCACAGAAAGAAATAGTCTTTTTCCACTGGACTGTTTACTAATTATGAGCAATTAATCATTAGCCTGAGAGTCTATACTATGGTATTTTGAATTATTATAATTAGGAAAACCCAAGCATAACATTGAATAATTTGAATATACTTTTCTGCACTTGCCAACTACCTCTGTAGTTGCTTGGTTTTAAATTGGATACGATTCAAAGAGACAAGAGCAATGGCAACAAATGCCAGGCTCAGGTCAGGTCCAATTTCTTTTTAAAGATGTTGGATAATCATATTTTATTCCAAACCAAAAATATGTTTAAGCTGGAACAAAACCAAAATGACAGTGTGGGAGAGCTATTTCACAGTTTAAGAACCCTATTCTTCAATAACTGATAAAGAAACACTTTGAAAGGGGATTTTTGGCACTACATGAAGTGATTAGAATAGAGAGCAACGAACGTTCATTGAATAAGTTTACATTATGATGACATTAATCAACATGGGATATTTAGCATATTAAAAATATCAGGCTCAAGAGGAACAGCACAGATTAGTGAGGTGAATCTCAGAAGCTTTGGAGGTTCCGAGTAGATAAGCATCCTGAGACTGACTGCTTGAGAATAATCACTCAGACCTAGAAAGCCTGCAGGAGTCAAACCTGATACAATTCATTCAGCAACAAGCTGTTTTAGAATGCAATTGGAGCTGCAATTTTTTTCACTCCAGTGGCTCAGCAGCATGGAACAAGCTGAACAGGGCACCAAAGTCCTACCTGTAAGAGCAACATTCCTGTTGCCCTTCTATTGCACCTATCTAGGATCAGGAAGCAAAGCAAGATAAATGCACAGCATTTCGGAAATTACACCATTGATACTATATTAGGAGGTTTGGTTCCCTGGTCAAAACACGGCACCTTGTCAGAGAAGCACATTAAGTTACATAAAAGAATGCACAAATAAGCTGTAACATTATTTCAGTTGACCAGACTGTGGTATTAAGGTACTGCAAAATGCACTAAAACAGTGTTTGAGCATTGCTTATTGTTTGCCCCAACGTTTCTTTAAAAGCACTGGTTGTTTCAGAAATATGAAGTGCTCCATCTCTTGCCCACTTAGTGAAAACCATTTTCCAAAATCTGCTGCATATGGCAGGAATTGTTAGCTTTTAAGGCAGTATGCCGTAAGGCATTTCCAAAATAGAGGTTAGCTGGAGCAAAATCTCATGGAACCTAGGGGATCCTCTCTCAGGGAAAGAAAATGCTTCCAGTTGTGTTTTCAGGAGCATTTATCTCTGACCACATACTGTTGTTCCAGCTGAAACTCCCATTGAGGCCTTTCCATGCTGCCCTGTTCAGTCTCATCATAACCCACCCTGGAGACAGACATGCTGGTCTGCACAACAACCCACAGACAGACACTTTTATACGTGAACTGCGCATCTTGTCTTTTCTGTTATCATTCTGCCCAATGTACACACATACTCATTTTACACTCTATGTAGTACACTACCTACATATGAAAAGAAGGGTCTAATTAATATCATATGAGAGAATAAGCTTCTTTACTCATCTCTAATGGTGTTTTACTCCCATGTAGGTTTGCAACTTGAGTTATGCAAGACAGAATCAAACTCCATTCTGCCAAAGAACTCCATTCTGTGAAAGAAAATGTTCCTGACTGAAGGGCAAAAAAAAAGATATTTGAGAAGATACTGAGACCTGGGAGGCCTCATCTATTTCTAAACTTTTTATAAAAATAGGATTAAACTCTCTCTATTCCCACTCATTACAAAGGTACCAACACCTCCCCCAATGCGCACACACCCCCCAAAAAAAAAACAAAACAAAAAACCAGAAAACTTATACAAAACAATTAGCAGCTGCATCAGGCACTGAACAAGGACAACCACCTAAACAACAAATAAAGCAATGAAAACTTCTTTCAAAAGTAGTGGAAGTTTCAATTACTGTGAGCACAGCGCAAAAAGAAGAGTGTGCATTTCAAGTAACAAGTCTTGATGACATCGGAATCCAATGCACTGCTAAGTGGCAATGACTGAATTGCAGAGTACGTAGTCTTTCAAGTCTAAGTCTGCATTGCTCAACTGTGTGAGACGAACTCAGCAGCATCAGTACAATGCATTTTATGAATAAAACACCATTAAGAGGAGATGCATTTTATATGTGATTCAGAAAAAAAAAAACAAACAACCAAAAACCAAAGCAACCACAAAACTCAGAAACTGATCCCTGAAGAGGGCAGTCAGACAGAAAGAGAAAACAGTATGGTATCATTTCTATTTCATATCACATAAACACGTAACTGTTCAGCAATTACTCAGCAATTGCTAGACAAAGACAAGCTCTATGTTTTCTTGAAGAAAACACAGGGTAATTATCCCAAGCTGCCTGAGACACTACTGTAGCTTGTAACGATTAGGGCTTCATAACAATGAATCATCACAGAGGATAGCACTAATCAGCCATAATACCAAATGTAAAAGCTATTATTCATGCAGTCGTTACACTTATTACTGTATCAATAGGTTGCCTGCATATTTTCCATACTATCAGTATAAGAATATGTATGTGTACATGCATATTTACGCACTCAGCCCACAAGGTCCTCTGACTGGATCTGGTTCACAATTAACTCTTCAAGCTTAGCAGATCTTCATAAGGAAAGAATAATAGTCTTTGGCTGTAAAAGTATAGGTCTTTAAAAATAGAGGTCTTTATGCTTTAACAGCCCAAGATCTGAAAGAGGCGGGTAGACATGAAAGCATTTTTCAAAAGGACTAAGAGCTGGATTTGGCTCTAGTCTACAAAGTACAAAGATTGCATATATTATATAAGATTGCTCTCATTGCAGAAGGCATCATAAATCCTGAAGAAGTACAGATAACTACAGAGAATCAAAGGGCTGAAGAGGAGGTGTTCCTGGTAACATACTTGTACTCTGAAGAGTGACTTTGTTTAAAGGGCAAAGCCACATTCCATCATCTCCATATCTCAACAGTGCAGTCAAAATCACTCCCAGAGCAGGAAAGTAGTTCTATTTACTGCTTTTTAAAAAACCCCAAGAAACTTGAAATGAAAGCTGGTTCATTTTGACTTGCTAAAATCTCCATAACTTTGGATAAAATGTACATGGAAATCATTTATGCACTTCTTAATCCTGTGGTCTTGAGTACCACACAGAGCATGGAACAGGCAAGGATTTAAAGAGGCTACCAAGCAGTTGGCCTTTGTTCATACCTGTTCACCTATTTCACTATTGACACCCTTTTTTTACCTGGTGAGATTCACATGGCTGATGTATGTAACACCTTACTGTTTAAAATTATGTAAGAAACTGCAAGCCTGCAAACACCCAGTGATTAAGAACATGGAGTAACACAATGCTACTTCTATGTAGTTAAAAACTTAAAATACAAAACACACAGTTTAAAAGCTCCTTTGTTTCTTTCTTCATCTGAGCTCAGTTGAATTTGGTGTGGCAGGGTGTAAACACTAACGCTTCCACAGAATAGAAAGATAGTAGAAAAAACTAAACATAAAGTGTTAGCGTCTGCAGCTTTAACCTCTTGAACGGCACTTCCTTAAACCAGGCATGCTGCATAATCCTCTACCTTTGATCTAGACTTAACAACTGCTTTAAGAGAAAGGATTCTGTTTTAAGTTTTACGATGTGCAAGGCTGATTATAGTACGCTATGAGTTGTTAGGTGTCTGTCCTCAGTTATAAGTTCAAATGTTTAAACACTGAGAGAGATTTTTGAACTGTTCTGTAAGCAGTTCATGTTAAAAAATTCAGATGAAAGACCCAGCTTTCTCCATCACTTAAGATGATTACACAGCATCTGAGTTTGTATGAACTAGTAAGACATACATTTCTGACATATTAACCATTATTCCAGCATGTTCTAGGATTTTAAAGGATATTTTAACCTCCCTGTTCAATTGTATGAGGTCCTATAAAGTCCTCCTTTGCATGCATTTATCTACTCAGGTGCCTTGCACTAACTGCAAAAAGAAAACACCTGCTTCTGAGAAAGGCTGCACAGCCCTTTATGCACCATTCAGCTTTAGTTCACTGTCAGAGCTAAAAGAGCCTGTCACAACTTGGATGAGCTTCATGCTTGCTCACAGTCTGAGCCAACACAGCCTGCAGATGACAGCAGTGCCCAGCAAGTTACAGCAGTGTCCTGCAGGACCCTGTAACCTACAGCACATCACAAGAGGGACACTTAAAGAGGTTTGCTTCAGACAGCTATATGTTTCTTGACTATAGGGAATTAGAGCTGCTCAGAACAGCAGTTTTTCTCCTGATCTACTGTTTTGGTGGCACTACCCTGCTTCATGTAACCTTTACTTGTTTAAATCCAATCCATCATTCTGAACAATTAGTGTTTATAAGGAGTGACGTGCTTTGGGACAGGCATCTTAATTCATTTGCATATACTCGCATAGCACAGCAACACTCCTGCACTGAATTATGTTATTTTAGGTACATGTAGATGAATTGGTTACTGTTCTTATGCCATTTTTCACACCCAATTTAACTATGGGGTTTTGCTTCATGCGATATAGAATCTACATCATCCTATTTCTGGCTCTGGGACTCCTATTATTTTCTATAAACTTTCAAAATTTTAGGAGTTTTAAATACTTTCTTGTAAGCAGTGTGACAGTGGTAAACCTATGCAATGACAAAATTCAAAGATGAGTGGCGGCTTGATGTTCCATTGTCTGAGTCAGACTGTTTGACAGGCTTACTACTTAAAAATAGTTTGATTCAGTCCAAGGTGAGAAAAGCACCAGTTAGGAAATGAACAAATATTAGCTGTCTGAAAACAGAAGAAATAAGAACCCTGCAGAGTATTTCAGGTATCTCCTAGGTCTCTTCCACTCCCAACTCCTTGCTTTCAAAGGAACAAAATAGTCTGCAAATTTCAATTACTTATGCACTAAAAGCATTTTCTTTTGAATTCTATTTACACAGATGTCCATAGCTGATGATTTTTACTACTAAGCACATGCTACCAAACTTGTTGGCTTTGTTTCTCAAAATACAAAATATTATTTTGGATGTTATAAGGTAACAAGTGTGAGGCAAAACATTTTTTGCTCCAGGAAGCATATCTAAGAACATATGTAGGAATAGGATACTCAAAAATATTCATATAACTTTAAGAGACAACTAAACAGCTTTTTATGACTGCATGTTTACAATAAGATTCTCCAAGAGGGCAATAAAGGTTAATCTCCCATTTTAAGAATCTTTTGCACAACATTTATTTCTACTAGAAACATTGTGGAAGACTCATGAGTTTTATTTATAGTGCACATGTATTTATTGACAAATGTATTAATAGATTAACAGACAGTAATGGAAAATGCCTTGCAGTCAGGCTAGGGTCTTTTACTTATATTCTTTCAGTAGGATTGTTGTCCCTCTCACTTCCCTTTAGAAAAGCTTTTCAAAGGCAGAGGTTACTGAGATTGCTATGGAGGCACTGTATTGGTAATACTATATCTTACTATCGCAGCCCACCAGCCATGTTCCAGAAGCTGCTGTGCCAGGCTGACTCTACGCTGACATTCATTGTAGCATTCCAGCTTAGGCCAATTCCACTAGCATAGACCCAAATCAGAGAAATTTTACATCTCTCAGGTGAAGAATAACTGTCTCAGTAATCCTGTTGAGCAAGACTAGCTTTTGTAATTCTCATTCATTAATTTTTCCTCCCTGATGACTTGAAAGTGTTATTTTTGCCTGCTACCTCAACCGGTCCTGCTAATAAGGCAATGGGCTAAAATGATTTGGCAAACCGTATAGAACTGCTCTGTACTTATCAGTCTAGTTTTCTTCCTGCTGAATGCTGTTGCTTCAAAGAGGGAGAAAAACAACCACCATACTTTCCACCTTGCAGAAGAGACAGGCAGAACTCAAACCAAAAGTGTGAAGACACAAGGCCAAGATACACACAGCAGCCCAGTGCAGCACTCTCACTGCCAAGGCTGACACTGGTAATAACCAAAAATAATTATCCACAAACATCTCAGCTGCATTGATTAGGGAGGATATAGGCGTACAGCAGCGGGAAGATAACATGAAGAATCTTCACACTGCTGTGAAGAAATAGAGGAATGGTAATCTCATGGGGTGGAGATGGGGAGAGACTCTACATCTGAGTAAAAGCAAAAATTTTTAGAGGTATTATTAAAAAAAAAGAAACAGCTTTTTTTCAGTACTTCATTACAGGCAACATCTGTCACAACTGAGGAAAGCTTTTGCCAGAGACTGTCAGCCATCAGGTGGATGATGGACACAATGTCTGGGATTAAAAACAGGTGGTAAAGCATCCTAGTTCCTCCTAGTGGTGGGACAGAGACTTGATGAGAAGGAAGATGAGTTCTGTGCAGCAGAGTCTAAAATCAAGTGAAAAAACCACACATTTCAAGTGTAGTGGGGCAGTGTCAGTACCTAGAGTCAAGACTATGTGTGCATACACTTTAACTCACTTGTTCCTCCTTCTCATATCTATGCACCTTAAATTTGTTCATACACATCTTATGAAAAAACAGGAAACCAGACTTACAAGCCTCTCACTTTTAACCTCTTACTTATTTGGCCAAATAGAGATGGAGGGAGCTTAAGTACCTGAATAACATAAAAAGGAAGAGCTTTGCTGTGCGGAACCCACTGGGTAGCAGATTAAAAATATATACATATACTAACACTGAAAAGAGTTTCACGATTTATCACTTGGCAATACATTAAAAATGTACTAGGTGGGATGAGCTAGGGGAAGCAGGTTTTATGTTTGGTGGATTCCTACAAAGTCCCACAATTAACATTACTGGAGCAGGAAAAGTATCTTATTTCTGTGCATATCTCTGCAATTAGCCAGCAGAAGAAAAACTGGGAAGAGCAATCACCACTTTGGAAAGCAAAAAGGCTCCAAGTACGCTATCGTAAATAAAAAAAATTCCTCATACATAATATTCCTCATAATATTAACGTGCAACATAGAGAAGTGTATGAAAAATAGAGAAGACATATGTGGTGCCTCCACATAGTGAAGTGGTACACATGACTCACTGGGAACAAGAGCACATAGAAGCACAGACATAGACCCTTCAGCAAAGAGTAGCTTCACAGCACAGAAGATCTTAGAATGTTTGAGTTGGAAAGGACATTAAAGACCATCTAATTCCAACCCCCCTGCCATGGGCAGGGGCACCTCCCACTAGACCAGGCTGCCCAAGGCACCATCCAACCTCACCCTGAGGCATCTACAGCTTCCCTGGGCAACCTGTGCCAGTGCCCCATCGCCCTCATTGTGAAGAATTTCCTACTCATATTCCAGAACTGGACACAATACTCCAGATGGGGATTTCACAAGAGCAGAATAGAGGGGCAGAATCACTTCCATCGACCTACTGGCTACATTTCTTTTGATAGTTGGCCTTCTGGGCTGCAAGAACATATTGCCAGCTCATGTCAAGCTTATCATCAATGAGCACCCCCAAGTCCTCCTCTGCAGGGCAGCTCTCAATCACATCATCCCCTGTCCTTTATTGAAACAGCGGATTGCCCTGACCCCTCAGGGACTCCTCCTTACTCACTGTTTTATCAGGTCCTGCCCATCTGCAAGTGCTGGGCTTCCCCTCCCGAGACACACATGGACACTGTTGTGAATTAACTTTAAAAATAAACAGTATGCAACATTACTTGTGGTAAGCATTATAACAGCAGCAGGAGGGCTCTGTTAAACATACTGACATAACACCAGGTCCAGAGTTAAAAGCAGCAGCAAAAAATATGTGCTGCTCACTGAAACAGCACTACTTTGAGCTAGTTTTTTTACATAAGATATCTGTTCTGCATGTCAAAACACTTTTTCTTATTGCATTTCTTCCTCAAATACACATTATATATTAAGTTAGAAGACCTATATTTTTTAGTGATACAGTAATTGCCTCATGGACCACAGACTGACTCACATACAGCTTTCAAATGCCACTTATTTAAATAACATTACCTCCTAGAAAGAAAAACAGTGATCAAGGAGCATAATACATAATTTCTGTCCTAGGGAGTGTGTAACCTTATTTATTACATGTCAAAATTAGCAAAAATGTTTACCATGCCTTAATAGCCTTTGTACATAAAAGTGCAAAATAAAGTTCCATTTGGAAAAGCAGCCCCAGAGAAATGGCGTATCATTGAGTTTGTTCTTTATCACATTTCCATGTTTGTTTTTCTCAATTTCAAAAGATAAATCATGGAACAAAAGACTGAGGTGTAGTTTTTCCAGCCTTCAGACTTGTAAAACTAGAACAGAACCTTTCCTTCCCATCCTTATTGTGTGATCAATACAGAAGGCAATGTGCTAACACAGTTTTTTAAAGATGAAGATTGTCTTTCTTAAGCTCTACATACAGTGCCGTGAACAAAATCTGCAACAAATTCTTTTCAAAAGAGTGGGTTTTTCCATCATATTTCAGCTATGAGAAACCCAATTAGAAGTCCATAAAGGCATAATACACATAACTGGATTTGGAGCTTCCCCTGTTTGCCAGCCTCTCACTAAAATGCATAGAAGGACTATGGAAGAAAAGGAACCCAGGACAGTAACACTGGTACTCACCAGCTTTCACATATCTCAGGAGCTTCTTTCTAGGGAACAGGCACAGTAGAGCAAAACAGGAAAACGCACATCACGTATTAGGGAGATCAGTTAGGACTTGCAGAAGTAGCATAGTAAGAATCATTTTGTAGCCACTAAGCTAGCATTTTAGCCTGGGAATTGTAGATACCATCAGGCTTGCTCAGAAGGTGTTTAAGTAAACTGCTGTTTTCCATGCTAGCTCCAATCTAAGCACCACACAAGTATACTTGACTACAGAGCACTACAGTAGTGCACCCCTCAGACTAAAAAACACATTTAAACATCAAGGATCAAACCTGTGAAGAGCGAGCCTTCCTGAGCCTTCCTCTTCCTGAGGAAGAGGCTTGAGATTTACATCATTAGAAAAGTTTCAGAGTAGGAGAGTTTATAGAAGGGACTCTGGAAACCCCTAGAGGCAAGAGGCCAGGCCACTAGAACACCATGGACTTTTTCCAGCCTTCACCAAAACAAAGTTTTTGCTTTATAAAATATGGCGGCAGCTTTAGCTTACTAATAAATTGTTAAGAAATCTCATCATTCGCCTGTCCGGCTATATCTGTGTGGAATAGAGACTACTATAACTGTACTAGCCAAAAAAACCCCCAACCTGTTTTATGCAAGGCTGTAAGCCAGGAATCAAGGAACATACCAAGTATGTAGACTGAGTAGACTGACACTAGTGGCATATCAGCAAACAAAACTTTACTGTATCAGAACAACCTCAGTCTTTTCTTTAGCTGGCATTAGCTAGCAGCGTTTCACTTGTTTTTTCAACTGCTTCTTTTTAAAAACACACTCAAAAAAACCACCAAAAGAGCTGACCATCTTCTGCAAGTTGTGACCCAAGCTGAAATCACCTCATCCCCACAAGGTGTTAAAGAATCATTAAAGCACATCTCTAAGAAGAACCATCAAGCTCTTCCTACTGAAGAAGGCTGCACACGACAAAGTGTCTTCCACTTACAACAGGACAAGATCATCCACAAGATCATCACAGCCAGGGAAATATCTTGATTTCTATGATGATACACATTTTTCCTCTACTGAAGTACATTTGCGTCCTTTTGTTTCACTCTCCAAATACACCTCATCTGCACATGTAAATATTTGAAGGACCTAAAATTTAATCTGGCAGCTCTAAGATGCTGATGTTCCTGTTTAAACTTATTTCTTTTATTATCAATGCATTGAGACCTCTGCAAACAGGCTTAAGACCTAAAAATATAGAGGGTTAGTGCCTTTGCAAGCGTAAATCAGCATACTTCTTTTGATGAATCTGTGTTAGTTAACAACAGCCAGGATCCAGTCCCAACTGGATTGTCTCAGAAGTAGGTAAAAGTAACGCTGAATTCCAAGGCATGATCCAGTACCAAAGAGATTTCAAAGACTGACTACTTATGTTTCCCCAAAGTTAAATTTGGATTGAAGCCACCCAACTAGGTTTCAAAGCACTTTGGGGTTTTTTTGAATTATTTTTAAGTACAGTAAGCCCTGGACTAACTTGCTAAAAAAGTTGCACATGGAATAGCCCAATAGATAAAGATCTGTTTTGCAAACGTATCAAGGATCAGTAATTATATGTTCTTACTCTGAAGCATACTGGATGCTTGTTGCAAAAGCGAACACAGCTCTGAGCAGTCATTTCATTTAAGAAAAAGAACCTGTCAAACTAAACATCACAATTCTGTGGCTTCATGTCATAAATAGAAATACTCCTGAAAACTGACTGAAGCTTTTGTTATACTACAAGATAAGATCTTGGCAGATAAAGCTGCAGCAAATGTTTAAGATGATATAATAGGTGTGTTGGATCACAGAACAAGTTAAGGCACTTCTTTCTATTAATGAGTTGGTGCCGCTTTCCGTAACCAGCAGACTTGATTTTTATTTTGGGCTGCAGAGGAAACTTTCTTGCACCACTGAGTCCTTTAATACCATCCTTCACCAGAAATTAGGAAAAAGTTTACTTACTTGCCTAGTAAATAACGGTAAATAATTTTTATGCTGGTGGGAAGAGGCACAACTTTAGAGACTATTTTCTCTGTTAGCTGTGTTCCAAGTAGCCTCATAACTAAACGAGAAACAGAACAAATTAAAATGCGTGTCCTGCTCATAAAAAGTCCGTCTTGGGTAGTCTATATGCACAGACCTATACAAGAACTGATAGTGTGAGCTAAGCTCCTGACCCTCAAATTCTTCTCCCTGCTTTGGGATGGAGGCCAGGTGTAGCACGGTGACCAGCACCACCCCTGCTACTGCTCCCATCACAGTTCTGCTCAACTGAAGACTGACAAACGTGACGCCCATTTAGAAGAAGGGTCAGAGGCAGGACGCAGGGAATAACAGGCCTGTCAGTCTGACCTCAGTGCCCAGGAAGGTCATGGAGCAGGTCATCTGGAATGCTATCACACAGCACATGCAAGAGGACCGGGTGATCAGGCCCTGTCAGCATGGATTTATGAAAGGCAGGTCCTGCCAAACTAACCTGATCACCTTCTAAACAAGGTGACCTGCTTGATGGATGAAGGAAATGCTGTGGATGTAGTGTACTTGGACTTCAGTAAAACCTTTGACAAAGTTTCTCACAGCGTTCTGCTTGACAAACCAGCTCCCCTTGGCCTGGACAGACGCACACTCTCCTGGGTAAAAAGTGACTGGATGGCTGGGCCCTAAGATTTGTGGTAAATGGACTCAAATTCAGCTGGAGGCCAGTCACAAGTGGTATCCCCCAGCGCTCAGTGCTGGGTCCAGTTCTGTTCAGTATCTTTATCAATGACCTGGATGAAGGCATTGAGTGCACCCTTATTAAGTTCACAGGTGACACTAAACTCAGAGGAAGTGTAGATCTGCTTGAGAGTAAGGAGGCTCTGCAAAGGGATCTGCACAGGCTGGATCAATGGGTCAAGGCCAATGGGATGAGTTTTAACAAGGCCAAGCACAGAGTCCCACACTTGGGACACATCAAACCCATGCAGCACTATAGGCTTGGGGTAGAGTGGCTAGAAAGCTCCCTGGAGAAGGACCTGGGGGCATTGGTTGACAGCCAACTGCACATGAGCCAGCAGTGTGCCCAGGTGGCCAAGAAGGCCAATGGCATCTTGGCTTGGATCAGAAACAGCACAGCCAGCAGGACCAGGGAAGTGATTGTGCCCCTGTCCTCAACACTGGTTAGGCCGCACCACGATTACTGTGTTCAGTTCTAGGCCCCTCACCACAAGAAAAACATTGAGGTCCCCGAGCACATCCATACAAGGGCAATGAAGATGGTGAAGGGGCTGGAGAACAAGTCTTATGAGAAAGAGCTGAGGGAACTGCATTTGTTTAGCCTAGTGAAGAGGAGGCTGAGGGGAGATCTTATCACTGTCTACAACTGCCTGAAAGGACTTTGTAGACGCGTGTGTGTTGGTCTCTTCTCCCAAGCAACAGGCAATAGGACAAGAGGGAACAGCCTCAAGTTGTGTCAGAGGTGGCTCAGATTATACAGTAGGAAAAAAACAAGTTCTTCAGAAAAGGGTTATTGGACACTGGCAGAGGCTGCCCAGGGAGGCAGTTAAGTCACCATCACTGAAGGTATTTAAAAGACAGGTACATAAAGTGTTTAGAGATATGATTTAGTAGTGGACAGGTACAGTTGAACTCTGTTTCAAAGGTCTTTTCCAACCTAGCAATTCTGTAACTTCAATGGTAATTGCAGCTTAACAAAAAATCAGTTGCTTTTAGCTCAGGTGTAATAACAAATACCTAACCTTATCTTTACAAGGCAACATATACAACAGCACAATACAAAACTACAGTAAAGTAATTTTTATTTTTCATAGATAGATGAAATGGGATTCAAGACAATGAAAGATAAAGTCTTTCCTATTTTCACTGTCTTCAGCTTTGTGAGCAGTCTAGCTCAATTATTTGTAGATTATATTAAGACTCTTATTGAAGGACTACAGATCTGTTATCAAAAGTATCACCTAAATATACAGATGTCTGCTAGGTTTTCACAAAACTTATTCTTAGTATCATATATTTGCCACGGGAAATATTTGAAATAATTATACAATTACACAAAGCTTCATGGAAGAGTTCAGCGTGGATTACTTCACTTTAATTCACAGTCTTCATTTCTTTCCAGAGTCTTAGATTGCTGAATACAATTATATGCATCAAAGAAAAAGCACCTTTTTATTAAACTTCATTTCTAACGAAGTAGTGAATTTCATAGATGCAACATGATATTAGCCAGAATTCACACATTCTTGATGACAATTTAGGGAATTCTCCCATTATTCTTTTTGTCTTCTTGATAGTTACGTGCCATCATGGATTTTATTTTATCTTTTTACCCCACTTGGAAGGGTGCTGAAGAATACTACACTATTTAGATAATTTTGGCCATTGACTTCAATAAGAATAAGGCTAGAACCAATAATGCGTGTTATCATAAAAGCAGCTCACTAACAGTAACCAGCTAATTCTTGCCACACTGCTGTGAACGTGCGATTAGTGATGCTATTATCCTCACTTTACACTGCAGAAAGAATTGTAACACAGAGCCTGAGTGACTGCCAAGGGTCTCAGAGGGAGACAATGTTTGTACAAGGAAATAGACTAAGAAAGAAGCTCTTGGCAAAAAGGGCAAAGATTGCTTTTCATTACTTTGAAAGGAAGAGAAATGCAAGCATCAGCTAAGAACACCCTTGTCAGGTATTTAGGTGGGAAATTAAGATAAGATAAAGCAACAATAAAGTCATTTCTTTAATCTTGGATTTATCTAACTTCTTTAGCATACCAAAAATCATCTGTGCTTATATGGTCAAAAATTGTAATGTAGTGAGAACAATACACACTTCCTCTGTACACATTTACACTTAAACATGAAAGAGATAGACCTATAGACCTACTTGTAAGGTTCAGGCAAGTTTTGAAGATTTTGAAACATATATACTTGTATGTGAGTTCCACTGCCCGTTCATATTTAGATACATTCTTGGATATGACACCCCACAGAAAAGATAAACATCGCAAGAATTACTAATGCCACACAAATCATTGGATGAGAAGTCTGTATTGTTACCACCTGCTCTCATTTCCTTGAGTAGATGGTTGAAAAACTACTTTAAAAAGTAATTAAATTAAAATGTTAATTACTTTAAACTAGGCTAGTGTTTCTCTCCTATCTGCTGTCTTAGTATCTGAGCAATACTTCCTTCTCATATGCATTCAGAGTTAAGCATAAGATCAGTTACATTAAAATCAAGGCTGCATTACTATTCCATGTCTATTTACCACCTGAAAAGATGGGTTACAGCAGCATAGAGTTTATCCCAGAATTCTTTCTCCAGCAGAATTTCTCTAGAAATAACACAATCCAGTGCAGAAAACCACAGAAATTAAAACAAAAAGACTCCTTTGACAGGCCTGATACAAAGACATTAGAATCAAATGCTGAAAGTTACACGTGCATGCTTCAGTGTATAAAACCTGAGGAGAAACAGTTTTGTCTGAATATAAGAAAATTGGTTTCAGTGACCTGCTGAGTTCTATGATCATTTCTAGGAACAATATCATAGCTAAAGCCCAGGGGATTCTGAAATTAAACTAAAAAAATCCACTGAAAATTAGCACTTTCTTTTACTGTCAACTCTTTCTGAAAAGGTTTATTTTGCCCACCAATAAGTTTAATTATGTCACATCCTCTTCCAAAGTACGGTATTGGATAACTAATAGAAGGCACTGCACTAACTTAAGTGGAAGCAGTTGTAGTATTCAGCAGACGCCATCTGACCAAGACTGAAAGATTAATGCCAGGCACCAACTGACTGGTCAGAGCTATCTCCTCCAAACCAAATGAACATTCTCTCTGCAAAGGAGGTAAACTACCACAACAGTGTACTTAAGAATCTATAAAAACACTAGGAGGGAAGAAAGGGGATAGACATTCGAGCCTCACACATGGCAGGAACAGATTTGCCATAGCTGCACCACTGGGGAAAGAAGGGATCCTGCAGCAAGTTAACCAGTCATGCGCATATAACCTACACTACTGCTGAGCTGCAGGATTTAGGGGTCTTTTGGAGAGAAAAAAAAAAGGAAATAGAAATAACAGCAAGTTAGCCATACAACTAATTTGACAGCATACAGATTTAGTTAAACGGGATGAGCATCTGAAACAATGTTAGCCAATAGAAAGCTGATGTAAGGATCTAAGTGGTTTTCATTTTATGGATTTCACTATCTAAGTAATGCATAGAAAGGTATATTCTTGGCATCATGTACCACATGGCTCTTCTTCATGGAAGGAAAAAAAAAATCTTGCCTTAGCCTGGGGTGAACTCAGACACACGCACACAAAACTATCAGTATCAATTTCAATGGGATATCAATTCACAGGTATCAAAGACAAGGTTGAAGGGATGCACAAGAGAGCCAAGAGAATTATCAAGTGCCTGAAATTTTAAAAGGGTTTTCAGAACAGCATGAGCATACCTTGCTCCTTTGAGCAAACTATAAAAAAAGTCACATTGAGCAAACTGTAAATAAGGTCATCTTAGTGGCATCATTCTCCAATTGCATAGCTTAAAGAGATCTCAAGACAGCAAAAGCTGTCAGGAAAGTAGATTTTTACATGAGGTAGACCTCACACAACAAAGAAAGCTGAAACACCTGACCTATAATGGGAAGCAAGAGGTAAACACATGGCCTCAACTATTAAGTGTTCAAATCAAGGACTACTGGAAATTATACTTACTTCTAGAAATATAAAACCAAATTAGCAAACAATTTCTGCTAAAACAGATTTGCTGATATCTAAGCCTATTGCCCGTCTTTGCAGAGCTGGGACGTATGCGTCACAATGACCAATCTGGCGTTTTATAGGCAGGTTTATTTGCTCTGACCATTCTAGCCATTGAGCTTGTTAAAGTGGTAAAAATCAGATTAGAATCAATATAAAAATAACATTGGTAGGAAAAAATGTCTACCCTGAATTATTATGCTATAATATCTATAATGCATCATATAAAATGAGATATATCTTTTTTCCTTTCTTTTCATTGCTTAAGGATTAGTTTCTATCTCAGGGACTGGACTACATAGAGGATTGGTAATGAAATACAGACGGGCAACAGAAAAGCAGCTTTTCCTTGGCAGGCTGCCAGCTAACTCCTGTCCCATCAGCAGAGATCCTCCTTGGCTTTCTGCTGCCAGCAGGCCAGCTGTCCTGCTCTACTTCTTACCAGATGCATTTCCATATCAGAAAAAAGAAACACTGCCTGGAATGGAAACTGTCCTCTTGCAGGCTGCTGGCAAGCCTGAAGACTCAGGCTTAACACAGGATGATTGCAACAGTATTGTCACCATGCTTGCTTGTAAAAAAAAAAAAAAAAAAGGCAATGAGCTTCAGCTGTGCTGCTATGTTTTGCAACAGCCAATTCCTTTACAAAACACTTCTGGGGAAGTTTAGAGAAACCACTGCCCATCTTTAAGCTTGGTTGCTTTGCTGATAGACGTGTTTCTTTGCTCATTTTCATAGTCATACCAATACTGTTTGGCACTTAGATTGCTCTGCCCATTGCAGACTCATGTTGAGATTGCACTCAATACTGGGAGCCTGAAGGCTACAACTCAAGAACTGTATAGACCAGCTGACTGCCATAAGAAGAAACCTTGGAACGCTAAGTAGGGAATGTAATTTAATACTCATTCTTTTAACAAGGAGAACACATTGACCCAAGATATGAAGCAGCAATTACTGAAGTGCACTTCTAAAATTGTGGCATGGAACCCTACTGAAATAATAAGCAACAATATTCTCCAAGCTGGATATATGTGATGCATCTTTCAAATGAGCACTCACAGTGAGCACAAGCAGAAACAGAGGCAGAAACATAACGCACTAAAGGAAACACTTAGTGCCAACCCTGCAGGAAAACAAAAAAAAAATTCCAGAGAGATAAAGAGGCTTTTCTATCTGGAGATGACTGCGCTTCCCAGGAATGCTCTTCCTTCACAGAAATAACGGCCCTGTCTGTCTCCATAACCTGGACACGCTACAGCTAGGCAGGTCTTGCCAGGTGCTGCATCTTTTACACTTTTATGATGCTTTAAAACTTATTGCCATTATTATTATATCAGCAAGTCCTTCTTGGTGCTGCTGAGGTCATAAAATGCTAGGCAACAGAAGTCACACCTAATCTTCACTTTACAGCCACAGATTTCTTTTTAAGATAGCAGTGCAGATATTGAGAAAGAGAAAATTCCCATTTCTCTGCAAGTCAATGGTAAAACAGTCATGTACCTCAAGAGCCGGAAGGTAGCCTGCAGAACAAGAAACAGATTGGCAACTTAGGAATTCAAGTGCTCCAGGCAATGTATATCACTTCCTGAAGCCAGGATTAATGTGCTGGTCTGAATTATATAACAATGGGAAGAGAAAACACTTTCTAGAGGAGATAATGTCAAACTTAGAACAGACAAAGAGTGCTCAGGATGATCATCTCATATTTTGCTTCTACAGTGCACAGGTGATCCCTTTAGAGGTTCTTTTCCTTTTCTTGTGCAGCAGAGTGATCCCTACCTGTCAAACAAAGCCAGCATGCACGAATTGAACCACAGCCTGCAGGAGTTCTCACAGAAACAGCAAGATCCCGTTTCCAATGAAGAGAAGTAAATATAAATGGTATATATACCCTTTCACAGTTTTAAGACAAGTGTCATTTGATAATTTTTGCAGAAGGCGGACTCAGTTTGGCCAGAGAATAGCTTCCTTGATGCCAACTGGGTAGATTTAGCACGTACTGCATTTAACCTATGCTCTTCTCCATCCAGCCCTTAATTCTTCAGTCTTGACAGGATTTCCAAGAACCTCTTCATCATTAGCTTTAGTGGTTTTTAGTAAATAGATGCTTTTAAATTGTAATTAAACCCCTCCATCTGGAGCTGTGAAAAGCAATATAGAAATACATACTTAGAAAGAAAAGCACAAATACTGTGCCACATTTCCTACTTCACGCTTCAAGATTTCAGTTAGTAACATTTCAGCCTGGCTAAGTACTTCTCCAAGGAAATTTGCAGATTACAAGGGGATGCAATATGAAAAAAAGTATCTACGTTATCAAGATCGTACATTTAATAACTAATTTCACATGCTTTGCTACTCCTAAAGGCTGTCTTGTTCATGCAAAGGGCTTTCTTTGCCTAAGAGATCCAAGCGACCTGTAACATTTAGCAAAAATGTGTAAGGCAGCCTAAGAGACAGTTGATCTCAGTCATGTAATCTAAAGCCATAAAACAGCTACTTGTGCAGAGATGAACACAGCCTGAGAGAATAATCTAACAGCAATAACATGTACTATAGTGAATGAGCACAATTTGAAACCAATAAGCATTATAACAGTTCTAGTAAGTGCATTGTGCAAATACCTATAATATAGCAGGGTTTTGCTTTAAATATGAAAAAGGAAAGACGTAAACAAAGATATCATCTTTTGCACATATACCCAATGAGATATAACCTCAGATGCTTAGCAGAAGTAGGTGGCACAACTTTCTTATTTTAATGTAATTTCATACTGAGCTTTGTGCTAAAGAGATCCATCCCATTGGTTCCCTTTCTTGTCCCCAAAGCTGCTTAACAACTTCCAGTCCTACTTGGAATTAGTCAGTCTTACACTCAAGAGTGATCAAAGACATGTTTTGGTCCTGAAAAAAAAAAAATCCACATTTCTAAACTGAATGGTGCAGAAACAATACCCACATGCTGCAAGACTGAAAGAGAGAGTGTACTATATTTTCTAAGGAGAGCTCTGGTTTTCTATGTGTATGGTAAATACATAGTTACAAGTTGCAGCGCCTTTCATTTTCTACAAATAAGATACTAGTGACCAGAAACTCAAGAATGACCTGTGAAATCCACAAACAATGTATTGGAAACCTGAATTCAACCACACTGAATAGTACTTAGTTTTTATTTAAAATAGGTGGAGAATAATACAATATCAATTACGTACAATTCAGTTTATATACATATTGCAGAATACAAAGAAAGCCTCCTGCCAGCTCCAACAAGGATCCAACATAAAACCAGACAGAAGACACATGGTGTCAGCCTCAAAACAAGAACTTCAATACATCTCCTCTCAAAGATGTAGAGACTTAACAAGAGAATGTCTCACTTCAATTCAGAAGGTGGTAGCAATTTCTTTGCAAAACGTATGCAAAGGAGAAATTCTTTGCATTTCTTCTGAATATTTCTTACAGCTTTTTCTTATGATATTTTGTGAAGATTTTCAGTTAAAATTTATATAAAGCCCCCCAGCCGTGTGTAAACGTTGCCTTTATTTTCCGTTCCTGCAGGTAATTGTTTTATCTAGAAACTTTTCAAAACAGCCAGCTTCAGAATAAGGTAATTTCCTTTTTTTTCTTCTTTTTTTATATTTTTCCTGAATATTTTAATTAGAAATATAGTTCAGCTACCAAAAGTTAAACACACTTAGTATCTCCATTGCAAAATTTTGCAGTAAATAGTATTCGAAATGTCTTATTGCAACATTTTCACAAGTTTTCTGCTGGAAAGGATTAGACTTAATCCTACTACGTAGACAGAAAGTTACTATCACATTCAAAGGCAAACAAGTCAATCATTTTGAAAGAGAGCCAGATACAGTAATAACACAAAATAGTCCTTTCAATGAAGGTTTGTAATTTTGGAACTGATTAATCTTTCAAAAATAAAAATTAAGGAATAATGTTAAACCCTGTAACATCTGAATCAAAACCAATATTTAAATGGGGGGAAACTTCAGGTTTGTCTTAGCCAAGACCCTTCTTAAATGTGATAAAATTCCTTAAATAAGTAAGGCTACATTTTGCTTCAGATAATGCTGAATCATATTTGTTGTCAACTGTATTTTAGTCAGCTGAGAGCTAAATTGCATTTATCCCATCTTAATGGAACATACAACTTGACTACACCCCTTTCTGCATATCAAGTGTCATACACTGTTAGTCTTAGAGCAACACCAATCAATATATTTTTCCCCTCTCTAAAAGGGAAAAAGCCTATAAATGGGGAAACTGCAGAAAGGGCATAGCCTAGAGTTAGAGTCAGAGCACACATGTTTTCACGCACGTCTCCTGGCACAGCTCTTGGCTCTGTGCAGATTAATTCTCACCCAGCCTACAGACATAAATTAGTGCTTCCATTGTTGTACCCACAAGCATCACTATGTCTAATCCCATATGCTAGCCAGTTCAGCACAGTTATTTGTCAGATATTCTGGGTTAGCACCATTCTGTTTATTCAGCCACACTAAAATAAGTGAGATCTTCAATACAGTCGGTTGGGCACTTATTTTGGACTTACAGTATCTCTCTTCCAACCTGGTTATTCTATGATTCACGTGTTTAAAAGAATATGAAGCCATTACTGAAACCATTAAAGCTATGCAAATGCTTTGGAATATTTGTATTGTTGCATGCAATTTCTTCTGACTACATTTTTGCAAAGTGGGGTAGGTTGTTCCCTGGTATATCAGATTTTGGGATGGAACCTCCCTGTAGACCCTTTCTCAGTTTCCAATGGGATGCTTTTATTTTTCCCCACCAGCAGAACAACCAGGGAGATAAATAAGATGGGACTTCGTTTGCAATCCTTGGGCTAATATCAGGGTGGTTCAATCACTCTTGGTGTTATATTTGGTTAGCTAGAACTCCTATAATAATTTCACCCTGCTTCTTTGATGCGATATCCTACCCAGTGGCATACTGTTAAACACTAGTAATGATATTTCTAGACCGAGATAAGAAACAACTTCTCTATTGCAATGTTTTTTTCCTTTCTTGGCTTCCATCTTTCTATATCCACTTTGTTTCCATGGCTTTTCTCCACTTCTACCAGTAGGCAACCTTGTAAATAACAGATGCTCAAGTGGCCCTTCTCCTTCCCTCTGAGCTGAACTTTCTGCAGCATCACATAACAAGCAGCCAGCCTATGGATTTGTCATTCTGCCACATGGCACCAGGAACTGCTGTAGGGACTAAAACTGAAAATCCAATTCAGACTTAAAGGCATTTAAGATATGGAAGAACCAGTACAGTGCTTTTTCTTTTTATTTGGTCTGACTTTTCCACCCTGACTCCTCAGACAAATTCTGATGGCACTGACCTATTTCAGTAGCTTATTTTACCTTGCACTTGACTGTGTCACTCTTCACTGCAGGCTCACAAATTGATCTGCGATTCCCTTTTTCTCCTGATAGCTAGACAGTAGCAGATTGTCTCCACATCTCCTCAACAAGGCAGGAAATTTTATATTTTGATATAAAGGCAGGGGTATCCACACTGAACACCTTCCCATTTTAAGCTTCTTTTATGTCTACAGAGAGCCTATGTTTTTACATACTATTTTAGAAGCTCTAACCCAGACAGTTTCTCAATGCGATGCATTGCTATAGCTTTTAGTTAAAAGCACAAATTTATTTTATGCACAATAATCATTACAACTTCTCTATAACATGGGAAAACATTATTCATGCTCCTCTGTTATTTATACTCAGGAAAATAACTACTCTAACACAAAGCTACGCAAGCCTGATATGAACAAAGCCCAATTACTTTAACAGGGCAACATGTTCAGAACTTGCAGCCACCTAACAAACTAATGAATGAAAAGCCAGTAGTCTATAAAAAGGCTAATGAACATATGCAAGACACCTGCAACAATTTAAAAGAAAGTACAAAAAGGTCCAAATGTGGCATTTAAAAAAATTACATCAAAAACTCATGGTATATTAATTTGCCTACTTAGGGCATGGATAAGCAAATGAGAACAAAAATAATCATTTAAGTTTTACCTGGTTATATAGAAAAACATACATAACGGAGATAGTAAGTATGTCCCAAATAAACAAGTAGACCTGAATAGTGGAGCAAGGCTGAGCCTTGGGAAAGAAGCTGTGCAAAATGTGGAGATGCAGCTGTGGCCGTAGGTGAGCATTTCCTCCCAGAATTGTACTTGTAAGTGCCATTGGCCCTGCAAATACTTAATCCAGAGAGTGTATACCCTCAAGAAAATAACCAATGCTAGCGCTACAGCTCTTTTGATTTCTCAGCAGGACTGATTTGAGCACAAGCACAGTGCAGAGAATAGCAAGGTAAACACAGACTAAAGAAAGCTGAAATGCATGCATCACACAAAACTAATGACCAGCAGTTGTAGCACCACCTACTCACATTAGAAGAATTATCCACCTTAATAAATATCCTAAGGGTTATAAAGCCTGCAACCATCACAACTTCTAGTCTAAAGCACCATTTCTCTACCCAACAGTGATAATTGTGTTCATTTCTTCCTGCTTCTTAGGTAAACAGCTAACAGTGGTAGATGAAAAGTGATCATGATAAACCTTACAAAAGGCTTTGTGGTAAATGGCAACAGTTAAGGCCACCAGCAAAAAGATAATCTGATGCTTTTTACCACCAGGAAAACGAAAATAAATTTAACAGGTAGTAGTGAAATACCTTGAAAGAGCTCAATTAAGGAGTTCCCAATAATCTATCCTTGATTAGGTTCAAGTAACCCAATGCTTTGATCTGAATAGGGTAAATGGAAAATAAGCCTGTGACATGCAGGCCTTGAAATTAACTTGTTCTCCCTTCCAAAGGTCTGCATTTAGTCCTCAAATACTCAAATAGGACTTATTTCCGTTACAAACTACAATCAAGTATTGTAACTTTAGACACATCAAAATCAAGCTCCCATGCTTACCAATGTTATATACAAAGATGATTTGCCTATTAAGACGACAGATGCTGCAAGAAGACAGGGAAGTCACATCAAGATTTGCTCATGCAGCAGCACGTTCCCCTCCAAGCACTAGCAGCCTCCAGGGTTCATCTGTGGCAGCCCACAGCACAACCCATGATCCCCACAGTAATGGGGATGCCTGTGTCCCCACTTCCACGACGCTGATGGTGGTTGCTCACATAAAGCTGTTCTTGGAACTACAGCCAAAATCCTGGCCCCACTAGACTCAACAGCAAACACGTCATCAGCCCCCACAAGGCTAAGTTTCACCCTTTGCTGAGGCTTTGAAGAGTAAACATCCTTGACTTATTTCCAACACCACACTGATATTTGCTTCCTGCAGGAACATGCACATATTCAGCATCCTTTCACACTCTAAATGCACAAATTTGCACTATTCTTTCAGAATAATTTCCAGAAAGATGGTGATTTTAGATACTACTTCATGTTGAAAAATATTTTAAAATAAAATCTGGTTTTACACATATTTTGTATACATTATTTCATTACATTGGTCAGTGGTAACATTTAATACAACACATCATCACACCAAGTCATTTCACAAGCTTTATAATCATAATGGCATGTCAGATTAAGGCACACCTGAAATATTCTATTTTTAAAAGCTTGAAGAGTGGCTGCTGCTACTTAGTACTCCTTGAAACTTCATACCTTATCTAGATTGAAATACTTCCTTTTCCCCCCTCTGTAATGAGACACATCGTTATTTTCCAGATCAAAGTACTAAACTTTTTTTTCCTGAACAGAAGAGCAGCTGCTTTCAATACCTTTGAGCTTCTAATATTTAATTAAAACAGCCCCTTTTGCCTATGAGGCCTGTCAGGGACAACAATTATTCAGTATCTAACCAAGCCATGTAATATCTATATATAGGCACAGTACATTTTAAAATTACAGTAGTCTATTAGTCCATTTAAAGTTTCAAATGCCTTCTAAAACGCTTAATTTCAGGAAACATTCTAGCAATTTTTTGTTTGACTATGTAAAGAAAACGTAGTAAGATGTTTAACATAACAAGTAATCCATGTTAATCAGCTCCAGGTCTGGGCCAAGATACTGAGAAACTGAAGAAGCTGAAAGCATGCAGTTTATAAGAAAATGACGCTTAAATTTTCTATTTAATAATCTGGGATTGGTCACAGTAGGTGTTCATCATTTTCCCTCTGCAGCACAGAAGTTGCTCCAAGTCTTGGGTTTCTACATGACTGCTTTTCCAACACTTTGAGGTTTTCATTTGTTCATTATTATAGAAGAACAAACTTCTAATATCATTTTCTGCGTAATGATGCTGCAACCATCAGAAGGGCCATCTCACAGAAGAGGGCCAGGGAACGGCATGGTGCCCACAGAGAGCAGGAGCACCTGCACAAACCACTGCCACACTCCAGCCACTAAGAAATTTTCCCTAAGCAAGAGTTTCCACAGCAAATAAACCACGTACTTCACCTAAATTTTCTGCAACTATGGGATGTAATTTCCTTCAATAACACAGCTCATCGGTCTCCATACCATATGCCATTCTGTAAACATTTTGCCTACCATCTGAAATATTGGCATAAGGCTTACTCATGCAGAGTTTCACTGTTATACAGCCTAAACAGCTCTGCCCTGGTGTTCCCAGGAAACCAACTCCCTTGGAAGAAGAGTGAGGAAATATTGAAGTTCTAGTTCCTTTGCCCACCATGAGCTGCAATTCCTCTTGGGATTCCTCTTCCTTCTTTTGGCTTGCCTCTACAGTACCAAGATGAAGATAAATGATTCTTGACTTGTAAAGCCAGCTATTCAGTGGAAGAGCACAAGGTGTTTGTCCCCTGGCCTCAAAAGTAGCAGAATGCTTTGTATAGAGTGGAAAAAAAAAAAACCACAACGTTATCAGCAATACGATGCATACAGAGGAAATCCCACTGAAGCACACGCAACAGGGCATGGCTTCAACTAGGACTGGGGCTTCTCTCATTTGGGAAGAAGCCAGAAAAAAAAAGTTTCAAGGAAAAGGAGAGAAGGCAGAGCAGCATGCACTAGAGCAGCAGAACATCCAGAGCAGATTCAGCCAAAGTTAAAGCAGCCGCCCCTTACTCCATACTCGGAAAAAACAGCATTCCCAAGCATGACACCTAACCAGAGCCACCAGTGTCCACACAGAGCACAGCACTACCGTGGGTCACCTAAGGACACCCTGCAGCTCCTACCACTCAGCCCCAGGGGACAGCAGCCACGCTGCTCCCAAATTTACTCCATAAGCAGTCTCAGTGACCTCCACACCATCAAGCCTTCAGTAAATCCTCATCAGCATTTACTCTAAGGAATTAAAGGATTACTTGACTAGAACTGCCTAAAATAAATACCCTGGAGATAACTTCTTTAATAGTTAACAAATTAACAAGCCCACTTTAGCTGACGTATCCTTAAGAACTGCATGAGATTAAGAAGTAGTCTGCCATAGTCCCCTCGCCCACTGTCAGCCTCACGTCAGGCACAGGCATCAGCCTCCTCCTGCACCACATCTCGGGTCCTCAGCCAGACCCCTCATCTGCCTTCCCACTACAGGCAGTGCCAACCCACCTCCTCCGCTTCTGAGCTCCAAGATTTTCCATCTGCTCTAGTCAGTATCAGCCCCATGAGCCAGGCTGCACATACCTTTGTGTTAGTGCATTACAGGCTGAACTCGTAACCCTTTGTTAGTGCAAGCAGCCCTGCACAAGCTTGAGTTTAGAACAGGAGCCAGACAGCCCAGAAGCACAAGAGAACAGAGAACCGTCTTAGCAGGCATGGAGACACTTGAGCTCTCACTGTCCAACTGCTTCTATGAATAGGAAACCAACTTACTTGGTTGCTCTTTCAAAGATAGCCCTATTCACTAAATAAATCCCTTGTTCCTAAATTCCAGAATAAATCTAAACAATGTCCCAACTTGCAAGACTGACGCATGCCAACACCTACAGTATATCTAAAAGGTATACGCATATGCCCAGAGAAGAACATTCAAGAACCAAGCAAGAGCAGGTGCACACAGCCAACCAGGCAGCACAAATACAGCAGGAGGGGAGCAGGGCATGGGAAGGCATTGGAAAGCATATAGAAACAGCACAAATTTTGTTCAGTCTGTCACCATAACACACGTATGCTCATCCTTCTCCATGTTCTACCTATTTGGAGGAATTATAAGACCAGGTTACCTCAATGTGTCATGGAATTAACTAGTTTTCCTAGAAGAGCTATGCATGTCTGTCACTCCACATTTTGGAGGTACTGACAACTTTAGGAAGCATTGTCTATTTTTATCTAATCTTCAAGCTAATTTGGATTCTTTTAACATTCAAAACAATCTTGCATAAAGCCTGAAAAGATTCTAATCATTAGTTTTCCTTTAAATCAAGCACAGCTCACATGCAAGTGGTCCTAGAGCATCAGCTGAAAGCAGCACCAAGCTATCATATAGACAATAGAAATTCGGCATCAACGAATTGCAGAGATTCAGGACTTCATAAATTCCACAGTTTGTGTCACATTCAAACAACAAGAAAGAGGAACACAGTGGGGATGTATCACAAGTTTTCCTTTTAAGGAGAAGATTATCTAGCCACCTTCTTGTTATTAGCCTTTTTCAACTGAAATACACTTGTCCAGAAAGAGTAACCAATACACCCAGTAGAGATTCCTCAGCTGGGAATTGAGAATTAAAATTCAATTACGAGTAATTCCATAGCCTTGAGATCAAGGTTTTCTGCACTTCAAACCAGAACAAAAGTAACTCAAGTGACTGCTCAATACCAGTCAAAAAATCTTAAGGCTGTCCCAGTTCCAAGAGCTGAGAAATGCTTTGCCCAAGGGGCTTTCTGCATTACTAACCATGGAGATGCCTGCACCATTGGCTTCATCTCTCCCACCTATTGCCCTTGCCTAGGGAGCCAGCAGCTCCACATTCATGCTTATTCCAGACCAGGTGCCACCACAGGTGCACATAAAGTTAGACCCCCAAGTTCAAATTAAGGCTACTTAGCCTGTCACTAATGGAAATACAACAGGCACACAAATCTCCCAGTTGCTTCTCTTGCTGCCTGAGCTTATGCTAGGAACAAAGGAAATACCTAAGCTCTCTAGAGTCCATTTCAGATCCTTCAGACAAGTGGTCAAGCTCTTGCTAAGCCCCATGCCAGCTGTTAATAACTAGAACCATCAACCCAGGCACAGCCACATGAATCATCAGCCAAAGCTCAATGGTAATACAAGCCCCACATTAGGCCAGTGGATTTGCAGAGCCTTAAAAAAGCCAGAGGAACTCATTTGAATTTAGCGGTCTTCTCAGATATGCGTAACACAAACAAATAAATACAAACATTTTGGCTTTTCAACTTTTTTTCACAATCACCAGGACTCATGTTACAATAAGGAACTTTTTGGAATAAAGGATAATAAAATCTTAACATCACAACTACACATAACTTTTCCACAGCTACAGCCTGTTCTTTGGTATTCACACAGGGGCTGTTTCTGTGACACGTCTTCCAATCAGTGCAATTTCCCAGCCTTACCATAATATAATTTTAAGTAAAATAAAAAAAAATAAACTCAATAATTCCCAGCTCCTTAGGGCAGGAGGAGAAAACAGTATCCATTCACTTTCAGGGCTTCCACAGAGATCATGTGGAAGCAAAAGCTGGGAGGAGCCCATTTCATCTACTTTGTTGACAATCTTGAAACGAGAGGAATTTTTGAAACCGCTGTTCACAGCTCAGCTCACAACCATTTTCTGTCTCCCTTGATAAGTGGCAGGCAGTAACTACAATCATCTTCTGTGGGATCTCAGGAAGTTCAGTAAGGGTTATGTATCCATATTTTCATCGCTTTTTATGAAGTGCTTTAAGTGTTAATAATTAAATTAGCCAGTGATTATTAAATACTGACTGAAGTGACAGCTCAGCTATATTATTAGAGTGTTTGCACAGCAATCATTCTGCAGGTTAAGCCATTTTAGGATGAGTGGTGTTTAAATTAAATATAGTCCCCTGTGTTCTTATTTCATTTAAAGTCAACTACAGACTGCATGCCTGAATATTGTTCAGAGATAGTAAGCTTTGAGAGTAATTTTTTTACGTTTTTTTTTTTATGCCTTTTTATTCCTTTTGCTATGCAAAATGAAGAATTTGAAAAAAGTTCTGCTGCATCACAGGCTTTCACAGCATGAGGCACCATAGAGCATGAATAACACCAATCTGATGAAAATCAGGCTGAAGTAATTTGACCAGAATAATACACAAACTCTCCACACTATCTCAACTACAGGCACAAGGGTTCAACCAAACAAAACCTGAATCTAAGTTTCCAACTTGTTTTCTACAAAAACTGGGAACACTTCGAACCAAAGCAAACAAAGACAGAAAATCCCAGGTCTACTCTACCTAGATCTTTCTCTGTAAGTAGAGATAACGGAGCTATTGTATTTAAGGTAGAAAGAAGAGCTTCAGTCTTCAATATGCTGTTAATATGGTTGGACACAATCATTTAAGTATTAGAAGCATTTTTTGGACATCATCTTCAGTTTATGCCATTAATCAGATTTAACTAATGACTTTCCTGTAAAGTGAACACACTGCAGTACTTGTAATCGAGCTATTTACTACTAGGGAACTATTTTAAGTTACAGTAGTTTATATTCCACTTTCCCCAGTGGCTTGAAAAATCTGTAGCAAACATTAGCATTGTATCCATTATTAATATTCATTCAAGTACATTTTAATAAATACTATATTCATTTGCATATAAGTACATGCTCTTGAACGGGCCTTTGAACTGCTCATAGGAAGATGTTTCCCAGGCTATTTAATGTTTCTGCTATGCCACCAAGTGCATTAATTCTTAGCTAAGAAACAGTCTGATTTGTAAGACTAGAAGGAGTGACGAGAATAGCATTGTCAGGCTATGGGGAAACCGAACTGGAAAATAAAACACTGAGTCAGATACAAGTCTGCAGGATGGCCCCTTCCAAAGGGCACTGCCCAAGAACAAGCACAGCCCCCAGCGGTCACATTCAGTCACAAAGTTTATTTGAATTTAAATGTGAAATATTTGTACTCAGAATGGGGTGGATAAGATAGAGAGAAGCAGCAGGGTACTTAATAATCATTCCTACCACCCTGAGAACTAGTAACAAGACTAGACCTCACCCAAGTAGTGAAAAACTAAAAAAACCCCTTTCCCTGCCATCTTAAGATATATCAGCAGTGCAGGGGCCAGTGCATCCAACTCAGCAAATTTCAAATTAGTTAAGCCCCAATACCAGTAGCAATCTTCCAGAGGTAAAACAGACAACAACTAAAAAGCCTGGCCCATGGTCAGCTCAATGCTTCCATATTCATACAGGCAAAAGAAACCAGACCAGCAAGTTTTAAAAAAAGCCCTTCAAAAGCTGTTTGCTTAAGACAAAGTTGCAGCACCTTAAGGCACTTCAGTCCCTACCTCCTCTCTTGGAAGTTACTTGTCTTCTAGAGCCCAGCAGACTCAGCAACATAAGTCTTTGATAACTTACCTTCCAGTCCTGTAGAAACAGATCTACATGAGGCCAACAACAGGCTACATGCTGCCACCAGGCAAACCTGCAGCCCCAGACACAAGCAAAAGCCCGGCCTTAGCCAACTCCCTCCCAAATCAAGCAGCATCCAGTACAGCTGCATTGCAAACATCTGAGAGGCAATGATGACCCAAATAGCATCAGCTGTGAACCCAGGGCCAAGCCCCATCAAAGGCAGGCACATAGCCCACACCTGAAGTACATCAGTGTAATGGGGATGTACCTCAAATATTAGATAACTGAGAACAAGAGGACTGCAAGTGAATACTAGCTAAGCAAGGCAGATCAAACCCCTGTGTCGTAAGTTTTACTAAGGGAACAGTTTTAAAACCCTTTCAAATTGAGGTGTGTGGGTTTGGATAACAGGACACGTGGGGTATTGCTGGTGGATTGTGCACAGGTCTCTAAAACCACTGTGTGAAAGGGGCATGTGGATGTTCTCTGAAGGACAGAAGGGAATAAGAGGCAGCCCAGGGAATGCCAAGTTAGGGATACCAAACACAGTCAGAAAGCTGAGAAGTTTGTGGCATCTGAATACATGTTAAATCACCTATTCCATGAAGGCCAGTCCTCCAACTCAACACAATTAAAAGACTCTTACTCCCCAACTTTTACATATGTGGAACCACGGAGACCTGGTCTTTGGGCAATTAAGGAAGAAGGACATGAAATAATCTACACAGCTACCTCACATTTAGCTGAAATCATATTTGCAGAATATTAAAGCCTTTGGACATCACAGCAAAGAAGCTCATAATTCCCAAAGTTACGCTTCTTGTAGCTGTCATAAGCTGGGGGTCCCATATCCTCAAACAACTGAAAATCTCAACTCAGGCCATGTGTTCTTGGAGTCTGCCATGGTACAAATGCTCAGTCTCACTGAACTCAGTCAGACCCCTCAGCTGAGTGTTAATTCATTCATGGGTATTTGCAGGGTCAGGGGCCTCAGCAATAAAGAACCCATGGAATATACTGTAATAAAAACTGGAACTAGCAAATTCTTGCTTGAGTAGCCTTTATGAAGATTTATTGTAAATATATGTAAACATTAAGTAATAAGTTTTGGAAAATATGAGATTGCTACATGCTTTAGCTGCTTGGTTCGAAAACATTTTACCTAAGACAGCTTTTAAAGTAGTCCATGAATATCCATGCTTCGCCATCTGCTTTAGAATTGAATGATCCCTCGAAAGCAGCACCATAAATATTTCCACAAATGAGCGATCGGTTCACATTATATCCACTAATGCTATCTTATGGCAAAGCAAACAAATAACTCAGTTGTCACATCACTGCACACAGTAACAATAAGGTGCACTCTGACTAGGTTTTAGTACATCACTAAGAACTGCATCACTGGTTGTCTCTGAGGATCTAACCTGGCTTTTTAGAGACATATTTCTTGACAGCCTGTCAAGGAAGGCTGGAGATGCACACTGAAGAAAGAATACCTTTAGCATCTCATTTTTTCAGAAATGATGAATTCTAATCTGGGTTAACACTCGAAAAGATCTGAACAAAAGAATGAATAGGAAGTAGCAAAAGAGGATTTAAAAAGATGGTTTTATAAAATGAAATCTTAAAGACAGAATATGCAATAGAATTTTTATGCATCAGTTATACGATCTGCTAGTCTAGTCAACATTTTAAAATACAAGAAATTAATTTTCCATGTTTGTACAGTTCTTAGCTTTTTCAAAATTATCTCAACAGCTTCTTAGGAGACGATGAGCATTGTACAAGACAAACAAATACACACACACAGGGTTTGCTGAAGATCATCAACAGAGGAAAACATTTCTTCATCAATGTTCATAAATTCCAGGCCTCGGCTTGATCTTCCCAGTAAAGCATTCAGGGTAGAAAAGGGGCTTTGGCATAGGGGATTGTTTTATATTTATTTTGTGCCCAACACTGGGCAGATCAGTGGGTCCAGAGGAGAGATGTGCTGAGTGGTGTGGGGAGCACATCTGCCCTCCGTTGTAGCTCCTGCTCTCCAGAACCCCACAGCCATTCAGGCTTGGTAAAATAAGCAGCTTTGTCCTGGTTTGGGTGCCCACAAAGAGGCAAGGAGAGCTTAAAATAGAGCTTGTCTCTGGGGTGGCAAGGTTGGGGATGCTTTCCAGTGCCCAGTACTAGCCGAATGCAGTGGTGGTTGCTGCTCCCCAGTGGAAAGATCTGTGGACAACTTTCTGTTGTTCCTTTCCTTTTACTCTAGAGTAACCACTGGAAAAAAACACGGGGTGGGTGACCAATGTCAAATGCTTAAAGGCAGCTGAACAAAACCAATCTGGTCTACACTTGACACCCCATCACTTACTGAGTTTTTATTTCAAAAATGACTGAAGCAAACCACTGCTTTAATAAGGCTCTTTTGTTTGTCAGAAATAAAGCATGAAGCTGTTGGAGCCACGAGTGGGGAAATTATCAAGGAAGACGAGTTAAAGTGCCGTTAATGCAGTTTTTCTTAGAGATGCTGTTCTTGTGACAGATGGCCTGGTCTTCCTGCCCTCCTAACAGGAAAGAAATGGCCCTGTGGGAGGAAAGTAAACAAAATTTCAAATTGATCTATTGTTTCAGCAGACAGGAGAGACACCATACACTCAAGTAGCTATCAGCATTGGCTGACTAACCTCAAAACCGGTCTTTCATGCAAGGCTAGACCTTTTCCTATATGCTGCTTCTTGAGAATATCCTCTAGGGCTAGTCGTGTCTGCATATTAGGAAACTGATTTGATATCACAGCATCCAATGTTATATTTAATTTTGCTCTTGGGTTAACCGGTAACATCAAAGATATTACCTATTGGCTAATGAATAGGAAAAACGAGGCACAGTGGTAGAAATAATAATACTGATATGATGGCAAATGTATAGGTTCTAAAGAAATTAAGAATGCCAGATACTACTGTTCTTTCCAGTTGCCATGCAACCACAGCTACTCTGCTATGCTTCACCTTCCTAATCTCCTTAACAGCTAACTCCAAAACAAGTACAATTAATTCCCCAATGAACAAGACAGGACATAACCCAGTTCTGTGGTTACAGAAGTACTTTGACCATTGGTATATAAAACCTAAACAGATGCAGTACCAGCACATAGCATGGCACAGAGCTGCAGTTTTTTAAAACTAATACAAGTCATTGTTGAAAACTATGATCTTTCCTGTAATACACGTTTTTACAAGACTTAACAGACAATTTCCATGCCTCTTAGTACTTGCCACGTACCCCTCTGGTGATCCAGGCAGCCTCTTACCCTGGAAACCAAGACAGAAATTAGTGTGCTGCGCTTCAGCTGACCAGCATGTAGAGGCACTGGGACACAGAGTATGCCCACATATGCCCACATATGGCTTTTGACAATAACTATATGAATAGTCATCATATTTTTCCTTTTATGAGCAATGTCTTGGGTGATCTGCTTTGTTGTGGTTTTTAAACAAATAGCTTCTGGACCATATATATAAAGAAGTGATTGTTATAGCTACGCCAAACCAGACCACTTCCACTATCAATAAAATGGATGGTGAACACTGGCTTTTGCTTCTAATAAAGATTTTTATATATTTTCATATTTTCAGAAAGCAATAAACATTTAAAAATCTGTTTATTGTGGGGTGAGACTCATTTGCACTAGGCATGAATCCATGCTAACATTTCTACATAGCTTGCTGACCACAATATTGAGACAGTGAACAGCCATAGAAATTATTTGAATTAGCACTGAAAATGAAGGTGTTCCCAGAGTTTCTGATTCAGCAATGAAGATTTTATTGTAATGACTATAGTTTTCACAAGTGATGTGCCAGTTTTGTGCAATGCCTTATTTCACAATATGGAAAGAAAATATGAAAGAGAAAAAAAATGTTCTATTTCATTTCCCATGAATTCCAGCTCTGGGTAGCGGCACGTATTTGCATATAAGCTATGTCAGAACAATAGTGATGACATTTAGTATTTTCATAATTATGACTTTCTGATATTTTTTAAAGTGTTCTGAATTGATAAATACTTCAGTTAAGCACATGATATGTACAATTTCAAGCATTTATAAATGGCAATAATGTTTCATTCACCTGCTGTAGAAAATATTGCATTGGAAAGGGCAAGCAGACACACTTGGCCGTGGAACAGGTATTAAAATTTTCTTTTTCAGTCCTCCTGTGACTGACCTGTTCGGTCTTAAAACTCCTCATGTGTGTATTGCTATTCCTGCCTTCAGCCCACTGCCTGGAATCACCTCCTCCTTTCAACATACTCAGAGTTCCCAAGCTGTGTGGTACACTTTTGATATAGTAACCTTGACAGTGTGGTCAAAACCAGGAGGATGTTAAACAGCTGAGTGTCCCACAGCCAATTCTTCAGGGGAAGATGTTAAACAGCTGAGTGTCCCACAGCCAATTCTTCAGGGGAAGAAACTGTACGTTGGCTACAGTGCCAAGAGCAGACCCAAGCCTGGGCCTCTGCTTCGAAAGATCTCCTCCAAAGACAACCAGATGCACGGTTAGGAAATGCAGTGCTGTGGCCAGCTCTTTTGGTGGATGAAGATGGTTAATCCACCAAAATTATTGGTTATTCCCATAAGATACCAATACGTTGATGGTTAAGCATCCATTCGCCTGTCACTTTGGGGCATTTAAGAAGGAGGCTGATAGGAAGTAAGTTAGGCTGGGTGTGGAGTGTTAAAAAGAATTTTAGCAGTCTGACAGGGAGCACTGTTTGATCTGTGCTGGGTGTAAGTCAAACAGAACTTACCCTTGGATTCATGGCAAAAGTATGTACTTGTCCAAATTACATTTTCAAGAGTTTATCAGGTTTTTAGGATCTGCCAGTCTTCACGCACTGTTACTCAAAGAAAAGTTCACATAAAAAATACATGCTGTCTATATAAAAAGGCTTGCATAGCTTACATAAAGCCGACTCACATTTTAAAGTAAAAAAAAATCATGTTAGGCTATGACTTGTCATAGCAGCAAGCACTGCTGCCATGATTTCCCATGTACTCTTTCTCAGTCACATGGAACTGCACAGAAGAATGTTTCAGTGTCATACAAGCTAATATACAAATCAGTTAAAATGAGATTTTAACATTCTGATTACATACTTAGATTATTAATTGCTAGTCCAGCCCTCCTTATATTTTGCCCTCTTCTCCTTATCTTGTTTTTGCAGTACATGATAAGAGAGAAAGACAGACAAACCTGAATGGTATTGTAGCCAGAGGGGCATTTAAAATATTGCTCTGCACCTGGGAAACAGGTTTAATTACTGCTGCTGTCAAAATGTTTTAATGTAAACAGGTTTCCTGATGGATCACATTTCCTTACTGTGAACTATCATCCCCCAAACACAAACCACTTTATAGCAGGGCTTAAAATGCAGGTATCATAAATTAGAGCAATGAAGCTTTTATGATTAAAGATGCTTCATCTGCTTTTAATGCTTCAAATTATAGAAACTATAACAAGCTTTCACATTAAAATTTAAATAGGATTAAGAGTCTGAAACTCTCTTTAAAGTAGGTATCATGGGCCCGATTCATTCTGAGATGGTGCAGAGCTTAGCACAGGCATAGGACAGAGGCAGCTCCTACTTCCTCTCCTTGGGACAGCTTGGAATCTGTCTAGCTGTTGACATATATTAAAAGCGGACTGAGACTGCCCTAACCTGTGTGCTGGAGACAGCCTTTAATGTACCAAGGGAATAATGTGATTGCCTCAGCCATGCTTTCTCTGTTGTATAATGCTTCTCCCTCTGGAGACCTTCCTAAAAGGCAGCACAGAACCAGAAAGCTTGCTCTCTGTTTGCACTTACTGCTCTGTTCCGCAGGGGTATTTTAGGTCCTTTAAAATAGGCAATGTACCTCTATTCCAAAAGAGGATTCACCATAAAAATACCTGCATGTGAATTGAGAGTTGATTCTGATTGCACTGTTGTGTTTGATTTATGTAATCATCTTATCTTATTCACATTATTCCTGATAATAACTGGTGAGAACATATTTTATATTAAGTAGTGATTGTCAAAAGCAGCTTTAAAATCTGTAATTAAAACATTTGCTTCCACAACATATTTATATTATGCTCATCCATTCAAGATAAAGGAACAGATATCTTACGTGACCAGACACCAATGGGTAAGGAAGCTCAGCTTTTAGATGTGCATATTAGTTCACAATATTTTTCTGTAAAAAAAAAAAAAAGAGAAAAGTAAAATAAATGAAATTATTTCACGTAGGTGGTACATGAAAGAGGATCTTCAATTAGCCTTATAAATTATTCATGGAGAATTATTCACTTGACACATATAGAGATAAAGAAGGTGCTTTTTTATACTATACAATATACTCAGACTTAAAACCTGCATTAATACAAAGTAATGTGTGATTATAGTTGGAGAGGTACCTTTAAATCATCTTTGTGAAATCTGAGTTTGAACGAAGACACTTGATAAGCATGCACACTGTTCCTTGATATGACTAGTCATGTGGAAAGTGGGCAAGTGAAATGCAGAATTCAAGAAAGACCAAAGGGCACCCAACTTTGTAGGTCACAAGTTCCCTCATTCTTTTGGGGAAGGAATCAAATAAGAAAAGTCCAAAAAGACTCTGAAAGCATTCCTCAAAATTTCTGATCTGTGTTGTGGAACCACAGCCTTCTCTGCATGTACCACAGCAGATTTTTCAAACTGTTTTTATTTTTTCTAATACTTACCAGTTCAGACTCATAAGGTTGTTCTGCGAAATTAAAGAAAGTCAAAGCCCTGATCTTCCCAGATGTTAACCACATTAAGAAAGGTACTGTGAACATTCTTGCTGATTTATTGGTGTGCCTCAGATGAGTGAAATGACACGTAGACCTGCATGCTAGCAGCTGTAGAAACAGAGAAAACTCTTAGTTAATCAAGTTCAGTTTTACGACACTGAAACACTGCTATAAATAAATATAATACAGAAACAGAGCTCCATATTTGAAATGGTCCTTTTATTAGTGGAAAGCTCTTCCAGAATCTCACTACATTTTCCCTAATTTCCATCCCAAATCATTCATGTTTGTACCACTTTGTACTACTTCAGCATGTTAGGATTAGGACCTGACTTGGAGATGCTCCAAGTTTGATTAATATCTCACTTTCCTATCAGAAGTCCAGTGTAACACATCGCACACTTGACTAAACGTCACGATATCACATGAATACAATAAGCGACATTCCTTGTTAAACAGACATAACTGTGCTAAATGAGAGAAACTGAAGTATTCTGCAGAACCAGAAACCTGTTCAGACATAACAATGTGGACTACAAAACTGTAATAAACACAAAAGTGTAATAAATGTGTGTTACCACTATCCTGTACACACTAACTAGTTTCCATGGTGATCTCATATTTCAGAGCAAATACTGACAGTAGCCAAACTAGATAGCGGATGAAGATGCCTAAATGGTGCTACGGTACTGGACATTAAAACCTTTTTCTGGTGATGACAGCAGTAAAACCCTTCAGACTTACAAGATCAGTGTCACATTTGACCTTTGCCAGGAAGGTCCTGGCACAACATCTCAGCGGTCAGAAATCAATGTCATACTTTAACTTCCTTCCCTTCAGAAAATACAGATGGTGATGTAAAATAGCTGGGCATGTTATGGGCTCTACTTGGTCCAGTTTACTAGCACACCTATAGATAGAGAGCCCTGAGAGCTAACTTGTGATTACACCACACCATGCACAATATTACCCATGGCCCATTGCCAGTATTTTGTTCTGGCAGAACCCATATTTTCTTTAGAAATAGAAATCCTAAGTCCAGATTTTTTATGAATAAAGGGGAAAAGAAAAGCAAGTGCCACTTAAAAAAATGGTGGTTAAACTTAGACAGCAGGGTTATCTAAAATCACTGAGTGACATTCAAATTCATATTTTTTTTTCTGTATATTTCTTAAGATGGTTGATTTATTTGTTTTAGGAAAGTTCTTTTCTGTTATTGTTCCTTTCGACATAAGGAAAAAATTCTTCACTGAAAGGGTCACTAGGCAATGGAATGGTCTGCCCGGGGAGGTGGTCGACTCACCTTCCCTGGAGGTGTTTAAGGTGCAGGTGGATGAGGTACTGAGGGGCATGGTTTAGAGATTGGTGGGAATGGTTGGACTCGATGATCTGGTGGGTCTCTTCCAACCTGGTGATACTATGATTCTATGATTCTTTTAACTGCTGAGAGTAAGGCCAGTACTTTAGCCTTTTAAATACTAGACATTTAAAGTTAGGCTTCATTCCAATAGTGAGATTGTCACTACGAAAAGATTGGCAAATTGATGCTAAGGAAACTTGATAAGGACAAAGTTGAGACCAGACTCTTCAATAGGACAGCAAATATTTCATTCAGTTCCCTTGATTTTGTTCTAAAGATATTTTTTGTACTACAACTTATGAATAACCGAAAGATATAAAACTATCTTTTGTATAATTCATTAATATTAATAGATTTTAGTTTCATTCAGAGGAATTAGATCACTGGTTGTTCTCAAGGAAACAGTATAAAGCAGTAAGATAAGAATCATTAAGTTGTGATGCTATTGTATTAATTTATTACATCAATCACTACTAGTAAAGTCATAGTTCAAAATCAGAAACTCACTGAAAATTTCTACTAGGCTGGTGCAAAAATAATTGCTGTTTTTAACCATCAACTTTAAAGCAGTAGGTCTTAGCTTGGAATAAAATTTATTAATTGAAATAAGAACCATTAGAATCCATGCATTTTTACCAACAAGAAATAACTCTATTCTGGTAGCATAGAATTCTAGAGTCCTGGAACTGATGAATTGTTCAAAGGCGTTTTAGGCTGCTGCTTGGTTATGGAAAACCTTCGCTTGGAGGAAGTTGTTGAGATGCTTGAACATGTGGCAACTGGTAAAAGACAGTCTAGTGAATAAGCTGGGCAAGGTAGAGTTTGGTAGCCCAAAGTGGAGAGGAATCTTCATAACAGTGATTTTTCTATATTCATGCTTGTGTGGCACCCATATATTGAGCTTTTTTGTTTTTTTAATTCGGTGCAAAAGTTGAACAACTGTTGAATGGCCAGCATTTAGTTCTACAACCTCTCAAGTTGTTTTGCATGGATCCACTTCAGTACTGGCCTTCAATTTGTTGTTCATCCTCAAAGCTGTCATTTTTGTTATGAAATTTTTTTAACCAAAGTCAAGCTGCATATTTGTTGACAGACACCTGGCCAAGTGCTTGGTTGATATTGCTAGCAGTTTCTGCTGCTTTACATCCCCTTTTGAACTCTTACAACAAAATCACTCAAATTTGCTTTTATCCCATCTTTCATTTGACAGCATAATATAAAAAAGAATAAACAGTGAAAACAAAACCATCACTAAAAATAAGTAGAGCAAATTTTGCACTTTAAAATAGTGTAGTACATAAGCACAGTTAAAAAAAGTTAAATCCAGTCTAAGCATAGTTGTTTATAATGAAAACCAGCAATTACTATTGCAGCAACCTAGTATTTTAAGCCCTACACAGATGACCACCTGACTTGAAACAATAAGTTTACATTAAAAGTATGTTTCTGGATATAGATACAATAATTAGGATTTATAATTATAAAGCAGATTCTTGGTATCATTTATTTCTCCTCAACTTTTGCTTTTTGTCATGAAATCCTCCTCTTCTTCCCTCTCAGATATATTTCTATGAATTGCATAAGCCTTTTGTGTTTTACTTTTACCTTTAAACTTTTAATCCCAAGTATTCATTTACCAAGGATTCTTCCTTCATCAGGCACATATTAGAAACAGGCCTAGGCTGCAAAGTTTGCATCTGCATCTTCACTTTCTTTGCAGATATTAGGAAAATAATCAATAATCTGTGTGATTTTGGAGAAAACTTAATGCCAAATAAGAAGACAAATTAAATCACATTTTTTTCCTTCTGAGAAGAGATTTCCCAAAAGTTTACACTCTAGAAGATCAAAAATGCAGCTATGAGATCCACAGCTGACTGTCTTTCTCTCAGGGACAAATAAGCTTTTACCCTTGAGATAATTGATTCCAGGGAAAATTTTTCATCAATTCTCAATTTTAAACTTCATGTCAGGTGGTGAATCTGCCTGTTTTTCTGCAGCAGGTGTTGGCTGATAGGAATATTGTAGCTTAGATCATACTTCTCCTAAAACTTCTATGTTTTAAAAGAAGGCTTACATTGGGAAGGGATGGGAGATCTTTTGAAATCACTATATAATGCATATATTTAAGTTTATTTGGAATATTTTGCAAGACTTGTGTGCACAGCAGTGTGCCTCTCATGAAAAACTCTATAAAGGTTTTTCTGGACAAATTATTTAATAGATACAAAGCAAATTCATCCTTTTTGTGCACTTAAACCAAAATTTCTATTTTGAGGGGGTGTGTGTGAAATATTGGTTAGCAAGCACTTATTACTTAAAAGAAGGACAACTACTTTTGCAGATGTGAGAGAGACTTATATCTGGAAAGCAGCTATTGCAACTACTTTCTAAAATGCTTCATAATTATGCCACAGCACTGCACACTACAGAGTTGTTCCCATGTTAAACATCAATTTAGACATGCTTAGATTTTACAGGACTGAAAATGAGAATGCATTTTTTTTTTCTAGAGGACATGCCGAAGTTAATCTGCATTTGAGCTCTGTCAGATACTGGACTGACTATTAAGTGACTATGATGCTTACCCAATTACTATGTTGTGTAAGGGAAGAGTAGGACAACAGTGCAAAAATAGTGCACCAAACTCCAAAGTTGGCAACTTCTTACAGCTAAAAAGGAATCTTTGGAAGACCTTCCTAACAATTTTACAGGGAAAATACAGACAACTAAAACAATGTGTGAATTAGTTACGTCTTTGTTTTATTGCTAAGTGAGGACATTTTCTTTATTGTTTTATTGTTGAAAACTTTACAAAGTTACAAAGAGGTTTCATTATGACAATTATTTTTGCACGAATCAAATCTGGTCAACTCCCGCTTTACCAAAGAAAATTTCAGTCCTGGACACAGAAATTGTATTAAAGAGTTGATATCCATCTACCGTGAGCTAGCTGCATGTTGTCTGCAAAATATCCCCTGAGACACTGTGCACCTTGGATCATGCTACATGGGACTAGAAGCCTTAATTTATGCTTTATAATGTTGATCAAGGTACCTGCTTTTTCAATCCTTCTCTGAACCCTTTTCTTCTATGTCCCCCAAGAGTCAAATTTTTTTGCTATGTAGGTCAGTGTGGACACAGAGCAGGTGCAGAAAAGCCAGCTGGCCGCAGTAACTAGATGTGGGCCATACTCATGGAGTGAACACAGGCTGAAGACTTCCAGGACTCACAGCCTCACTGGTCCCTCCGTTATTGCAACGCCCCAAAGCCTTGAAGTAGCCAGCTGGCACACGCTTCTCCAGCTACAGCTGTAAAAAGGGAGTGCTGCTCAACAATAGAAACTTAGATTACCATATATAAATTGCAGAATAGATATCTTTATAACTGAAATTAGTAAGGAAGCCAGATTTTTTGTATTTTTTGGCAGTGCTGAATGACCCTTTCTATGGTCCTTGCTGTCAAATAACAGTATGTGTAAAACACCATTACAAAACCCAGTTAACCATACCTGTCATATTTGTTGCATTACTACCACCTACCTACCCTTCTAGTTAGGCTTAGGAAGTGGTTTATGGAATAAATAAACCTAATTAAAAAAAATGCTATAAGTTGTATTCTAGTAAAAGATTCAAACTTATTTGTTGTACTTAAAATACAGCATCTGAAAAGATACTTCTCTGAGCAACTGCTGAAAATCCATTATCTATAACACATGTAGCAGAAAATTCACATTCATGCTCATCACAGCATTAGAGGCCTGAGAAGAATCTATTCAGTTCGGTGACCTATTAACCATGCTATTTGGTTAGATGCAGCCATTGCATTTTTATTTTGACAAAACTCAGCTTAAAACACTTCTAAGACTTCTTTACACTTTCAAGGAATATATGAAAGATATATTGTGGCACAGTTGTTCATCACCCTAAAATGGCATAGTACAAATCACTCAAGCTGAACTGCAAAAAATAATCAATCTGTTCACTGTACATGAAGAGAATTAGTACTTCAGAATTTGAATTGTGGAATAATGGAATTGCAAAGTACTTTAACACCTGAAATGGAAACATTAAGGGCCACAGCTTTGACACACAAGAGCACCTGAAGATAAAGGAAAGCACCTTGTGGAATTCCCTACGCATGCATTCAGCCCACATTTCCATCAGTATGGAAGCTGTGCTGGACACATCTGTCTGCATCTCTGTGTTTTGGTCCTCCTATTCCTTTTTTTCTGACATAATAAATCTGCATAGAAAGAGTCAATATAGAAAACAGGGGCAACTTCTTACACCCTCTTACTCCACAGTTCCTGCAGCCTTTCTTCATGAAGTCAGTGCTCTGCCTGGACCTGATCGAGCTCACCCAAGGGCTCCTCTGAAGGAGCAGAGGGACAGCTGTGCAAAGCAGCCTTGGTTTGGCAGCATTATTTTCTTGGCTGTGTACAGCAAAAGCCAGCAGCTCTGAGGGTTTTGTTAGCTGGGGCTGCAAGGAAAAAACACACCCCAAGCAGTGACTGTTTTGGCTGAAGTAATAATGGAAGGACCCTATTTATTCCTCTGCCCTCTCCCACTAAGACTGGTAACATGCACCTTAGAAAGTTGCTGTCCCTATACAATGGATGTGTGTTTATTAGTATTTATTAGGGGGAATACAGAACACAATTTTATGGCAGTGTGCTATACTGAATATGGACGAACTGCAATTTAATGAATGAAGTTGCCTTCTCTGCTGACTGCTTTCCACTGCACAAAATAAGACCATTCACAGTTAAAAGCTCTTTCTTCAGCTGCCTTTTGGGGCCAGAATTGTGGAGGCTTTTATGTACCTACTAAAATCAAATGGGAATTATGTTTAAAATTTTTTCACATTCTGGCTATTAATGACTCCAGAGCTCACAAGAAGTCCACTTTATTTTATATTTAGTCCTTTATGTTAGTATATAAGAATAAGGTTGCACCATTCCACTTAGGCTTCAATTTTTTTATGTACAGTCCTCAAACCATACAACCTGTAGGTAACTTCGTCAGTGCCTGGGAGCATGCTTATGGAGAGATAAATAGGGGAAGAGAGAAAAACAAGTTGCAAGGGGATTTAAGGGAGGAGAATCTCAACAGGAATACAGAAACACAGAAAATCTTTATATTTTAGTTTGAAATGTTAATAAAGGATATTAAGTGCAGAATTGCTCTAAGGAAACAAGGTATATGCAAATATAAAGAATAAAGTAGCAGCTAACCTTCAGGTTTTAGATTAACATGTGCTGCAATTCAACAGAACACATGAAAACCCATCAACTCCAATCTCTATTCCTTGCCTTTATCCAGGTCCATACAGCACAGGACAATTTAATACTCAGGATAAGAGGCTTAAGTATTGGCTTTTACACAATGTTACTGCTTTTCTGTCATCACGGCTACAGCTATAACTATTGCTACTACTGGTGAAGTAGTACAAGTTCAAATTTTGGTGAATGCATTGAAGCACTTAGACAGACAACATAGACAATAAAACCAAAAAATAATCATCAGTTTCTCACAGGAAGCGAAACAGAAAAATCTAACAAAATTCAGCAAAGACCACTGTTTTGTAAAGAGATTAAATAAGATTTGGTGGATACAACATAAGAATGGACTAATAAAGCACAAAGTCAGAAATGAGAACTATAAGATATCTTTGTCCAGTTAAAAACCAATTTCTGAAGGGAACATAGGCACTACTGGAATGGAATAATTTTCAATTTTACCCAAAGAGTAGGATAAATATTTTTAAAGAGAAGTAAGCTTAGGCAAGAAAATAGTAAAATGAATTGTCTTTACTGATAGTATTTAATGCTTTTTTGACTAAATTTCAAAGCATTGTTCAGAAAGAGTTCACCACTTCATTTTATATAGATAGAAATAGAGATGTGTGATCAGGACAAGTATATTACAAAAAATGTATCTAAGAAATTGCCAACACGGAAGAACAGATTGTGGAACCAGCAGGCAAATAGATATAAAGAAAAGAGATAGTGCACATGTAAGCCATACTAAGCAGCCCACATGGTTGCTATTCATTTATTATCCTCCATGCACAGAATGAACCCTCTTAAAGCAAAGTTAGTCATATGAATCTGTATCTGTTTTTCTTATTGTGCATGATTATTTTCCTTTATTCGATAAAACAGATTTAAATTACTGCTGCATTGTCAGATTATGTTTCTCCAGCTTATTTTATCAAATGCATTGGCTAAATCTGTGTCAGACAACAATTTTGCCTGCTTGGATTTAATGTAACTGTCAGACATATAGGCCATTTCACCAGTGCATCCATAAGTATGTAACCATTTCAAATTCCCAAATAGCTGTCAAGTGCACAAAAGATATATTTTCAGTTCAGCAAGCTTGCTAACATCACTTCTACATTTGTTTATTATGCAAAACCAACAGCATTCAGTATTTTTATACAGTTGATAATTGCTAATTATGGAAGGAAATGTTATCTGATTGTCAACCATGAAATCAAATGAATTGAAAATATTCCATCAAGCATTTAACGAAAGTGCAGGAAAAAGACCAACTAAAAATAACAATGAACATGCTCTTTGCATTGAAAGATCATTGGCAAAAGTAAATCACACAAAATTCAGATCCTTACTTCTTAATCATCTCACATTTCATTAGCCACAGCTGCCAATTGTCTTGTGCTATGAGAGTTTCTTTTCAAACAAAAAAAGAAAATTTTCTTAGGCTGGAAATTGAGTTCACTAAGATGCAGTGTTGGAATGCAAATATTCATTTCTGAATTAATTCATGACAGAGGGCTTGGCCAACCTGAGCTAATCACACCCCTGGGGTCCTCTAATCCTCTAAAGCTGATTATCTCTTGATTGTCACACCCACTGGGAGTTCCCTTTGTCATTAGCAAATCCAAACTGTAGTTTAAAAAAAACCCACCAACTTGTTTTGATGCTAAGGTTGGGTAGTGAATAGCAGCTCCAGCTCTAATCCTTTGGCTGCCTGACAGGAGGAAATGCACTCTAGCACTCTAGTATGTCTCATTGCTCTTTCAGAATCATTAGGATTCTGAGAGAACCAACAGCTAGCAAGTCAGGTGGCAAGATTATATACTGATAATCTCCTAACTTAAAGCAGATGCCAATATTAAATACATGCAATTCTCTTTTTCCCCCCTATTCTTTATTTAGTGTGTCTGTTTTGATGGCAAATTAGCATTAAGTCATGAAGAAATTTGTGCAACATAAATGGCAAATATGATGTACAACGTCTCAAGATGTCCTCTTCAAAATCTGTCTTCTATCAAGACTGCAGAAGCTGTAGGAGGAACAGACAAGTTCACAGCATACATGTGAAGCAATTGGTAGTGAACAAGTGACATCCAACTCCAGCAGGTACTTCTTAATGCTATTTAGTAGGTGATATCAATGGAGAGATTAGTGGAAGTTTAAAGCCCGCTCTTGGGGCTATTACAGATGCAAGTCCTCAAAACACAGTTTGCATATTCAGCCACATTGTGTAGAAACTCTCCATGTGAGATAATTTTCATTTATTGGATATGAGGTTTGTGTGCTGTGAAACTTGTGTTGAACAAACACTAAAAAATTTCTATATGTGTCAAGCTGGAAAATTGTGCAGGAAAGCTTGCACTGAGAGTATGCTTTGAATTATTCATCACAGTTGCTGAATTTGCACTGTTTTTTTACCAGCATTTCCAAGCTGTTGGAATTCACTTGATACATTAGCTGACTAACCACTGTATTTATGTGTACCATGGTGTCTTTCCACTTCCTAATGCAAACACTACTTATCTGTTATCTGGACTGTTTAAATAATGACTCTGTATTCCTGGGATTTCTTCTAGCTTTCTTTTTTTTTTGTTTTAAATAAAAAAAAAAATGCAGAGGGACACACCCCTGTGTTTGTGAAAGTATGGAATCTGCAAGAATGTAAAATCTATTAACTTTTGCTGCTGATATATGAGAAAATTGCTGGTACTTGTTTGATGTTCTTAGAAATACTAGGATGACACCCTCCCATGTCATTTATTTTGAATGAGCTGTAGAGTGTCCAATCTATATTATAATATGCAGCTTGTCTTGCTCAGTGAATATCATACTAATCCTCTGAAGTTTGTACTATGACATTTAACGGTCCTTCTGCGTTAAAGCTTTTAAGATGTAATATAATGTGTATTTTGTGAAAATATGTAACATGGTGTGGAAAGTACATAACCTGGCTCATGTAACTTAAAAAAATGTGAGATCTGTTGTAAAAGTTTAATCATGTGTGGGCTTCAGTTAATTTTGCATGCAACATGAAACTTATACTACAAAATTTGTGTTCTTTCTCAAATAGGCTGATACTTTTTTTTCCCAGCAAGTCAAAATACATTACACTTTACATATTGAAAACCTGTTCTCAATTGTGAAGTTCGTACTGCACGCACACTGGCATCCCTGTGAATATTTGCACTTCCCTCAGGTGTGCTGTAAGGACTGCATGAAATGCTCCAAATTATATATATATGGTGAGAAATACAAACTATGCAATGAGAAATTTTTGCTGCATTTACCATGAGCGCATCACTTATCTCTCCCACAAGATATTCACAATATGTGTATTCCATGAAATTTTCATTGTAAACAGATCATATTTTACCAAAGCAAAGGAAGGTAATGCTGCAGCAGAAGCACGGGCTCAGTACACACACACATAGACACAAGTGCACACACGGACAGTATGATCTTGAAGAAACTACAGACTTTACCAAGCTCTAACTACCAACAAGAGTAGCAAGATTGTTCCTCAAATCTTCATATGATTCTTCATTAAATTCCATATGGAAATGTAGGTTCACATACAAGACTTTAGGTACATCTCTGTGAGACATGTTTTATGGGCTTGACAATCATAAGGAAAGATTTTTAAATAGAGCTCATTCTGGAAATTTGTACTATGGGCATGCACGGCAAAAATTATAATCTCAAGCCCAGCACTGCCAGTCCTCAGCATTCATAAGTCTTCACATACATGGTATTTTCATACAGCCCCAGCTCCCTATAGCAAACACTCATGGAATGCTTTAAACTTTAATTTAAAGAAATTATTTATGTTTAAAAAAAAAAACTACAAAATACCAAGGCTTTATGCACAGGGACCAAATAAGAATCAGTCACCATTACAGAAAACAAATTTCTTTAAAGTGTTAACAATGATAGGTAAGTTTCTACACTGGACATTATGGAGAAATCTGAAATACTAAAGCCAGTGAGTTAACAGTCCTATATCTTAAGCAAGCTATCCAGCTATTCAAAATAATGATTTTAAGAGGCTGCTTTTCCCATCTAATTTATAGGGTTAGTTAGGTTAAAGAGCTGAAAAATCTGAAGTTTTAGGATAAGAAACCAGTATCAGAGTGTATGAATAATAAGAATTGGAAATAACGTACGTTGTACTTTATGTTGCAGTTTGCTGGTTTTATTTTTTAAAAGTTACGCATCTAGAGAAAACCTTTTTTTGTTACATCAGTTAATACACTGTGAAACTCCCATGGGAACGATAACATCTAAACTATTATCACAAGACATCAAAAACAATTGAGCTGAAAGGTCTGGATTAAGCCTAGGTCTTACTATGTTATTGGCAGTGTTTTAAGTCTTCATCTTTTATCACAAAAATAATTACTTGTCTGCTTTAGAATCTAAATCTTCAAACTGTGTTGATCATTAAAGCTTGTAAATCACTTCATATGTGTATAGAATGCATGTGTGTGCATGCAAGCATGTGTTTGACTGTTATCTTCTTTGACGTGTCACCAACAAAACAGTTTGTCTTATGAAGTATAACTGAGCTTTATCCAATGTAACTATAGAGTAGAAAAGAGAAATGGGATTTTTAAATATATTCTCACTTCTCTCGAAAGCTATGTACAAACCAATAATTTAGCATGGGAGGAGAAAAGAACTATGATAGATACAACAGACTGGGGCAAACCCACTTTTTTTCTACAGATCTTTTGGAAAAACCTTGCTGTAGCGTCATTGTCAATTGTTTTGTACCTGAAAAAACTGACCTGGAATCATTTCCAACCATGAAGAGCATGAACAGGTGAATACGTTCAGCCACAACATGTCACATTTCCTCACAACATGCCTCCTGCAGGGAAAAGTCTTGTGACGAAATTGAAACATGTCATAACTGTAGCAGACTGCGTGAGTCAAATGGAAATCAGGCTGTAAAAATGTCTTCCAGACGTGGGAATGCATTAGCCACATTTACTTATATTTAACAGAAGCCTCACAAAAAATCAGACTTACTCTGTGTAAGAAACCAAAGGAGTGGGAGAGCTTGATAGCTTATATTGCATATTCTGTAGACAGTTATGCAGACCCTATTGGCTTCTATAATATTTTGAAAATGCATTCACTATAATATTCTATTTCCACGCTGGTGGTGTCGGTGGGGGTCCTGGTAGTACGCTGTTTAGGCACATTGAGAAAATAATAGGATTTACAATAGCTGGCAATTTGTTTTCTCCTGCCACAATGTCTGTGTTTCTTAGAGTCTTTGTAGCTGTTAGAAATTCCTTTCTGGTTATTCTGTTCATCTTTTCCATAGAAACCACTGAAGTGTGAACCACTTCAGGATGAATTGGAGTGGTTTTGCTGCCCTAAGTTTTCCATATTAGACTTAATATAAATAATGCAAATGTTTTTTTCCAGGAATAATCATTCATATTTTTAATTCATAATTTTTTTTGTTTGTGGGCCTGATGGATGGTCTTATCAGCAGTATGAGCATACTGTTTCAGAAGACAGAGGATCTTGCCAAACACTGATAGAAAGTTGTTGGGTGTTTTTAACCTAAAAAAATTTAGATTTAAAAATCAGATTTTTTTTGGGGGGGGGAGGAGTGTAACACTATCTGCACTCGAATATTTGTTCTGTGAAGTATGTTTTTCCCATCAGGGAAAGTGATCATGCAAGGAAGTTTAAACCTCACTAGAACTAACCAATATAAGTCTGTATCAGGGATTGGCAATCACAAGTCTATTGGCTGCACTGTTTTCAGAGTTTAATGAAAAAAAAACCAAACTGTGAATAATGAACACACTCAAGATAATTAACAAAATCTGACATGCTAAAGACCTAGCAAATATTGTCATCCAGTAAAACTGTTCACTCTAATTCAGTACGATAACCCTGAGAAGGACAGCCTGGAGGTCCGGGTTTGTTAGGCCAGTGGTGACATAGTTGTGGGTTGCATCCTGGAAAGAGGTATATTTCCCTGATGTTCTCAGGTTTGCACATCATGATGTAACTATTCATTTCCACTCTAAATGTTAAATGAGATCTAGATACTCCAAGCTCCAGTGTAAATATCACCAGATCTGGGAAAATAATATGCTACATAATATAAGAGGAATCCATAACAGAAAACCTGTAAATTTGCTGCAGATAAAAGAGTCCATATTCAATTATGGAAAGAGATACAAATACTTTAAAGCTGTTACAGATTATGTGCTGCACATTGAATGTACTTAGTTACACAGGGAGTGGGAAAATTAATACATGATCAACTATGACATAGTTTAATTGAGTTCTTCAGACTTTTAATACCTAGAAGTGTGGTGTAAATATCTCATTCATATTTAGCTATATATTTTTTTAATATGTTAGTAAGGAATTGGTTATTATTATCTTAATATTTGCCAAGAATACTTGGCCTAATATTCCTTATTTACCTGTGATCTAGTTCTTACAACTGCCTCACACTGTCTGGATTGTAACCTGCTGCATTGTCCCAGATATGTAAATAGATGAAAATAAGAAAAACGTGACCTGTTAAGCTGCAACTTTGCTACTTATCCAGTAATCATCTGCCAGATATGGAACGGTGAAGGATTTCTTCCTTAATCACTTTCAACTACTGGAGGGATCCTGGCCGCTAGGTCTTCCTTTACTTGTCACCAGACCATTTGAGGTATCTTTGTCTTTCATATGTCTGTTAAAAGATGGAGGGAGGGGAAGGAAGAAATTACATTTTTTTTGTCTCACCTTAAATGGAGAACTATAGTCCTAAACTTCTTTTTGGCAGGCCCTTCATATCCCACAGTGAATTGAGTGTTGCTCAGGTCAGGTCACCTACCACACAAGGATAATAGTAATTAACTTTTTAATTGCTAACCAATTTTTTCAGGTCAGTCAGTTAGATCTGTGCTCCTACATAAGTACCCAGCAGAACTTTATCCAAGCAGAACTTAATCCAATGCTTGGATTCACAGACCTAGTCTCAAATTCAGACTCCATCTACTGACACCTGCAGCTAGTGCCTGACTCCTAAAGGTGGGCTTCTTCCTGTGGTCTCATCGTTTGACTCACTAGACAATTTTTCCAGCTGGATAGGCATGAACCCAGAAGAAGCCAAATAACTACATGTAAGCTTAGATTCAGAAACAGTCTAGTTAGATGAAGCTTAGAAGATGCCTAACTGAGCTAGGACCATAGAACACAGCATTTGGTCCCAAGGCTGGGGTCCAGACCGTGGTCCCAAGAGCACAGTCTCTGTAGTACCCTCTGTGGACTAGTGTCAATGCACTTAAATAGTCTGTCTTTCTATACTCAAAGCAGAAGATACAAACACATTTAGTATAAGATGATTATTAGAGCTTAATTTGCTGTAATTTTTTCTGCCAAATTAGCAATTAATGTAGCTGGAAAGAAGTATTTTACAGATCTATAATCAAGCCCAGAAAGAAATTGGAGCTTCAGTTGGAGCGTCTAACTTATAACATATTAAACTATCCTGATATATCTTCAGTTGATTATATCAAGCACTCTTCCAGAATTTGAGAAAGTAGTAATAAATTAAATGATAAATGACTATTGATTATTTTTAACTTGCTATCATCCTCTAGATTTTGATATGGATATTGCTAACTCAGCCTGAGACATGGTGAACATAGGCAGTGATATCAGGCAAATATTTAACATCTGTGTATATTTGCACATTAAGGTGGCATTTTTTTCTCTCTGTTTTATTGCCAGGCAATTATACTCTATTGCTAGGTAATGATGCACTACAGCTATTCTCTTTAGGCATATATGTCTACATATGTATAACAGCAAGCTCCCTTCAGATGAAGAAAGACTGCTAACTGAAATGTTTTTGTTCTTCTGTTAAGGATGATAAGTGGGAGGTATTGAGGAGGAGGAGCACAAACTCACAGCTTTTCATTTCTCATTGCCACACCATGCCCCTTTTGAGCACCAGACCCTATGCAGCTATTGCCAGAGGAATTCTTTTGATATTTGGAGATAATTAATGCTTAAATTAAAATATTTTAAAAGGGACCATTTTTCACTTTACCTTCCCTCTCTTTGCTTTCTGATACCCACAGAACAAGTGAGTATAATAGTCAGCAAGAATGTTCTTTCCCTTAGGTGAGAAGCACTTGCTTCAAAGGGTATGTCTTTCCAGGTTTACCTACTTCATTTAAAAAAAAAAAACCCAACACCTTACACACATAGAATAAACAGTGTTTGCTCAACACACATGCTAAACAGAGCATGCCTGAGTACATGCTTATATAAAGATCACACAACAATTGCAAGGACTATGTTTGACAGTTTTCAAAAGCATTTTGTTTCTTTATGCAAAACTACCATCAACAGGCTTTCTTTAATGCAAAAATATTACTAGAACAGATAATAGCTTCTATGATACTTAAACCACAATATATATTTTAATACAGTAATTGTAATAAAAATGTCATTTCTTATTAATTTGTGACATGATAAATTCAGTCATTTTACAGTATATAGAAGTGTTTTACTGGCCATTAGAAAATTCCATTTCTTTTCAGGTAACTCCTTGCAGTTTTATCTCCCAATTACAGGAAAATTTTGGATGCATTTTCACACAGTCACAGGCCAAGCTATATAAAAAGACAGCTGCAGAACAGCTGGAAACTGACTTTTATAAGTGGCCAGGTACCTGATTTAAGTATTCCTTAGCAAATTTGGCCACAAAATGCAATCATAAATAGAGGTCCCACGGGTTGGTGGAAAAACATCTTTACATCCTACCTGCCCCAGGCTGCCCACATAATCAAATTTTGAGGGAGAAACAGATTCAGATCATTACGCTCCCTTGAGAGGGCCCAGATGGCCATGTGGAATCAGAACACTTGCAAGGCAGTGGAGAGCAACTAGAGTTGTCACATCAAGAGCAAACAGATAAAGAGCCCTCCTACACAGACTTAAGACTATTCTGTTGTCCTTGGCCAGTCCAAGCACTCAGTTTTCGCTGCATTAGGTCCTTGCATATAATCAGCTGGAGGACATAGTTGTGTGATGACTGGAAATCAAAATGCAGAGGATTCTGAAATAGCACTGAATGATTTAATTATATTGAAGTATAAGAATTACATATACTATGAGTGAAGAACATGTAGGATGCAGCTACATAAAGCAGTCATTCAGTTAAAATGGAAACATTTTATGAAGTTTGGACTGTAAAATAAAATCCATTTTGCCATCTTATGGGAAACTGGAATGTTAAATCTGACAAAAAAGCTAAGAAACATCGACTGAATTTTGTTTTCATATATATCAGGTCAAATTACACAATGCAAATAAGGTTTGCTCTAAGTTTGGTGTTCATTAATCATTTGTGAACAGATTTCCTTTATTTGCAGATATATACCAAATTGCTTCTATGTAAGCACGCCACAATCTTCTGCATTGTTTGCGAATCGCTCATATTGACTATTCATAGCATGTAACTGATCATTTAGCACACAAGCCAAAATTTCCATTCTTGAAGGATAACTTAAGATGTCCAAGTAAAATACAGATGATATAACAAAGACAAATATTCACCTGGACATACATATCAGAAGTGTATTTTTTCATCTTCTAAAATATGTGTAATTCTAGTAAATATTCAGAAACTGTGTAAATATGAAGACTCAACAAAACAGTGAAAGTGAATAACATAGTGTTCATTGACCAAGTCAATAACTAAGGGGTTTTTTTAGCTCTAATTCCAAGAATTTCACAGAAAAATCATGTAGAAATATTAAAATTTCCTCAATGGGAGAAGTGAAATAGCATTGATTGTAATGACTAGACTTTGGATTAAAAATAACTGAAAAATTACTTAATTCCATGGAGAAAACAGCATAATAAAATCTTTAGGAAGAAAATGAAAATACACAAGGCAGCAGAATACACCTCTAAAAACTTAAGCAAATCAAGAGAAAACTAATTTCACTGCAAGCTAAAATAATTTAGGCTCCATAGCCTACATGATATACCTGCAGATATAACCTGCATCTTGTATGTAAAAGGCCAGCCTGCTACAGAGAAACTAGAGAGATTAGAGAAAGAAGTTGCAGAAAAATAATTGACTAATACACTACGGGTATAAACTGGAGAGGGGCAGATTTAGACTAGACATTAGGAAGAATTTCTTCAGCACGAGAGTGGTGAGACACTGGAACAGGTTGCTGAGGGAAGTTGTGGACACCTCATCCCTGGAGGTGTTCAAGGCCAGGCTGGATGGGCCTTGGGCAGCCTGATCTAGTGGGATGTCCCTGCCCATGGCAGGGGGGTTGGAACTAGATGATCTTTAAGGTCTCTTCCAACCCTAACTATTCTATGATTCTATGATTCTAATGGTCTAAGAAAACATTAAAGCAATTTTCTGAGCACAAGGAACTTTATCTGAACCAGAATCTACTGATAATCTGGGAATGTTTAGGTTGGAGAAAGCTTTTAAGGCAAACCTAAAGAACGTGTCAAATACTACCATTAAATACGTTCATATTTTGCCAGATGGAAATTCTTCCTTCTTCCCTCTATCAGTCAAAAAAATATATCACCTTAACAATCTTAATCATCAATCAACCTTAATCATCAACTATGATGATTATTTGGAATCTTAGCTTGAAAGCCATAAAAATGAAAATTATTATTCTACATACAAGCACTGCTATTTTTGTAACATCATCACCTTCAGAAACTATGTTCTGGCCAGAAGGGAAAAACTCAATAACATATTGTTAAACAAAATCTTTTAGAAAAGTAGGGGAGTGATTTTACTATAAAGTTAAAAAAATGGCAGTGCTTAAGAAGTCTGATCAGTCAGAATGACATTACTGAAAAGTTGTCCTATTCTACCGAAGAGATGCAAACATCTTCTGGCTAATGTGTAAAATACTGTGAGACTAAAATTAGAGACGTTTATCTTATTCAGTATTTATTAACTTTTTTTAGTAAGTAGAGCCAATGAGCCTATCATCAAAACTATATTCTAACTGCCTCTTTTCAATAGCGAAATACAAAAATATATTTCACATTATCAAAGAGCTTTGTGAATTTTGGTAAATCAGTGAGTCACGGCATCAACAGTTTTTGTCATTTTTTCCTACCTTCTCTTCTTTGCTTCATCTCTTAGAGGTGAAGTGCTGAATATGAAAGTGGAAATACTGAAAAAACAGTTTGGTTCACAAAATATTATGTTATACTGGCCACAACAGCAAAAACTGAGATTGCATTAGATCCTATAAATGAAAGCCTTGTAGATGACAGAGTTAACTCTTTCTAAGGGCTCAGGATAAACTTTTTCTGGTCACAGTGGCTTTTCTCCTTTCTAAAGGACATAAGGACATGACCTCAAAGCAACGGTCGATATTCAAAAGGTTTTTGTGAAGAGCATGAAAAATGTATTAACTTCACATGCAGTGTGACATCTAAGCTGCTGTTATTCATTACTATAATCAGTAACGGGAATAGGAAATGCTATGGAAAAAAAAAAATAGATCCTTCAGCCAGAGTAAGTGGAATACTGTTGTGTTTGATGGTTTGGTTTAATTCAGTTCCATGGGTTTATATACCTGCTAACACACTGGGAGGGATACGAATCAAAAGAAGAAAAAAAAGGGCACATTACACAGAGGTAACAGACCATTCTGAACTGACATTCTAACAGGGGGGTGACAAAGCCAGGCGGCATTTACCGCAACAAAATTATTTAGGGAACACTGTGCACAGAAGAGGATTTACAGAGCTGGGAAGGTAGCTGGTGCACGTACATGTGCATGTACTGTGGAACCAGCCTCTTCTGTTAGCTACAAAACTTAACCATTTTGCTTAGAAAAAGCAAAACAGTTAGATAAAACCAGGATGCTCCATCCTCACTTAAAGCATACCAAAAGAAAGGGGTTAGCGCCTTCGGATTCTTTAGCTTGCTGCCAGCACTGATATTTAAAAATTATTGCACAAATTTGCATAGATTTTTTTAATGGATATTGAGGTAGTTTTCTAGTAATAAGGCAGTACTATAACATTGCTATAGCAACCCTAGAATTATGGTTGATAAGACATTTTCTAAGCCTTTCTACCCAGGTGCCTCTAACATTTCAAGCTTCTGAACATGCTTTAGAATGCTCACCAATTCCACTTAAATATTTCAAGTCTGTTAACTTAAGAGCAAGCCCTTGTCATGCTTGATCAATCAGCACATAAAAATAGACTTTATTAAGAGGTATGTTCAGAAGATGAGGCACTGTTCAATTTAAAGGAAATGAAAGGCAAAAGATGTTGATATGATGAGTACGGCTGTAAGTTTATACAACCCTATATCATTAAATTAAAAATTATTATATCCTCAACACCTGTAATGCTGACCTGAGCAGAGAGAATAACATTCTAAGTAGTACACAATTAAAGAATTAAAGTAAGCAGCATAGCACTGCTGCCGCCTTGCAGTGAGGGGTCCAGGTGCAGCTGGTGAACCAATAACCTGCTGTCACACCCCTCTAAACACAGCTGGTTCCTACCTGCTGTGGTAACACCTCCAAGTCCTGGATCAGCTTGGGGTAGTTACTGAGGAGACTGTTGGGTACACCCACCCAAAGCCGATTGCCTCTGTCGGGTGGAGAAAGGCATCCAGTGGGTTATGAAGTCTTTTGCTGGTCTGAGTTGCTGCTCTGCAATACTCTGAATAAGACTTGTGCTTTTCCTTTACGTTTCTAGCTGTGGCACATTCAGGAAGTCTACAGGTACAGCCTCTGCGCTTTGGCTTTGGTCTCTGTGTCAGGAGTCCATCTCATCCCACAGTTAGGCATGTAGGCTGGGAGAGGCTGTCCCAGGCGAATGTGGTAGAAATTTAGAACAGCTTGAGTTTTTCCTGGAATGAAACGAGCGCTTGTTTTTTCACTAAAGACAATGTTGTTTTGTTTGTCACATTTATGTCATCTGAACCTAGAGAACTGGCAGTAGTTCCTTCAGACTCCTGCCCTTCCTTGCTGGTTCTCATAGCCAAAATATCTTGATATTTTGTGAGACAACTATATGACAGTATGGACCTTAGGAGACGATATAATGTATGAGAAGGGTGAGTCTCTTCCGTGGATATGAGCTTTATAAAATTTGGGAGTACTAGATATAAAGCTTTGAGTTTTGCACTTAACAGTACAGTATACTGATAGGATGTATTACTTTTACCCCTGTGTAGCCAGGAAGTGGTGCTGTCATATTTGAATGAATCCTATAGAAACAGAAATGGTCTGGTACACCTTTTGGAGACTAATGAAAAGTGTCCCTAGCACTGCTTGTCTGGGGCTGTGGTCTCCTCTGAGCAAAGGCTAAGTATGGCTGAGGCAGCGTAGTTAGGTTTAATGCAAACATAAATGTTAGGTGTACAACCATCTTAAAGAGAAATTGCTTTTGTTTTTAATGAGAAATGTCATGTTATTAGTACTATTTTGATGTGGAGAAGACAGAATTGCTGAACTTCTTTGAAACTTTCCCTTGATCTTTTGATCTTTTTTTAAAATAAAATTGTAGTAACGATTGCACGCTGAAGATGCTCACTTTACTCACATGTCAGAAGCTTGTCTATGCTCTGCATGCATTTTAAATATGATCCAGAGCCACAATGCCTTTGTAACAGGGACCTGACTCACGTATCTCACGATGAATGAGCTTCCTAGACCTGGCAGATGCTGTTCTGCAAATGAAATGTTCTTTGGGCATAGTACGCTGTGCAACATGTGTTCATAGTCTCTTCCATTCTGTATTCATGCCGTCAATTACTAAAATTGTAAATCCACGTCTGAATTGTCTGACTGTTTATGCAAATCAGTATTTCAGAAAACCAGTATTTAGCCACCGGATCAACTTACTATCTGAATAGAAATTCTTGGGCTGCTTTTACAAAGTCTTAGGGTGTTTTCTGCTTTCCCTTGTGACACAAAACCTAGCTGCCTCGGTGGTAGCTTTGACCTTGCTTCAGAATGGCTCTGCAAAGGACAGGTTTGCAAGCGGAAAAATGTTGCAATATAGATAAGACTTTATAAATCTTCACCTTCAGCTTGGATATAGGAGGATGAAGTGGAAACGAAACAGGTTTAGCTAAGGAAAAGCTACCCATGTTTTGGAGAGTTTGTTAAGATTGAGCTGACCTGACTCTTAAAATATCTTAATTAACACTTCATTAACCTCACTGTGTTTAGAAGACTGAGAATGATTTCTCCTCTCTCCCCACTGGCACAAGGAGAATTTGTGTATGTTTGCCCGAGCTATATACTAGACACTGCTATGATGTCATTATTATAAGAATGAAATACGTGACAAAATCTACTTATGAATAGTAGCGATGGACAGATAACCTTTTGCAAAATGTGAGCTAGGCACAATTTTCTGTTCACATGCACACTTCTTGAGAGTAACAGTGATTACCGTAAGACACGATTTCTTAACAAAGAAATATCTTTAATAAGATAATTAAAAATTAAAACTACTTATTTTTTTGAAAGTGAGGTCAAACATATCTACTTTTCTGACCCAGAACAAGTAAATTTTTTAGCTCTATCAAGAAGAATTTGGGGAGTGCTTTGTTCAGTTCTGGGCCCCTCACCACAGGAAGGATGTTGAGGCTCTGCAGCGAGTCCAGAGAAGAGCAACAAAGCTGGTGAAGGGGCTGGAGAACAGGCCTTATGAGGAACGGCTGAGAGAGCTGGGGTTGTTTAGCCTGGAGAAGAGGAGGCTGAGGGGAGACCTCATTGCTCTCTACAACTACCTGAAAGGACGTTGTAGAGAGGAGGGTGCTGGCCTCTTCTCCCAAGTGACAGGGGACAGGACAAGAGGGAATGGCCTCAGGCTCCGCCAGGGGAGGTTTAGGCTTGACATTAGGAAAAAATTCTTCACAGAAAGGGTCATTGGGCACTGGAACAGGCTGCCCAGGGAGGTGGTTGATTCACCTTCCCTGGAGGTGTTTAAGGCACGGGTGGACGAGGTGCTAAGGGGAATGGTTTAGTGTTTGATAGGAACGGTTGGACTCGATGATCCGGTGGGTCTCTTCACACCTGGTTATTCTGTGATTCTGTGAAATACAATCCAGGTGTATGTTAACTGTTGCTTATTATGTCATGTGCTTTGCTTTTGGTTGTTTGGTTTTGGTCACAAAGCATGAGAAATGCAGTACTACTTTTTGAAGTGTGCAAAATACAAGCGTACTATATGCAACGTATATACTTAGGTGTTAATAACAGAGCTACTTGTATTGCTTGAAATTAAGGTGGTTTTTAATCTTTCACACTGGTATTTTCTGTTTGATCTGTGCCTGAGGATGAAAAAATATGTGCATGAATTCCAGGGGAATTTTTATTATGAGCGTGGCTTGTATTAGTTCCATATAAAGGAATTCAGATTTTATTTTAAGAGTTAGGAAATAACATAGGAACAAATTATGTTAAAAGAACATACGATAAATGCAGAGTGAAGCATGTTTAGGAAATATCACAATTAAATTTTCCTGTGTATCTTGGGTTCACTAGTTTAGACACAGTGAGTGACAGAAGCATCAGTTACTGCCTTTCTGGAGAGGATAAAAATGAATACTGGATTCTCAAATAATAAATGAAGGAGTCTTGTGGAGAAAACAATGCTCCAATAACGTATTTATGAACTTACAGCCTAATAAATATGCAAAGAGAGTCACCTGAGGTTGCACATAAAACTTTTTTTTATGAGTGTCTGCACGTTATTAGAATATTTTAAATGAGTCAGAAATATGAGTAAGAAAGAGCTTTAATTGTCACTTGCGTGACGCAATATAATTGGTGCTTTCTAGTACCTAAAACTAAAAAAATTGCTTAAATATAGTGGAATATTTTCTATTTTTTTCTTTTGTAAGACAGACTGAATTTATTAAAAATGATATTATATTAATGCGTAGTTGACGCATGTGCCGAGAGTTAACGGGGCACCAGAGGCACCGAGCTCACATCACGTGCGCGGGTATAAATCGGTGACCGAGCGGCCCCGTTGCTTCTGAGCATCACCCTAGCCCCACGCGGGCTGACGCTGCACAGGATGCTGGGGCACAGCCTGGACTTCGCTCCTTCGATTGTCGCCCTGCTGAGCCGGGAGGGCTCTCGCCCCCTTGCTCCGCGCTCCCCTCCCCGCGGTGGTTACGCGGCGCCTGGCGCCGGGAGGGCTCTAGTGGCCGCTGTGCGCGCGGCCGCCGCTCGAGGAGTCGGTGGCCCAGGGGGTGGAGCCTGCGCCGGGGCCCCTGAGGTCACGGGTTCTGTCCCCGCTCGCCCCTAAACGACGGGTGACCCGCAGGGACGGGAGGCGGGACGCGCCCCTAAAGCCACCCCGAGGGGTGGCCTTGCTTTTCTCCGCCAGCGTCAGCTCGGCCCCAGCCGGGGCTTTTGCTTTTCCGTCCCTCCCGGGGGCGGCGGGCCGGTCGGCGGGAGGGCTGTAGGGGACCCCGCGCCCCCGTCTCCGCCGGGGGGATCCGGTGGCTAAGGAGGATCGGAGCCTGAGCGGGGTGGAACCGTAGGTCACCGAGCTCAAAGCCCGTGCGCCGGGCACCCTTCGGTGACCGAGAGGCCCATCGGCGGCACCCTCCCTACATGCCCCCAATGGATCCCGTGCCTTTTGAGCGGCAGCTGGGGCGCAGCCTCGACTTTTCTCCTTCGTTTTTCGCCATGCTGGGACGGGAGGGATCTTGTCCTCTTGCTCTGGGCTCACCTTCCCACGGTGGTTACGAAGCGCCTGGCAGCGGGAGGGCTTCAGTGGTCGCTTTGGGGACACAGGTATGCTGAAGCAGTGTTGTCTCCCCCTGTTCTTCAGAGCTTCAGGTAAGATATAGGATGTTACTATTGAAAACCTATTCATACTTGAAACCAAGTGAAGCCCGAAACATGTTTAACATAGTCTCGATGGGGGAAAAGATAATAAGTAAATGAGGAAAGCCATTTATTTACCAAATCCCTGCAGTTACTGGATTATTTATCCCGGTGCAAAATGTTGCCAAATGAGAACTGTGATATTCCACACCGGTGTAACTGATTAATTACACACAGGACACAGAGTGCACAGCAGACTGCACAGGATGCAAAACTTTTCCCTATTTTACTCACATTCATTTTTAACTGTCACTAAATCCACCTAAGTACATTTTCAATTTTTTTTTCATATCCTTGTTTTGGTTTCTTTTTCATGTGTGAAAATATCTGTCTGCACTCCTTAGTCTTACACTGTTCAGGATGAAAAAGGTTGAGTTACATAGGCACACCAAGATTAACTCCAGGAATAATTGCACAAAATTATCTTTACAAAAGTCAGATTTTTTTTTAAACATGTTTTCTGATGCTGTCTGATTACATATTTCTGGCCATTGCTGATTACCTGCCTTTTCGTAGGACCCGGGCTCGTTCACTGCAAGATGAGTCTATTTTACTGTAGACCACAGTTATTTATCATTATACACTGCATAGTTACTTTACTGTAATTCAACTATTTTCAAATTATTTAGGCATTTTCTACTTTGATTTCAACTGGGATGCTACTACTTATCTTTGCTCATTATTTCTTACAGCGTGCTTCACACTATTAAGTTCTGTATTTCTGAGAAATTCCTGTATTAAGAATTCCGTAGTACCAAGCGAAGGCTGAAATATTCCAAGCATGTGTCAAGCAAGCTTCAACTTCCTAGTATCAAAAGGCAGTGCAACTGAAAACATACATTTCCTTTAATCTTCCTAAAATATACTGAACATACAGAAATGTTTTTAAAACATTTATATGTGTTTAAAAACTAAGGGAACCACTTCTCTAACTACAACCACTGTTTAATATTCCAATACAATATAGAGGTCAGAAAAAACAAACGTGATCTCTATTCCACGTATTTATTAATTAGAAAACATACAGACAACAGACTAAGAAACAAGTGTCAGACAACAGTAGTTCTGCGACTGTCTGAATCCACGAGGTCTTCTTGCCTTTGGAGTTATACATGGTGATTGATCGGTTCTGTTACTGAATAATATTAACAATACACCATGAGTTCGCTTGCCCTTGGACGATAAAGAATACACACAGGAGAGAAACAGAGGCTGCAAGTATGGGAAAAGCCAAAATCAGAGATTGCACCTAGAAAGTCCACAGAGGAGAGAATCCCAGATCAAGACTCTAATATAAATTCTACTAATGTAGTACCTAATGCATCAAGAATCCCACAGTCCTTTGAATGGATTTTATACCGTTTAGTAATAATCAGCTCAAACTAAATTATCTGTTTTTTCAGAGGAACATGAAATAAACTCTTTTGCTTCTCTGTGGCCACCTTCTTTGATAAAACTTCAAGATACTTTAAATCCCTTTACTCCTCTTCCAAGTTTTGCCAAAGGTTTATTACTTTATTCACAGTAAAAGGCAGATATATGCATTCATGCTGTATAATGACATTCCTCGACAAACCAGGCCTAAAGCAGGATGAAGGAAGCCCTAACAAGAAGCAGTTGTTTTATTATGGTGAGAGGTGACAAGGCTGGACAAAGCAGGCACTCAAATGGGAAGAACTTAAGGGGACGAAAACAAGACAAACACAAGGACACAGAAAGATGAGAGAGAAAATCAGAGAAAAGAGGAATAAATGGAGGAGAACAGATGAGACTATGGAGAGTAAATACTGGCTTGGTGGGGAGAAATGCCTGACACTGTTTAACAACTAGTCCCTCTGGAGGACTTCGTCTCAAATTATTTGCAAGCACAAATTTATTCATCTTCATGCAAATTACGCAGGGAAAAAGAGGAGGGCATCTCAGAGGAGATGTTATCCACTCAGTCCTTCCACTTCTCTGAGGAAACAGCATCTGCTCAGCTCTTCCAAAGCAAGGAAGCGAAACCTAGCTTTATATAACAGCTGCGGATGTATACCACCCAGAAGTCATAGTTCATTGCTCCTTCAAGAGTCTAAAAACTCACGGCTTCTGTGAATCACTGGAAGCTTTTGAGGGGCTGTAACAAACAGTTTGAAGAACTCTCCTATGGAGAATATCAATTGTAGGAGCACTGAGAACTGATGCAACCAATGGAACTTGCAAAAGGAAAAAATCTATATTTCAGGTGACATAAGAGACGGCAGTGATCGGAGGCTCTGGATGTCACTCATACTCTCCAAGATGGAGTAGCAGTAGCAAAAAAAGAATGCCACATACTGCAATTGTGAGAAACTGTTCACTACAGATAATTGAATGATGTTTGAAAACAAACTTCCGTGACAGAAGTCTCATGCTCCAGGATTGCCTTGGGAAAGAGGTCATACTGAGAGAAGTTACAGAGCTCTGTGACATCTAATGACTAACTAATAATGAGTAACTGTATGTAGCCACTGACACTATAACTGGTTTGGACATGTTATAAAAATGGGAATAATTCTGAAGATTAAAACTAAGCTGATCTGAGGATGAAAAGGTCTTTGGTTTATTTAGTAATTTATTATATTTAATGTTAATTTAAAAGCTAGAAACGCAACCGGATTATTTTAATCCTTTCCTGGCACTGGCTAAATGAGGGACAGACCACCCCATCAGCTCTAGTATTCTCCTTACCAATGGTGCTGAAGATGATGTAAAAGGCAACCACCTCCACAACACCTCCACATGCCCACCATGTTGATCATGATCATTTACCTGTGATCTAGTTCTTACAACTGCCTTACACTGTCTGGATTGTAACCTGCTGCATTGTCCCAGATATGTAAATAGATGAAAATAAGAAAAACGTGACCTGTTAAGCTGCAACTTTGCTACTTATCCAGTAATCATCTGCCAGATATGGAACGGTAGTACCCTCTGTGGACTAGTGTCAATGCACTTAAATAGTCTGTCTTTCTATACTCAAAGCAGAAGATACAAACACATTTAGTATAAGATGATTATTAGAGCTTAATTTGCTGTAATTTTTTCTGCCAAATTAGCAATTAATGTAGCTGGAAAGAAGTATTTTACAGATCTATAATCAAGCCCAGAAAGAAATTGGAGCTTCAGTTGGAGCGTCTAACTTATAACATATTAAACTATCCTGATATATCTTCAGTTGATTATATCAAGCACTCTTCCAGAATTTGAGAAAGTAGTAATAAATTAAATGATAAATGACTATTGATTATTTTTAACTTGCTATCATCCTCTAGATTTTGATATGGATATTGCTAACTCAGCCTGAGACATGGTGAACATAGGCAGTGATATCAGGCAAATATTTAACATCTGTGTATATTTGCACATTAAGGTGGCATTTTTTTCTCTCTGTTTTATTGCCAGGCAATTATACTCTATTGCTAGGTAATGATGCACTACAGCTATTCTCTTTAGGCATATATGTCTACATATGTATAACAGCAAGCTCCCTTCAGATGAAGAAAGACTGCTAACTGAAATGTTTTTGTTCTTCTGTTAAGGATGATAAGTGGGAGGTATTGAGGAGGAGGAGCACAAACTCACAGCTTTTCATTTCTCATTGCCACACCATGCCCCTTTTGAGCACCAGACCCTATGCAGCTATTGCCAGAGGAATTCTTTTGATATTTGGAGATAATTAATGCTTAAATTAATATAATTGGTGCTTTCTAGTACCTAAAACTAAAAAAATTGCTTAAATATAGTGGAATATTTTCTATTTTTTTCTTTTGTAAGACAGACTGAATTTATTAAAAATGATATTATATTAATGCGTAGTTGACAGTAAAGTGCCCTGTACTGAATTTCATATTAAACTCCCATAATGAAAATAGATTTTGTACACTCCGCTGCAGTTACACTTGCAAAAAAAAAAAAAAAAAGGCATTGACAGCTTCATAGATAAAAGATGCATTACAATTAAACAAAATCAGGACTATTGTGCTGACATCTAAGTGGGAAAGAATGAGTGGTGTATAAACATTTAAGAAGTATAGAATAACTTGGGATTCTCAATTCACGGACTCAATTCCGTATCATGAACATAGTATAAAGAATTCCCTTAAAACGGCCAGAGCTTGGCGTGCAGAGGATGTGCCGAGAGTTAACGGGGCACCAGAGGCACCGAGCTCACATCACGTGCGCGGGTATAAATCGGTGACCGAGCGGCCCCGTTGCTTCTGAGCATCACCCTAGCCCCACGCGGGCTGACGCTGCACAGGATGCTGGGGCACAGCCTGGACTTCGCTCCTTCGATTGTCGCCCTGCTGAGCCGGGAGGGCTCTCGCCCCCTTGCTCCGCGCTCCCCTCCCCGCGGTGGTTACGCGGCGCCTGGCGCCGGGAGGGCTCTAGTGGCCGCTGTGCGCGCGGCCGCCGCTCGAGGAGTCGGTGGCCCAGGGGGTGGAGCCTGCGCCGGGGCCCCTGAGGTCACGGGTTCTGTCCCCGCTCGCCCCTAAACGACGGGTGACCCGCAGGGACGGGAGGCGGGACGCGCCCCTAAAGCCACCCCGAGGGGTGGCCTTGCTTTTCTCCGCCAGCGTCAGCTCGGCCCCAGCCGGGGCTTTTGCTTTTCCGTCCCTCCCGGGGGCGGCGGGCCGGTCGGCGGGAGGGCTGTAGGGGACCCCGCGCCCCCGTCTCCGCCGGGGGGATCCGGTGGCTAAGGAGGATCGGAGCCTGAGCGGGGTGGAACCGTAGGTCACCGAGCTCAAAGCCCGTGCGCCGGGCACCCTTCGGTGACCGAGAGGCCCATCGGCGGCACCTGGGGCCCCCAATGGATCCCGTGCCTTTTGAGCGGCAGCTGGGGCGCAGCCTCGACTTTTCTCCTTCGTTTTTCGCCATGCTGGGACGGGAGGGATCTTGTCCTCTTGCTCTGGGCTCACCTTCCCACGGTGGTTACGAAGCGCCTGGCAGCGGGAGGGCTTCAGTGGTCGCTTTGGGGACACAGGTATGCTGAAGCAGTGTTGTCTCCCCCTGTTCTTCAGAGCTTCAGGTAAGATATAGGATGTTACTATTGAAAACCTATTCATACTTGAAACCAAGTGAAGCCCGAAACATGTTTAACATAGTCTCGATGGGGGAAAAGATAATAAGTAAATGAGAAAAGCCATTTATTTACCAAATCCCTGCAGTTACTGGATTATTTATCCCAGTGCAAAAGGCAACCACCTCCATAACTGTCCATGCTCACCATGTTGTTCATAATCATGGCAGTGCTGCAAATCACATTCTCTATAACTGTGGAAAGGCAGACCATTGAGAAGGGAGTACAAGGGCTATAGTTTTGGTTGCATCACCTACCCATGGTGAACACCATAAATTGGACTGAGTCCTGATATATCTGACAACACTGTTAAGAGAAAAGAGGAAGAGACAGGAAGAAAAGTGAAATGTTTTCACAAGTGATGTTCACCTGCATGGTGAGACCTCTCTGCTTCCCTCTTGTATCTTCTCTAGCAGAAGAAATGCCATAGTTTGACCTTCTTTATGATGGTAGCTGTAGAACAGTCCTCTTTTCTGGTGGTAAGAAAAGTACATAGTAGCGGAGGGTCGTGGGGAGTCAATGTTGACATCTTATTTTTTCTTGTGAAGAAATGATCTCTTGCTTTCAAAAGATAATGTTAAATTTGTTTCCAAATAACAGTCCCACAAGGAAAGCGAAAAGTTGCTGAGGTTTGGCTGTGCCTGCTGGGAACAGGGAACGGAAAACAAGAACCACAGCAAACAGGCAGGAGAGTATCTTAGCAGCACTCCTCTGCTTTAAAACTAGACAAGTTTCACAACAACCCTTCTTTCTTCTCAGTTTTAAAGCTGATCATTTTCCAAGAAACTCTGAACTGACAGTACCTGTCTTTTAAATGAATTTGGCTACAATATAGAAAGCTGCAAAACACAGCCCAGAAGACACAGGTTATTTTGTATTTCCAGCTGGTGGTCTCAATGAGCCTTAACAACAAGCACTCATTAAAGCTTCCAAGGATCCTGAAATGTAAGTAAGAACAATTCTCATTTTACAGATGAGGAAATTCAGACACAGAACAGTTCTGTCACTGCTAGGGTCAGAGTATAGCAATGCTATCTATCTCATTTGTCAATCTCTGCTGCCCTTTCTCACAGTATATGATCTTCTCTCAAGAATTAGTAACCAATATTACAACAGGTCACGAGTCTAAATTCATTCTTTCATTTCCCCAGACAGGGTTTATCTGATATATTTCCTCTTCTCACTCTCCATTCTGACCTTTCTGCTTCACTCTTTTCTTCATTGCTGCTTTAAGCTGTGTATACTGTGGGGATAAGAGGCCTAAAATAACATGTTATACTTTACCCTGAAGGCTGTGAAAGTTGCGACCATTCTTACTTGTTTCAGCAAGGGGTTTGAAAGTCTTCTATGTCTTCTACTGTCATGAGACTTACCCTTGAGGTTAGGAGAAATGCTATTCCTGAAGTAAAGTAGATGGCAGGAGAGAACATTGTCTGAAAATAAGCTGTTCTAGGTAGTGACTTGGAAAACAAAGCTTTTAAATTCAATAATGCTATTCTGGAACTGACCTGAATTCTGTGAAGGGCCAGCCTACAGAGGGAAGCAAACCTCTTAGACCCCAGGCAGCAAGGTAACTATTAGTGAACAGGTACACCTGAAGACAGAATAGAAATCTCCCCTTTCTAATGGCTGGTGGAAAAAGATTATTTATTTGTTACTTGGAAGTTCTGTTGTATATGGAAATGCCAGGACAAGTGGTCTAACTTGAGCATAGTGCTGAATAAAACACAACTTCGCTTCTTCAGATAACAATCCTGATAATCTCAAGGTTCCTTTGCCAGGTGCTGAAGCATCCTGCAGGAAAGGTGGGCAGGCATCACCGAAACTCACAAGTAGGCACATTACACATTTCTAGTGAGCGCCTTTTCCCAGAAACATGCTAATAACTTTGCAGGATATTAAGTCCTTCACCTGCTGCATGATTATGCCCACCAAAGAAGGTTGACCTATTCTGCTAAGTATGCTCACGTCTCCTTACAGCAGAGTTGTTCTTCCAAAGTTCGCTGCATTCAGCCTAGTGTGAGAAATTAATCCACAGCCTCAAAATACTACAGAGAGTTGAATTTGAGATTGTAGAAACCTCAGTGACAAAGTGTATCTGCAAGTTCATCTGTGAGTATTATATTACCTGCGAATTATGTCACAAATTGAACTTAGTCCTATTATATCTGACAACACTGTCAAGAAAATGGAGGAAGAGATGGGAAGAAAAGAGAAATGCTTTTACAAGTGGTGTTCACATGCAGGAGGCCTCACATTCTCAGAAAAAAAAAAAAAAGAGGGTAGTGATGCTTTAAAGTATCTGAGCTGAAAGATTTTTCAGTTTGAAGGGCAGACACACCAGGGCAGGTGAGCAACTTTATTTTTCAGGCCACACCTATGTTTGTAATTGAGTTTGTGGTGTGACCAACATGTGCCAAGCTAGTTACCTGAATGACAATCATGACTAATTGGACAGATGATTTGGGAATGTCTGAGTACAGGCAGTGTGAACATCAAAGTGCCTTAGGAATGAGCTTCACCAGCATGTAAAATGTAAAGCGCCAGTCTTGGGAATTCTCTCTTGTGGGGAGACCTGTGAGCTGTCTTGAAAGTAGGTATATTCAAATGATACTACTACCATTTTCACACTTGTGGCTGAATAGTAGAGCGAACTCCCTGCTGTTTGGAACAGCCCAGTGCACTGATTTTGGCTAGCTGCCATCATCTGATCTGGCTTTGTTAATGAAAGTCAGGGTGGAGCTATAGATCAGCTCTGAGGTTGAAATTCAAAAGTTCTGGATCTTGCACTCAGCAGCATGAATTTTCTGATAATAAAGTACAGAAAGAATTGGACATAATTCACCTATAATTATTCAAGGGAATGGTGCATTTATTCACCTCTGTAGTGTTTCACATCAACGTGTAGTAAAGGACAAACTTTTCTGCTGGATATTACTTGCATGAACTCTGCTTTTTGCTACTTCAGAATGACCTGATCAATAGCATATTACTTGCTAAGAAACAATGCAAAGAAAATAAGATGATTTGCACTTTTAAAATTCTTCTTTCATGTACACATCTACATAGAGCCATAGAATAATATAGGTTGGAAAAGACCTTTAAGATCATCAAGTCCACCTTTAATCCTACTTGTCGTGTAGGATTCTGTGATAAATTTGGGAACGTAATGACTTTGCTGCTCCCTTGGTACAAGAAATAAACAAACAAAAACGTATCATTTAAAAGATTTTTGTTTGCTTTGGGATTTTACACATTACAAGTCACTTACCCATGTTACCAAAGTCTAATAGCTTTTAATTTGGTAAAATGAATCTTAATATCACTGTATTTCGTCATGGAAAGAGGTATTGCACAAGCGGTTCAGACAGAATTATATTAGTATCATACTATTTCAAAGTTAAGTTTCAGAAAGATAACTAAATAGGGGGAATGTACTCTGGAGACTTAAAATGCACATTGCAAAATGTCCATTCTAAATGAATACACTTTAACCAGTTCCAACTGATGGAACCATTTTGGTTCTATATCTCCTTTATTCTTGGTTTGATACTGAGACAGGGAAGTACCACACCAATACTTCAGACATCTATACTGGATATTAGAAGATAACGTGTTTAAAATATTGATGGGAGTTACTAGCTTTTTTAAAACAATTTGGCCACCTGTTTATGTGCTGGCATTTAAACACTTGGCTTTAAATACCCAAGCCCTAGTTCAACACTAAATTAAATTGATTCCATTGACCAAGACATGCCCCATCTTAAAATTTCCACTAGTAGGACTGATACAGTCTACTAGCAAGAACATTACTATTTAAAATCATGATCAGCCTGACAGTAAAGGCCAAAAGTTCATTCTCACACACAGCTGAAATAGGGACAAAAATAAGCAGACCTCAGGAATTATGATCTCCATTTAGCAAATTAATTAAAACAACGTAAGGTAACTTAGGAATAAGAAAACCCCTGAGAGATGTTTTTCATGGCTTTCAAGATCATGGATACAGTACAAAGTAAAGTAATCTTTTGATGTTAGATGAGTGGAAGCAGCTTCACTGGCATATTTTTTTTCTGCTGTTTTGAACTTAGCACCATGTTCTTATTTGTTCTAGCACAGTGCAGTCTCCTGTATTTTTATTTAACCAAAAAGCACTCTTAAAAACCTGTATTTTAATATTCGCATTAAATATTAGTGAGAACATAGTAAGGCAGTAATAAAAGATAACTGTTAGAAATTCAAGTGTGAATAAGCAATGCTGTAGTTAGACTGATCCAAGCAGAGATGGTGTGAATTAATCTTGTGTTTACTAGTCTGCCTCACCAGTGTTGCATAAAACACAGAAGCATCATTTTAGCTTAACTCCAGTTGAAAACACTAAACCACTTTAAACTTCGGCTTCAACTGACACTTTCACTGTGCTAATTATATTTCAAATTTCCACCTCAAGTGCCTGCCCCTCCACACTGTGTCATGCTCATGAATACCATGTTCAGTGATACACAATTGCAGTCATACAACTCTCCTACATGAAGAGATAGAGAAGGTTAATTTACATATTTATTAAACTTTGTAAGTAGAAGCATACACTGCAGTGCCATGTTGCATTGTGAAGGAGGGCTCCAGTAGCAGCTGGGATTACTGCACTGGAAAACACAACAGTCAGTCTGTTGTACATACATGTGAAGAAAGGTAGGGAAACAACACAATGGGTATTTAAGACAAAAGCAACTTGAGAAATAACTACACTTGGCAGTGCAGCTGTGATCTGCAGTGGCACGGAGAACACCCTTGATCTCATTCTCTGCTGGGAGAGCAGCAGAGACAGCATATGTGGCTGGCCAAGAAGAACACTCATCCATCAGCTGCTACCCAGTCAGCCTAGCAGTAATGAGAGATTCCAGAAGAAGCCTGGTTCAGTTCTCACTTGGAAGGAGGATGTTGCTTGAAAGTGTAGAATGGAAATGCTCATTAGAAGAAGAACTAAAAGCTGAAAGAAGAGTTTGTTGCTGAAACTATGGGACAAGACTAAAATCAGACTGGTCTCACACCTGCTAATCGTAACTTCTTTCCTGTGCAAAGACTTCTGGCTGGTGAAACTGTAAAAACTACTTGAAGACAGTCGTATCTTGACATCACACAGATGGGGCTGATAAAAATTACTTTAACACTAAAAGCAGCTCATTTCTACATCTGCACTACTTTACCATTCAAATACTTCAGGGAAACCTTTCAACAGGCTCAATGACAAACATAAACCATCTACCTACCCTGCAGGACTCAATTCAGTCTAGTGCTTGAGTTTTTCTAGTGTATTCTCAGGGTCTGACTTTCCAACTTGGATGGCTTTAGCTACAGTTATTTAAGATAGCACCACTTAGGCTCTCCGCCTGAGCACAACTGCTGCAGCATGGGAGGTAACAGAGCATATATATGAAAGGTTTTTAGCCAGGGCTGTTCTCCCCTCTCAGTCCTCACCACCACCACAGAGATCCATCCCTGACACACATTTGCTCCTGCTGCAACTGCTACGGGAACAACTCCCACTGACCAAGACACAAGAGAAACTGCTGGGAGTTGCAACACCTATTGCTATTGCACAGATGGCCCAGCATGCTCAGGAGCCCAGGCTGTGGAAGATCAGCCCTGCCCAGTTATTTCCAGTGGTGATTTATCACGATCAGGCCCTGACCCCTGATCCCACCCCTTTGTGGGAGGTTAGGGCTCCTATAGCAGGAAGGGAGTGCATAAATGCAGACAGTAAAGTTCTTAGTCATAAAGCAAGATGCCACAGGTTGCATCACAGGATTCTCTGGTAATCCTGACCTTTATATGCTAAAAAAAGGTATTGCTCCTTTATTGTAGAGCAGGTGACCAAGCTGGCCTTTTACCCAGTGTAGACATGAAAATGGGAAATACCGATGGGCCTTACCCTCTAATTAGGGTGCATTCAGAAGTGTCGCAGGCTTTCCAGGCAGGCAGGTGTAAAGGACTGTGACTCATCACTGAAGGGTGTGACTGCTCTTAGGGATTTGGAAGAGTTTCTTTAAATGCTGACCAGTTCCTTCCTCTTTGTTGTGATGTCAGAAACCAGAATTTGAAGAGCCTGCTGGAGGCTGATGTGTCAACCCACTGATAAATCAAATAAAGCCGTTCGTGCTAACTGTAGTCAGCCCTAAGAGTGATGAAGGAAATCTTTTACTCATCTAACCCAGGGGAATAGATTAACCAGACTAAAGCAGTAAGGAGATGTCCAGGATCCTTTTGCTTCAGTAATATCCTCAGGATAGGCCAATTCAGTAATGGATTTTTTTTTTTTTTTTTTTTTTTAATCCGCCAGTCAGCTTATGAACAGTGCCCACCCTATGTGTACGTTTCTTTCTGAGCTCAGCTTGGTCAAGTGAGCTTGATTTTATAATTATCTTGCCTTCTTCTAGCTGGCATGAAAGAGGATACTAGCTCTATTACTATCAGCTCATTAACTTTCTGCTTTCACTCCAATGGCACCCACTGGTCTTTCAGAGCCAAAGATTTTATGAAGCCAAAGTTTTCCAATCAAAGCAGCCTGAAGATTCCACTGTTATATATATGCTTCTGTATATACATATAGATAATTTAATCTGAGATCGCTTAGGGGTGGAATATTTCTATTTGTAACAGGGAAATTAGAAGCTTACTAGGCCTCCAACTTTGTTGACTACAAGTGCCACTACTTTCATAGTAGAATATCGTGCACCGAGAATGACAGTGTTATTTTGACATGCCTGTGTGCAGCAAAAAGACACATTCTCACACTGGAAGTTTTCAGAGAATAATGGTCTGCCAGGGCCGTATCTGTAGGGTCAAGTTCTCTCTGACTTATGATTTACACACTATACTGTCAAATATGCACCATAAAATTGCTTTATGGAGTTCATGAAGTTGCTTATACACCTACTGTTCTCACACTTTGTTACAGGTAAAAGTCTGGCAGTATTTACTGGCAGTATTTGCATTTTACTCTACTAGGGTCAAACATTGATGATACCATACTGAAAATCAAGTCTGTGTTAAAGCAAGCTGAAACTGCCCACTTATGTCCATCAAGAATATTTTTTCAACTGAAATTTCAAGAAAAAAAACTTCTCTTCATGACATTGCTTGCAGATGAATACTCACTGAAATAATGCGCTTTTTTATAGAGGTATATACCTTTATGAAATACAAATTACTATTGTCTGGTATATAGAATGATCCCACCTGACTTTTCTCTATTTAATTTTTCTTACTTTGCTTATAGTTTTCCAAGTAAAATGAAACTATAGAGGTTACAAACTGGCTAATAGAAGCTGCTTTCAACAACAACAAAAAAAGTATGGATTTTTTTTAAAGCTCTGATACTAATTTGATATGTACAGACACTGGATTCATACAAATCACTGCAGGAACTCCAAAGGGGGCATTATGTTTTTTTCCTTGCATCAATTATCCACATACAAGGAAAGAATTTATACAGCAGAATACAAGGACTCCATGGGAACACTGAAAGCAAAATAATTCCATGTGACTTTGTGTTTCAAAAACATGGATTTACCTGTCATGGTTTTTAAATGCTTAATGCTAATCTGTCCATTAAAAAAAACAGTACCCAACTGACCATTTAGTCTGTTAGTGTGTAAAAAACAACTGTCAAATGCAATGTACATGTAAACTAGAATTCACTATCTACTTCATAGGATTATGATGAAGATTAATGAATACCTACAGTGTGTTAATATATATTAAGTATTTTTCTATGGATTTAGATACAGCAGTGTTCAAGTCCATAAAGAACCCTGGCTAAAGTAGCTAACTAACTTTTGTGTTAAAATACAGTTGCTAAAATTCTCCTTCTGGCTTTATTCAACCACACCAGTTTCCAGAGAAAGTAAAGAGATCCTGAAAACTCCTCTATGCATCCTGAGCTCCAGGCCTTGTGACAGTCTGCATTAGAGCAGACTCAGGACTATTGCTGAGCTACAACAGCCTCCAAAAAGTAATTCTTGAAACAACAACACAGAAGCACAGCAGTGTTCTGGCTCTTGCCTTCATCTCTTCCTCCCAGCACCCCACCCCCCTCCTTCCTCCACCTTATTGCTGTGCCAGGATTTGTAAGGTGGCAATACAAAACCAACAGATGGGCTAAACACCAGCTGACAAACGGACCAGGAGGCCCTAACGGTTGGTTCCTGCCCACTGCCACGCTTATTTTATATCTCAGTTTGAGGACAAAAAGAAATACCTATGCTTTTCTTGTAAATTCTTGAGGATACAAATTAATTGAAACATAGTAGGAACATTGTTCTCTACAGACTTAGTGTTCTTTCGTAAACCCATAGCATCACAATGAAAAAATAATCCTATTTATGGTAGTGCTTTAAAGTTAAAGGCACAACTGTGATATGATGAGCTGCAGTTACTGACTTTGCAGCAGGTTTCCTGCACTCTCTTCTGTAAGTCACTACATCTCTTCCTGGCCTAAGGTTTTTGCCTAATTTACTTTCCTAGCAATCTCTGTTAAAATTGTTAATTATCTTGGGAAAAGACACGCTGGATATTTGTACGTGTTCTACCTTGCAAGGGGCATTAGTTGCTACTATTACACTAATTACCAACAAAAACACAATATAAGTTTTACCCCATCTATTTTTAAAAAAAATATTTTTATAATTTCCTGGTTCTACAGTTTGTGTCCATCCAGCTGTGGCATTGCAGCAGAGCTCCAGCAGGTGCTTCAACAACACAGCTTGGTATGGGAACACACGTAGAACAGAGAGATGCACTGCTAGGTGGACATACATTTACTGTCAGGAAACAATGATTTTGTGATAAAGAAGATACAGTATAGGACTGTAAACTTTAAGTACTATATTCAATTGAACTGTTTTTAATCATGAAAAATGTGTGCTGGCATTATTTTGCCATCTGTACACCCTTAAAATGGTAGGGGCATGGAGATCAAGCAATGATTTTTCCATCCTTCGTAGTTTTTTTGAGAAGCAAATAATGCCTTTCACCCTGGTTCTGGTGCCAGACATTGAGTTGTTTGCAATCACAGCATTTCACGTCAGATGGAGAAGACTGAACTCTGAGTATTTTCAGATGTCTGTGTAGCCCAAAGCAGCTGTTAAACCTCTGCACACTGACAATAACTTCATACCTCTGCTCTGACAGAACATGGATGGAGACATACCCAAAAAGACATCGGGCTTGTGCAAAAAACCATCAACTGCCTTTGGGAGTAGGAGTTGTGGGGAAAAACAAAACAAACACAAACAGACAAACAACCCAAAACACAAGGGCAACTGATTGGGGAAAAATAATGAAGGCCTCAGCCACTCCTGAGTGCCCAAGAGTGTTAAGACAAGTCCTAATTCTCCTTAGGAAGGCTCTGCACTTCACAATACCAGCTGCACTTTCCCAGCTCAAGTACCCAATAAACTGTCAGAGAAAAAGCATTCATGATGGGTACATCAGTTAAAATTACACTGATGTCAAATCACAAGGGATATGAAAAGCCAGAGAGATTGTGATATGCAACCCTGCAACAATGTCTATTAAAATTGGCACTGCTCCCTCTCCTTCACACTGAACCATACCTCCCAGCACAGTACTTTTACTGTGGTTGACAACATAACAAACATACCTAAGCAAAGTACAACCTCGAAAGAAGAAAGTGACATCCTTTGAGACCTGATGCCAAATAAAGGAATATTCATTCAAAAAACCATCTGTTATATCCACGCGCCGGTGTAGTAATGTGTTTTAATAAGGTACAAAAGGCTGGGGGAAAAAAAAATCCAGGCTGGCTTTTCAATTAGCCTCTGTTAAATAGGCTTTCTTTATTTTCACTTTGTATCTTGAAAGCCACAGAAGCCACACAACGCATAGTAGCTGACGTGGTGTGCCACCCTTGACCAATCTACTTACTTTTATTCTGTAGACGCACACCCTTCCAGTACTTCTTTTTTTCTTCTTTGGACTGATGTTTTAATTTTCACCTGAAATAAAATAAAAATGTAAACACTGTATCGTATCCTGACTTTCAATAAGAACCACACCACCCCCCCCCAAAAAAATAAATAAAGGCTCTCGGTGCTGATAGATTTTTGATATTGCTATGCTTTCCTTTTACTAATTATGCCCAGAATGCTCATCATGCCATATACTGTTTATGCTAGAAATCTTCTACAGCATACCTCAGGGGCAAATTGCCTGTAGTGGTGATCTGGGAATTCTCTATAGCCTACTTTAACAAACAAACCTCCAGTACTCCTCCACATCACATCATCCCACTCTGTCACCAAATCTTCAGTATACTTTTCAACTGAGCTAACTTCAGCTACCCAGAGAAGGGTATTCCCTGACACACCAGTTGTTCATTCCCTCTAGAGCACAATATGCACTCTCTAACCCCTCAATGCCGCACAAGCTAAGAATACACAGTAGTTTTAAGTCATTAGGCTGTTGATAATGAAAGCCCTTGAGGTAAAAAAAATCGAGGAAAAAGCCCTTCTGCTGGACAGCAACATTAGCCTGAGATTTCACATAAATTGCACAAACATTTACAGTAATCGTTAATCCCTTCCCTGCTGAAGCCAGTTATCCATAACCTCGTCTACTTTTTACAGACAGAATAAATGTTCTTTTACGAGAGGATTTTTTTGCCGGTATGACCAGGATCTAAGTTTGAAAAGTGTCAGATTGCTTTGCCACAAGGGTGTACAGTGTGAAAAGCTGTTCAAGTACACACCAGAACAGCGCACCCATCGCAGGCCCGAAATTAACCTACGTCTCCATCCCACACCATATTCTGTGATGCCTACTGCAACCGCCACTGATTATCCCCTTCCCACTTTTCAGCTTTCGGAATCTAGCACGCTGGAAGCTCGTGGAACATGGTTCTAACCGTGCACCAGGCAGGGCGAGGCGACAGGGTGCAGGATGGTGTTTGGGATGCCGGTTCTCAGGCACGTTGGGCCTCGTGTAAGGCCTGGCTGGCGGGACAGCAGGGTGGCCACCCCTCCGTGTGGGCTCATGGGTGACACCACACCAGACACCAGAGTTTCATAGAATCACAAGGTTGGAAAAGACCTTTTGGATCATAGAGTCCAACCATTCCTATCTGCCACTAAACCGTGTCACTGAGCACCTTGTCTACCCGTGTTTTAAACATCTCCAGGGATGGGGACTGACCCACCTCCCTGGGCAGCCTCTGCCAGTGCCCAATGACCATTTCTGTGAAAATGTTTTTTGTGATATCCAGTCTGACCCTCCCCTGGCGGAGCTTGAGGCCATTGCCCCTTGTCCTGCCGCCCGCCACTTTGGAGAAGAGACCAGCTCCCTGCTCTCTACAACCTCCTTTCAAGTAGTTGTAGAGAGCAACAAGGTCTCCCCTCCTCCTCCTTCAGTCCCCGCAGGGAAAGTTGCGCCAAGCGCCGTGTTTCTGGGCGGGGAAGGGGCGAGCAGCGCCCCCAGGCGGGCGGGCAGCTCCTGCCTCCGCCTCGACGCGGGGGGCGAGGTGCGAGGCGAGGCACGAGGCCGAGGCCGCCCCGCTTTGTCCTTGCCCGGCCCGGAGCGCGCGCGCAGCCCCCCACCCCGGGGGCCGCGTCGGGAGAGCGCGTGCGCGCGCGCGCTCGGCCCGCGGCGGGAAGGGGGTGGGGGGGAGGGGGGCGCGCGCGGCGCGGGAGCGCGCTGGCGGCCCGCGCGGGAGCGAGCGCCCCCTCTCCTCCCCCCTGCCCTTCTCCCCGGGGCCGCGCGAGGCCAGGGCAGGCCGGCGCGCCCCCCCACACCACCTCCACCCGCCCCGAGCCGGCGCGCGCCCCCCGCCCCACCACTACCCCCCGCCCCCAAGCCCCGATCCCGGCGCCCCGGGCCGCCGCGGGAGCCCGCGCCGCAGAGCCGCGCCCGCCAGCGCCACCCGGCGGCCGCGGGGCCGCACCGCGCCTCCCCCCGTCCCCCCCTGCTCCGGCTCTCAATGTTCCACACCGCCCGGCCACAGAGCCGCCGCCGCCGCCGTAGAGCCCCCCGGCCGCCTCCGTCCCCTCCTCGGGCGCCGCGGGCCCGGCCCGGCCCCCCGCCATCCCGGCCCTCCGACCCAGCAGCGGGACAGGACGCGGGCGAAGGTAAGGGAGCGGCGGGCGCGGCGGCTGGCGCGGCGGCTGGGCGAGCGCGGTGGGGGGGGGGCGGGGAGGAGGCGGGGGGGGTGGAGGTGGGGGGTGGGGGGGGGGGGAAGGCTGGGAGAGGAGCTTTGTTCTTGTTTTCGGCGCTCGCTGCCTGCCGGCGGCCGGGGGCGCGGAGCCGGCCCGAGTTCACGCCTCACTTGGTGCACACGCACGGTGCGGGGCCGAGCCGAGCCGAGCCGAGCCGGGCGCTCCCCACAAAGCGCGGCCCTGCGGCAGCTCCCGCCGCGCCCCCCCGGCCGCCGGGGCAGCCCCGGCCCCCCCCGCCGCGGGGACAGCCCGGCGGAAGGTGCAGCTCCCCCTGGGCTTCTTCCCCCTCCGCCGTGGCCGAGTGCAGCTCTCGCTGCCGGCCGTGTAAATAACCGGCGCTGCTGCCGCCCCGGTGGCTTTAAATGCATCTTGGGGTTTGTCCCTTTTTTAAGAAAACACCACCGACCGCAAAAAAGAAAAACCCCAAACCCCTTCGTCCCTCCCTCCCCCCAACCACGTCCTTTAAATGCACAGAGCGAGTGTACGTTTCCATCTGAAATCAACCCAAGTGTTATTGGCAATATGTTTTCTCGGAGAGAGGGGGAGAGGGGGGGATCTGGCGTTTGGACCCAATAAAATGCTCTGCTCCAGTGTAAATATTTACAGGGTATTAGTGACTTTTTAAAAAACGTTTTCAGTGAGGTCTGTTATTTACAATGTGTCATAAGTTATTAATGTTCATTGCCTAAGTACCCAGCTAAATCTGCCTCATGCCTTAGAACAAAGTCGACAATTGTCATATTGTTTAAAGTATGAAAAAAATGCGAGTGGGTTTAAAAATTGGGAATATCTGTATTTCCAGAAGTGTAAAATATTGCTTTGTAGCTGTCAAACTGCGGCCCTTGGGGACCAGACAAAGAAGTATATTTCGGTTAATTTTTCAGTGAAATGGAGTTGTCACTGACTGAAGTGTTCTCTGGAACTTGGGGAATGGCGAGAGAGAGTCCTGCCTGTTGGATTAACTCTGTCTCTTTTCTTCTTCCCCACAAAAGTTCCCCACGATGTCCAGTGATAGGCAGAGGTCAGACGATGAAAGTCCAAGTACCAGCAGCGGTAGTTCAGATGCCGATCAGAGGGATCCACCTGCTCCTGAACCTGAAGAGCAAGAAGAACGAAAACCCTCTGCCACCCAGCAGAAGAAAAACACCAAACTGTCCAGCAAAACTACTGCTAAGCTATCTACTAGTGCTAAAAGGTAAAGGGGACAGTATGATGTTCTGTAGTATTTTCGCACGGTATTTTGAGTCACAGTGCTTGCATTACGTTTTTCAAGGCAGAGAAGATCTTCTCTTAAAGCTCTGTGGAAAAGGGTGAAGTACCAACTTTTGTAGTACAGGACCCTGCCAGGCAGCATCTTCATTAATCCAAGTCTTATAGGGGTAATGACTACACAGAGTTGTCATCTGTCTCTTGAAGAGTTGTTTGAGGACTTAGTGACTTACAGGCTGGCTGATGGGGCACCCAAATATGTTTCATATTTGCAGAAGTGTGCGCGAGAGTGTCAGCTTCAGCTGTCTTTTTCAAGTCTAGGTTTCCGTGCCTGATTGTTACAGGGTGGAGTCCTGGTGTATTTTATTATGGTCCGTACACTAATGACAAACAATGCACTTTAATTAAAGAAGTCACAAAACCCCACTGGCCTCTGTGGGCCTTTTCACTATCTTTTCATGTCAGTGCACAGGAGAGCCTTTCACACCTTGGAGTAACGAGTTTATTCTGCTGTGCTTTCAGGAGAAACTTAGGCGAATTTTCTCCCTTAGGATTTGCAGATTTAAACCATGGGTTCTACAGGTGGCCTCTACTTTTAAATATCAAAATCCTCAGAGGCCTTGTTTAGTAACATCTGCTGAATTTTTATTTGAGTATAAGATTTCTGGCAGTCCAGCTCTCAAGACATACGCTCTGATAATTTCCTTTAAGTTCAGCAGTGTGAAATAAGCGAACTTCAAGTCCCTTGATTCCAGTGGTCTTCAGAAATGAAACGTGACTTTCCAGTCATTTCCCTGGAGCTGCTTTTCTTTACAAACAATCCTGTAACTAGAAAGGGTGTAGAGTAGCCACAGTAACTTCAAGATTAGCTTATTCAGTGTGAATTCAGTGTGTAGTTCTAACTTTTAGAAACACTTCAGTAATTTTGTGTTGAACTTAAATTCAATACGTCGTTTTTGAAATGTGTTAAAATTGCTGCAGAGTATGACTAGGTGGCTTTGATGGCTTTTGAGCTTGTTAAACCTTTTGAAGTAGAACTGGTTAAAGAAAGAAAAGTTCTGGAACTACTGTGTAGGCTTAGCAATTTGTTATTACTTATCTTTTTTTTAAAAGCCTGAGATTCAGGCTTTTTAGACTGAATTTTCCCCTCTTGCGTCTATTTCACTTAATTGCTGCAAGTCTCATTCTGTACATTTCAAATCATTCAGTAGTCTGACTGAACTTATTTTGTTAGCTCATGTTTTAACACTTGCTTTTCACATGAAATTCACAGTCTTGCTCATATGGGTCCTCTTCTGCAGAGAAGTCTTATTTGATATTTTAAAGTGGAATTTACTATACACCTTTTAAAATTACACCTCGTATGTATCTGAGTAAACTATTAAATTGCGAAAAGTTTTCAGTATTTGTCTTCTAGACCTTAACACCTGGGGAGTAGCTGTGATAAAGTAAAGCTAAGCACGATTATTTCAAGGTTTTCTATCACTTTTTATCACATAAATACAGCTACTGTATAAGACTGGGGGAGAAGAGGCAGCAGAAGGTGTGGAGAAAAGCAAAGTTGATTCAGAGAGATTATTCCAGTAACAGAGACAGCCTGGCAGATCTGCAAATCCACTTCTTAAACACACTGCAAAGTAGTAGGTAAAATATTGTGAACAGAGCGTGTCTGCTGCCAGCGCGGTTCACTTCTTCACCCTCAGTCACAGGTCTGCAGCGCTGGTTTAAAGTCATTGTCAAATCTGCCTGTACAAGCGCCCCCCCCCCCTCCCCCGGCGTCTCATTTGCATATTAGCTTGAAAAGAAAATCTTTCTGGTAAAAAGTGCTCGGATGTGAAAAAGAGTTACTTTTCTGCGTACTTGTGGGAAATCTCTACCCAACTCAGTTGTAAGTGTTCTGTTTACGTACAGTGTGGAGCAGGAAAAAGGCTGCAAAGTTTCTCAGCTGAGGGATTTGGGTTATGCCTCTGAGAACAAAGAGGAAGCAGCCATGTTAGCATTACTGAAGGCAAAGCCAATCTTGCATTTAACTGCATGGTGGTAGAGGGCAGTGTAATTCCCTGATTTATTCTATAGACTATCTCAAATGCTTTGTGTCTGTTCTCATTTCACCAACAGAATCCAGAAGGAGCTAGCTGAAATCACCCTTGATCCTCCTCCTAACTGCAGGTATGTAATGACTTCTTAGATTGTGGATGGTGGTAGGAGATTAACGTGCTGTGGCTAACAAATGGGAAACTTAGCCAGTGACTGTTAGACAAAAATTGTGTACAGCAGATTGAACAAGCATAGGGAACACTTGATATTGAAGTTTGCTATTTTGTCTGCATGTCGGAGGCATAGTCATTAGTGATTAATGAATGTAGTAAAGTGTATTCGGCTTGTTCTTCGAAGCTGGTCACTGCCTTTGTGAAACATTAATTAAATGAACTTCAAAATAAGCCAAAGCTTTCAACTAAATGTCTGCATGTAGTTTGAACTGGTTGTTTGAGTGCCGGGTTTATAGAGTTATCACTTCATTCTGAAGTGTAGGTAAAGAGCGATATGTGATTTTTACGTGCTTTCTCCTAGTTTGTTGCTTAACAGTTAGATAACCTGAAGTATTGCTTTTAAATTTGTGTCTGTTGGTCAAAGTTGTAGTCTCTTGGTAGAGAATGTTTTTAGGGAAGTTCCAAACTTAGGAGATAGTTCTTTTTAGATTTTAGAAAATGAAATGGTAAGGTTGGAAGATTGAATGATTCGGTCGTGGATAAAATGACAGTAACTGGAGCACTTGATCTGTAGGAAAGTTAAATAGTAGTGCAGATAGCTAATGTCTTTAAGTCTTTTGCATGTTTTGCTTTTGTTTAAAGGATGCATAAAAATTCTCATTAACTGTGAGAATCCAGTGTTCACATTTGCTGTAAAGCTACATTTAAATAATGCTGCTTTCATTTGATGCATCTCAGTAAGATTTCTGACTGCAAGGTATCCTCAGATTAATAACTTTTGTGTAACAGCAAGCCTTGAACATGCTTTAAAAAATGCTGGAAGCGCTTTCTGATTTTAAGTTGGAATTGTTTGGCTTTTTGAGTAATTGGAAAGGTTTGGTGCAGATCTTTTGACTTCAGTAAACTCTGAGTTGTCCTCTCTGACTAGTCTGTGAAAGCAAGGACTAACCAGATCTGTGTTTTATTGCATTTGTGGTAGAGGTGTGTTACCTTGAGGACTGTGCTGTAGGTTGTATGTGCTGTAACTCTAATGTATTTGCATGCAAGGTCAGTGGCTCTGCCTCTTCAGTTGAGGCAAGCTCTGCCCAGACAGCAAATTTCTGTTTGGTTTGGTGGTTTTTTTTTTGGTTTGTTTTTTTTCTTTTTTTTTGGGGGGGGGGGAGGGGGTGATGGTTTTGGTTTGTTTTTAAACAATGGTTTTAAATACCTTTTAATAAATTACTGGGATCTTGTTCTCTGTTAGTCACACACTATACTTGGACCCTCAAGGGGAGTGTGATAGGAGAGAAAGTATTTGAAAAGAATGGAATGTCAGCACTTTGCCTTATAGTTACTAAAATATAATTGTAGCAGTTTCAGGTACAGCACCTTACAGCTTGGCTTTAGAAAGAGAAGCCTCCCCTCTCACACTGTCTGATACTATCTGATATTTAGCTCCTTGTGAAAGCATGTTCCTCTCGTATTAGCACAAGAGTCTTGCAGAGAATTTTTCTTGTGAGCTGGTACTATCGGGTGCCCAGGGATGCTGTTGAGAATGATGAACAACCCTCACATCCCCTGATGTGTCTAAAATTATTCAAGTTTCTCTCCTACAGAGCATAGGGGAAAAGATTATTTTTTTGCCAGTAAGGAAGTCAGTGCTTCAGTTTTCATAACTATTTTTAAGGGGATTTTAACCCTTTTACTCAATAGCAGCTATATGATGAGTGTATTTTTACCTATTGCAAAATGAAAAAAATATTTACAAGAGATACTGGCTGCTGTAACAGAAATTATGGGTTTTCTGGATGAACTGTTTGAACAGAGTTTTTGTGCCTGAAGGATTACCTTTACATTGGAATTGACTTGTTAGAAGGACCCTTTCTGGTATCAGGACATAAATGCAGCTGTGTGATACGTGCAGAGCAGCTGAAGCTTGTAACACGCTTTCTTATGGGTTGCAGTAGCAAAGATTAGGCAATGACTGACACAGCAGGCATAGAACACCTCTTCATTGCTCGCCATGCAACAAGCAGCAGAACACTACTTACTACATTTCTTGTGAAAGAAAAAGACTTGTAAAAAATTAATTTAAAAGCTTGTATAACTTGGGCATATTCACATGTGCTTTAAAAGTAAAACCCTTTGTGTGGTTAAGTTCTCCCAAAAAGATTTCTTCATGCAAAGCTGTTTGTCCTCTACTTGTAGAGCACACCCTTGTCATTTGCAGTCCACATGTTGCAGGGTTCACAGGAATACAACTGTCAACCAGTGCTCTTGGGCATCAATAATCTTTCTGGTTACTTGGTTACATAAGAGATAAAAAGTAAGCAATTTTTAAAATATGATCATGGCACCTATAAAAATTAAATGTTACTTTAACAGGATACAGTATAAATATTGAAGAGTATGTTCAACTCTCCTGTATCATGTTAAACACTGATGGCTGCTGCCACTTCTCACCTGGCAGTGTAACTGTGGGTAGAATTGCTCTGTCGGAATGGTCTGGGGCTGATTTAGCCACTTTAAAATGACACCACCTGGTTGCAGTTCTTTAGCAGTTAAATTTCCCACAGTCACATCTATTTCTATAACATCTGTTTTATAAAAATTCTTGGTCCTATTGCTTCTAGGCAGCTCAGTTTCAAACTATGGCCAAGTGCTTTATATATGCTTCAAGATATGGAACACCACTGTTACACATTCATTCTCAGGAAAATGCTGGAGAGATCTTGCGTGTAACATGTGGTAAATGTGGGCTGCCAAGATGCTCTTAAATACGTTTGACATATCTGGAATAACTATTTTCAGTTCGTAGTATAAAACTGTTTAGATCAGAGGTCACCACTCTGTAATTAAGGTTATATCTGAGGCTGCTGTTCTGACCTGCCCAGCTTGGAGGCTATAACTCAGGTGTAGTGGGGCATAGCTAGCTCCAATGCTCATTGTACTTCCTGAATTTTAGGGTTGGCAGAAGAGAAACCGTTCCCAGGGGTACGGTGATTTATAGCAGCTTCCTTTAACTGTTCCTGGCTGCCCTGCTGATCCATCATAGTAATAATACATACTTCCCTGTCTTCTTTCCAAACTCCACCTCATTTCAGTTCCAAAATTATTCATTATTCATCTTTGTGGGAAAGTTTTTGAAATTCAACTCAGTATTAAGTAAATTTGCTAACACCCATGCCAGTTTCCTTTATTGTTTACAGCCCATTTTACAACAAATGTGGTTTTGTAGAAACTTTGTAGCAAGTGAAAGTAAACACGGAAATCAGTGTGTCCACTCAGAGCTTAATTCATGTGATTTAAAAAATCACATCTTTACCATGCAAGTGGAAGAATTTAAGCATTTTATAGTCTGCTCTGTCAGATGGCTTTAATTTCTTCTTTGTTAAGTTAATGATATCTGAAAGCAAGTGATTAGGGGAAAAAAAAAAAAGAAAGGCCGTACAAAACCCATGCCTTAGAGCACTGCTCAGAGAAACGGCTTTCCTCTTTCATAGCTGCTGAGAAATGGGATTTCTTACCAAGGGATTGCTGCTTGGTCATCCAAAAGGCTTCGTGCTCTGTCTCATCCTCTAGCTAGTGAATACCTGAACTGATAGGTCTGTTGAAAAGTTTTTCCTTAATAGGGATTATCATCTCGATTACTGTTTATTTTCAGGCCTTGTCTACTCATATATACTAATGTGGTTTCTTGAGCAATACTACAGAAGGTAGCAGTTGTTGATTTTGCTGTTTGTAGCCTCTCCTAGGCTTGCAAATAGGTTAAAAATTTATGAGTGGTTCATTTTAAAATTACTTATTTTAAAATAACACTCCAAAGGGGTTTTGCTGTACTACAGCATTCTTCTGCTTCCTAAGGACTGCATTTGTCCTTTTCATTACTGCCACATCTTGGGCTAATTCTGCGCTGCAGAGTGTTGCCAACCCAACCCCACAATCTGGAGTTTGACACAAAGAAAAATGCTTCCAAAACCCTGACAGACGAATGCTATTACTGGTTTAGTTATGGACCCATGAATCCAGATGTTTGTAACTGTCTCACTGTGGTTACTACCCCATCAGTAGGGAAGCATTGCAGTATGTATTTAAAACAATAATGTGACGGTATTTTTCAGGCCAGCATTTAAGCTTTTTCAGTTGAGCTGTCTGAGACAATGAGGGGTAATGAACAATTGTGCTGGTCGTGCAGGCTCTTCCACATGAAGGGATAGAGCTGGATTGGAGCTAACACAACTGTGTTAGCGAGGAAGGGGCCACAGCTAAGCTAGTAGAAGCCTTCTTTTTGTTAACATACTCTATCTACAGTAAGGTTATAGGCAAATGTTTACTCTGCAAACAGTTGTGCCTGTTGAAGATGTTACTCCACAGCTGTGGTTTGCTCCAGTTCTGCCACGGAGGTGACTACTCCAATCAGTAAGTGAAGCAGATTCCTGTGATTACTCCATAGTGCTCCCTAGGGAGGAAAAAAAAAAAGGAAAAAAAATCATCCAAGTTTACTTAAATGGTTTAAATAGGTGATTCAAACTAACTCTGCTGGATTTTTCTACCTCCCTTCTGAGTAGGCACTATTCACACAAAGCATTTTGTCAGACACACCAGGATATGAATAAGTCAATCCATTCCTTTGTCTCTCAAATGTAATAAGTTTCCATCTCTCCTTTGTTAAAGCCAAGCATTAGTTCTGTTACTTTTTTGAAATCAGTAGGAGGAAGAACGTTCTGAATGCAGTCAAATACCAGGCATACATTTGTACAGTAGCACAAATGTATGCCCAAGTCTTCCCGTGCAGGTTTTTTTTCCTGGTCAAGCTGCTGACTTTTCAGATCAGTTGCAGTTCCACAGTTTTGTGTTTATTACATTGATTTCTTATTAGGCAGACATCTTCATATTGCTAAATACCAAGTCTCACTGAGAAAAAAATATCCGTTTTGCTTGTTTTCACCTCTGCAGTGAACTCAGCTCAACTGTGAACACTAAATAGTTCTCTTTAGGAGAAGAAGTTGATTAAGGTGTTTAAGAGACAGTATATCAGGAGTGCATGCAAAAATGCCTGTGCTGAAGCTGAGTGAGCAAAATTTAAAAAACATCATCCAAACTCTACTTGATAACATATCTTCTGATAGTTACATTGTGCTTTTAATTGTTTTTACTTCCCCAGCACTTTTTTTACCACCAAGTGCAGTAAATGCATGCTACAAGAAAAGAAAGCTGAAGTTTACAGAGTGGTTCTGAGAACACAAATACACACGATTATGTCTAACACTTCCTTCCCTATACAGAAGTTTGCAGTTGCAGTTACAAAAACACAATGAAGAGGGTTCACAACTCCTGTAAGAACACTTTTGAAATAGCTCTGAAGTTAATATTGAAATACTACTTTTTAGTATCGTCCAGCTCTGAACATAGTCCTGTGGTTCCTCCTAAAGCAATTCCTTCATTGTTAGTTGCTAAATGTACATCAGTGCCTCACAGTGATTTAAAGAAATGATTTTCTAGTAATAGCCTTGATTTATCTAGAATTATTTCTACTAAGTGTTTTTATTCATTCTCATTCTTCCCTCCCAGCTTCTTACCAGAAAAGTATAGTCTAGATCAGAGTAGGAAGGAGTGGTATAATTTAGCATAGCAATCAGAAGTCCGGTATTTTTGTATTTCAGTCCATTTGTAGTAACAGCCTAATTCTGCCATCTTCATGTGTACAGAGTGTCTTTTACCTTATTTGCCAGTAGTCAGTGAAACTGCTTAAAGAGTAGGGATAAAACAAATTTAGAAAGGCATTTCAGTTAAACATTTAAGTGTTAAGGAATGCTAGAGTGCCTTGTTATTTAAGATGCTTTTATTAAAAAAAAGTGCAACAGTGAAAGATTGCGTATCTCCTGGATTTTTTGAATTGTGAGAATATTGAAATTACTTTCTTTTCAGCTGAGAGTAGATGACAGATCTGCTAACTCAAAATGCTTCATTTGTTTTTCACTATGCTAGTACTGACCTCTTGCTATAAACCAAGTTTTTTTACCAACCCCCACAGACTGAATTTCTTGTGCAAGTAATCCAAGTGGCATAATTAAGACAGAGTTATGTAACACAAATCTATCTATTCATGGGACTAGGTTTTCATGCCTACAGATTTGCAGGTTAGGCACTTGTGTAAGCAGTGTCCACAGTTTTCATTAGCATTACTGTCAAAATGGAAAAAAAAAAAAAAAAATCATAGCTGTCTGTCTAGAGTTGTAGAAATAGTTCAAACAGTTTTCATTCAGCTACTTGTGTTAGAGAACTGACACTCATTATGTGTAAGTTTTATCTGGGAACAGTAGAAGAGCCCAGACCAGCTGTGTAACTGTACAAAGGCCCTTCATGCTCCTTGATGAAACTAATTAAAATATGCTTTTTATGGGGGAGCATGTGTGTGTATATATTTTTTACTCTCAAATTGTGCATTGCTCACTACTACCAGCCTGTCATATTTAACTTGTGATAAACAGTATGTATGACATGGTCCTAGCAGACTGAACGTTTCCCCATTGGGCTGATTTTTTGTGTGCCTATCAGTTATTCTTCTTTGATTTTATCTTTAATTTTACAGACTCAGAACACCTAATTTTATTTCAAATTAACATCAGCTAAACTGCATTAAACAATTTATTTAAAATTAGTTGACTACTTCATATAAAAATGATGCGTGGAGATTAGCTGGAGCTGGTGTAACTAGGATTTGTATAGATGTGGAGCAGGTAATACAGACATCATGAAAAATACATTGAGCATATTTTCTGAGTTCAGGGCTAAGTAGGCAGGAACAAGAATATCCAGCTGCCATATAAGACAGGAACAAGCATACCGTTAAGCTAGCTAGAAACAATGCTGTAACTTTAAATTGATGCTTTTCTTTGAGCCAGTAACTGCTAGTGATAAATGAGTCCTAACCTGTTTGCATTTATTTGGATATATTTTCCCTGTGCAGGGGGTGTACTATACTGTTATCTAGTTCAGAACTGTGGCAGAAGCAGTTGTTAATTTTATAGCACTTACTGTAAAACAGACTGGCCAGATCTTTTAGGAAGTCAGATGCAGGTATAGTTGAAAGTATCGAAACTACTGTTGTAATCATCACTTTGAGAAACAAATGAGGGGAGAGTCTGCCTTGATGAAATGCCACCGTGACCTGTAGTTACTAGTGGGTCACTTTCAGGATGGAAGAATTTGTAGAGAGGGTCTGCAGAGGACTATCCTGCAGTTATTAGTAATTGATGCTTTCATTATTGACGTGGCCACTGGACTAGAGCATATAAATATTGCATTTGCAGGTAACAGTGGGGAAGAAGGGGTTGTAGGCACATTGGAGGACAGAAATAGAATGCAAAGTGATGTGGGCAAGTATAGGAAGTGACCTTAAAAATAGCATGTAATTTAATAGTGAGAACTGCAAGGCACAGCAATTCAGAAGGATATAATCAGCTGCACAGATCCATGGGGATAAAAAGCCTGGATGAAAGCAGTTCTTCAGACAAGGTGTAGTCCTCTGAGGATCATGTGCTTTCCAGGAATCAACAATATGAGGCCCCAGCAAGAGAAATATTTTCAAAAAAAAAAAAGAGAAAAACCCCAAAAAGTGGTGGAGGCTTGGTCTAGAAAGCCATTGCATTCAGTTCAGCACTAGTAAAGACCAGCTGGGATACCTTATCCAATTTTAAACACAGCACTGTGAAGTGTTATGGGGTAGCTGGAAAGAATACAGATTAAAGGAAAGAAAGACTGAATAATCTTTGGATTGCTTTGAAGGAAATGTTGCAATTGTTGCTAGTCCTGTCTGGTGGTTGTGGAAAGCAACTTAAATTGCCGTAACATAGATGTAATTTAGATGTGAGGAATACCTAGCTATCAAGACAGCATGTGTAAGGAAGTGGTGAATCTGTGTCACTAGACATTTTAAGGACAGAGTTTAGACAAATGACTGGCAGGAGCAGTTTAGATACAGTTGATTCTGTCTTTAAGAAGGAGAAGGGCTAAGTGACCTCCTGAGGACCGGTTTGACCAAGCTGCCTGTGATAACAGATTTAAATGACAGTGTTACAGAAAAGCTCGTCAGGACGTGATTTTCCTCTAATTTAAAAACCTTATTTTAATCAGAGTTTTGTAGTATTTTCATCCTGGAAAAATATACAGGTTCTGTGATTTCAAACCACAAGAGTAACAACAATTATTAAAAAAAGTCACTGGAAGTGTACAGGTTTTGTCCTGTTGTCAATTAAAAACCGCAAACATCTATTGATTTTTCTGCTGATTTATTATTTTTTTCCTCCCTATTTTGGCTTTGGTTTCATTTTGGGTCCAGTCCTAATTTCCCTGAATAAAGTTGTCATGTTCTGCTAACTATAAATCAGGTAGGCACATGTCATCAATTCTCCAGGAGTATGTCAAGCTTTGTGAGAAACTAATAGCACTGGTTGTGCAGTAGATCTTGATTTTTGATATTTCATATGCTCTGTGCTTGGATTCTCTGCTTTTGTTCCACAGGCTTGTAAGTACCTCCAACAATGAGATATACAAAAGCAAGGGACATTTTTTTTCCTGCGGAGGCAGTTTGCAGTAGATATATAAGCCCTCATGCATCTGTGCACAACACCCCAAGTGGATCTAAGCACATCAGAAAACAGTTGTATAGCATACTGCCTCTGACCATGGATCCTATCTCTAAGCACCCTCTGGAGTCAGAGCTCGAAAGATTGTAGTGAAAATGTAAGCAGCCTGGCAGGTTTCCAGCTGATGAGTTAATGCCGCTGTAAACTTCAGTAGTTCCTCTCTGAGGCATGCAGAAGGGTGCAGGCACTGGGAAAGTAGCCAACAAAGGCAAAGAGCAGACAGCAGAGCTAGAGGCCAGCCTCAAGGATTCACAACACCATTGTCTTTGAGGTGGGTTCCTCCCTTGCCAGAAACCCTTCCTGTAGCTTCAGTGGCAGAGCTGGAAATAAATAAGCAAATTAAGATAGACATTCAGTGGAAAGCCAGGCTGACTTGTGGATGCCTGATTAGCATAGCCTGAGCATAAGTAGCTATGCCCAGCACTCAAGCCACTCCATGACTGGATTAGCAGTACATGGTGCTGCAGAAAGCTGGGGGTCCTCAGTCGTATCAGGTGAGTTCCTTGAGCTTGAAGCTGTAGTGCGATAGTTTTGGTTTAAACTCGGGTAAATCACTTCAGTCTGAAGCCTAGACATGGAATTCACCAAAATATTGAAGACAGAGTAAATCAGTAGAGCATCAGCTGGTCAGTTTCCATGGGACAAACGGAAAAGACATGGCAAAGAGAAACATTGATGTTTTCCTTTTTGTAAGGCAAAGTTAGCAGCAGAAAGCTGGATTTGTTTGCATTTTAAGTAAATCATGTAGACTGTAAATGCTGTGAGCAGTGTGAGTTTGGGGGGTGAGGAGAGCTTTTCAATAAATTAGTAGCTGTGTAATAAGAGATCTATTAAGCTGATGGTGATTTCACTGTGAAGCTGCAGTTATTGTAGCAGACAGTGGACAGGCAGATTCCTCCCTGCACACAGGCGCCTTTTCAAACAAAGGACTTGTCTAAGGTGCAGTCACTGCCTGAGGTGTGCTCATACTTTAACTAGCTTTTGACCTTTCCCCTGGTATCTTAACATCAGAGACCATCATCCAAGCTGCAGAACCAATGGCAGAAGTGAAGGGTTGCAGGGATGGTTAGTTGACATTGAGCTCTGTGTTATCATTGTACATTGGCCACGTCCTAACTTGTTCATACATACCTAGGGCATATCTGTATTTATGTCATTAATATCAATGGCAGAAGCTATAGCGGGACATTACAGCGATAATGGGACGTTACAGATTGAGTGACACCTCCCTCTACAGATGCTTTAGGGGCCAAATCCATTATGCCAAAGCCAAGTTCTGCATTTAGAGTTTTGGACTTCAACATCTTGGGGAAAAAAGAAGAGAGATTTGGTTTAATTTCTAGCCTGTAAAGCAAAAGCAAAGCGAGGTCTTAAGAGACTAAAATAAACTTGTAATGAACTCTGTAACAAACACAGTATTCCCATGGAAGCAAATTTAAGTGATCTAAGTTACACAGTACAACCTAATGCATATTAAGCATAGCCTGAGTGATTAAACAAAGGTCTTGTGCAAAAGGTAGAAATACTGTACAAACTAAAATTGTACAAGCATGATTAAGCAGTAATTAAATCTGAGAGGTTGATCTTCACATGATAAACTATTTGAAAAATAATCTATGGTCGCAAAAATGTTTTCTTGTCTGGAGTAGATACTTTGTATGATACCCATAAGAATTTTATACAGCTAGGTAGCGTCTAGCTCCATGTTCCTCAGCTTCCACAGAGTGCTAGGATTGCTGGAGTAGTGTGTATAGTTGAAGTAGCAGCCTGGCTGCATCATTTTTTGAGCTTTCTTTTTTTTTTTATCAGTGACTGAGAGCCAGAATTACAGCTGCAGTGCTGATTTATACCAGAGCAAACACACCATAACTCATTTCTTTAAAAAAAATGAACCAGTTACTAAAGTAAAAGGGACATCACCGAAACAGAGTGGTAAGAGAGCTGTGATTTGTTTGATAATATATGGTACCAAACCTTAAATTGGTCAATACATGAAGAAATCAATTACTTTCTAGGTTCTGGGAGAACAAATACAGTGAAAGCATTTTTCTTTCAAGTGTTTTGGTTGACTATTTTTCATGATAGTACTGTAGGCTTTTAAGTCTTTGTTTTTTGTTAAGCCTGCTTGGATTTTTTGTCTTAGGAATAGAAGGCACAAAATAATTCTGTCACTTAGAAGGCAAGTTGTCCGTTGTAGGCTGAGCACTGTGTGGTTCTCCTAGATATAAAGGGCATTTGGGGGCAAGTTCTTGTACAGTGTGATATGTGCTTTACTGGAAATTAGTGAAGGCCTAGGATGGAGGAAATAGAGAGATGTGAACTGTACTAATCAGATAAATGTTTTGTTACCACTTTATTTTCTTTCTGTACAAAAAGCAAGCCCTGTAAGAATATGCCTTCAGCTAGACTTCAATAATTCTGATCCGTGGAAAGGCAATTGGGAACTGTTAATTCCTGTGGATTGCATTTGTTAGTCTTTTGTGTGATTTTTCTCTGCTTTATATACAACATTTAAATAAAGCTAGGAATAATCTTTTGCCGAAGGTCAAATAAACTTCATTTGGCCTGGCATTGTGTAATGGTGGTCCTTACTGTTCTGTGTAGTGTTTTAGCATTGATGAAAAGGAGGAGCTGATTCTGCAAGCTAATAACCAAGGTATAGAAGGACCTGTGAGACATTTAGAGCTTTTTCTGTGGAACTATGGGTTTGTTGCAGTAAAGCTGTAGTTACCAAATATGTAAAGCTGTTTCCAGCAATAGATTCTTTTAAAAGGTATTAGAATGTTGAGGGCGGGAGGGGGAACAGTTTATTTTGGGTTGTTGTTTGGTTTGTTGGGTTTTTTTTTCTTTTTAACAGTTAAAGGGGTAGCTTATTTAGGCACTTTCTGTTAGGCAGTTGTTAGCTGGAGAGGTGGAAAAAGTTTCTTCTGCTTTATCTAACCTTCTTCACCTTTAGCCTTCCATCCCTTCAGACACCAGCAGTAAGAAATCACATTACTATTGGCTTGTTAATACAGTTACCAGGTGTTTACAGATTCTCCTTAAAGTATAGAGGGTTTTTTGTATCCCTTTCCTAAAGGGAATTGGTGGCTGCAACAAACTCTTTTGTTTGGATCCTCAGGTTTTCTGGCTCAGTGCTTTGTTTCTGGCAAGGGAGCAGAGTCCCTGCAGAGCACATCAGTGCTGTGCCCTGCACCAGCCACATCCCAATTCCTGTGGCCAGGAATGTCACTGCTTGCCAGCAGAATTCAAATGCAGGAGAAATTGATGTAGACTTTTATATTTTTTGTTAAGTATGCATGGTGGTACCTTCTGCTTTGCATGGAGCAGGGTTAATTTTGTGCCTTATGTGCTCGTATCTAGATTGGAGCTTGATGAGAAAAGTTGAAGCACGTGAAGGATTGAGTTAGGCGGGGGAGGTGTGGAATGGGTCGAACGTGTTTTCTGGCTGCTTCTGTGAGGCGACCGCTAGTGAAGCATTTACATGCTGATATTTTAACTCTCATTGAGATTTTATTAGAAAATTTTGAATTCCCTCTATCCCTATCCCATTTAAGCATGGGGAGGGAAGCTCTGTAGTCTGAGGCAGGTGAAGCTTTGCTAGCCTAGAGATGCTAAGCCTAAATTAAACTGTCCTTGCAAATACCTAGGCTGTATGTACCACCGGAAGAATAAATCTTCGAATTTGGGCTCCAGCTTTCTGGATGTCTTGGCTGCCCATTTAGTGTGGCTGCGGGCACATTGCTTCATTGAGCTCCCTGGTACGATGCTGCTGACTGAAATAGCCTGAGTTGCGATAATGTGGTAGGGCTGTCTTCTGACATGTTGTTCCCCTCTGACGGGTACCTATTACCTTCTGCAGGCTGCTTAAGCACAGGATTGTGCCATTCAGTGAACGAATGCGACTCCTCATCCTGATGGATGTTACTTAGGCCATTTGCATTGCCTCTGAATCGCACTATGTTGTTAGCTGAGGAGAAGGCCATGCTTGATATGTGTGCTGTAAATATCTACTGCCTTCTTTTGACAAACGTGAGACTGTTGTAGAGGTTTTGGTAACTTGCTGCTTTGTTTTCTGACAAATGTAAATTTGGTGTGCTTAATTTTTCTTTACTCCTGTGTTCAGATTCTGACCTTTGAAGAGGAAATGTAAATAAAATCTTCTACCAGGATTGTCACACTCAACTACTTGTACTCTTTTTGTTTTTAAACATTTGAGTAAGGAAACAGGAGTAACAGTGAGTGTGTATCTCTTCCTACACCTGAGATAAGCTGGATAACTCCCCTCTAAAATCCTCTATCCAGCCTGGGCAGCTTTTCAGTAAAGATGATATGTGCCCACCAATGTGATAGCAGCTGCTCTCAGGAGGTAGGGAGTGAAGAGTGCTGTTTGAAATATACTGCTGCACCAATACAAACATCACTCTGTTTTCCTGCTTCTTGAAAGTGAGTGAAGAAGAATACGTTGTTATGAGAGGCTGTATTGCCCCAGGTCTTACTTCAAATCCGTTTATGCCCAGAAGCCTTCCAGGTTTGTTAACTTTGAAAGAGCCACTGACTTTTGAAGGCTGAAAGCAAAAAAAGGCAACACTAGATTTTATAGTGAGCAGTCTGTGCAATGCATTGAATGTTATTTCTGGAAGTAATTCTGTTGGTCTTTTTTTCTGAAGTTGGTCGCTGATCACAAAACTGAGGGGTCAGTTCTCATTTGTTTTGCAGTAGATGTCATTAGCAATGAGTGCGCGATGTGCAGTGCCTTTGAGATTCTGAACTACAATTGCTTGTGCTTTCCATATGCGACATCTCTGTTCGGTACAAAGTCAGCTGGCAGAGTGCACAGCACCGTGAGTCATCCTGGCACTGCTGGAGTGTGTAACTATGGTCTCTAAGCTAGGTGCAAGCCAGACCCTGGCTTGTATCCAGTCTGTATGCAGAGGAGGACAGAGAAACAGTGCAGAACAGGACAGAAAAACCCCAACTTTGCACTCTTCTGTCCTAGGATGGATGTATAAACTGCATTACCTGGGTGCTGTTTGAAGTTACACCAGCTGCATGTGGTCCTAAGAGGCTGACATCTCACTTAGGAGTGAATGTGTTTCTGGGGTGCCCCAGCTCTGTTCTAGAGAGACAGCAGGGTGGCACGAGACATGGGCACCTCTTTCTTTCTTCCAGGAAGGAACAGTGTTGACCCAGCATGCAAATGGTGCAGCCATGCTCTGCGTGTAGTGTGGCTCAAAATGACTGGTACCGTGTCTCTTCAGTCTGTTGGTTAGTAGTTTCTTTGATTTCTGCATGGCCTCTAAAGTTTTAGCGTTGGAATCTGGATCGCCACTGCAATAGGAATTTCGGGGAAAAAAGCCTTTCTAAGTGAAGTTTCAAAGACAGAAGCTTTACTATGAAGCCCTCCTGCTCTCATTTTTTTGTGGCTGCATTAAGTTGTTACTGGTGTTATTAATTCTTCTGGCAGGTGGAGTTAATTTATTTGTGTATTAATCTTCATGCTGCTGGTTGAATTATAGATTTAATTATGGTCCAGGTGCTCAGAGCTTTACTGTTCTTCTAAATGTGAAATATAAAGAAAAAATAAGTCTGAGTTATTTTTTGGCTTGTTGAATAAATGTAAACATTGGGAAACCATGCCACAGTTTAAATAAAGAGAGGATTTACTTCGCAGAGAATGTTATTATCTATTCGTGGGTATTCTGCTTTGTAGGGAGGATTAGTGCTCTGTTCTGTACTGGGACACACCTTTTTATAGCTACTACTCTATGCAGCAGAAGATTAAAAACTGTTACCAGTAATTCATTGTATTTTCAGACAAAGTTTCTTCTGCAATTACAGCTGGTTGCTAGAGGCCAAAGGTTGAATGAAGTTAGTATAGTCATAACAAGAAACTCTCCCTGATTCCCTGGTAGGTGTAAATAAACTACCTACTACTTGTAGTATTACTCTTCATCTGTGTTAGTCAATCTTTCCTTTTCTGCCTGGCACAGTTTTATTCACAGTCCTCAAATATTCTTATACTGCCAAGCTACTTACCTATGTTTGTTTCCTGTTCTGAAACAGTTTTCCATCGTGCTTTCCCATAACCTTTATGACAGTTTACTTTTTGGATGATATTTAATTCCATGAGAGCTCTTTTCGTATGTGTTGTTTCACAGTCAGGCTGCAATACCAAATCCATGAAAAAAGTTCTTTTACTGCTGAAATTACTTAGGACATGTGGGCAAGGAGCAAGCATATATGAGCTATGCTAATTAACCGTGGCTGAATTCTCTTCATTCCTCTTTTGTTTCCACCTTTTTAGTTACTGCCTTTCTGCTTTGTGGCCATGAGTCAGAAAAAGCACACCATACTTTTCTCACCTTTTTCAGGAAAACTCGTGTGTGCATTTTTAAATGCTTTTCTGAAGGTAGCGTGAATTGGCCCTTTTTCAGCTGCCACTAAATATCACTTGGAGGAGCCTGTGGAATAATATGCCTGTGTAATACTGCTGCAGTATGGGGGATAAAAAAAATACAGGCTGTGCTTCTTTAATATATTTCACTATAATAACATGCCATTTAGGCGTACAAGTGTATGAAATTTTCAGGTGAAGATCAACTAACTTATTCTTTCAGTTGTTACCTTATACTTTTAATTTGGTGGTCAGAAACATTTTTATCATGATTTCATTTTTGTTTTGGGGGCTACATAACAGCTACCCTCAGGAGTCTGCTGTTCTTCAGACAGAAATAACATACTTGATACATCTACTGAGGAAGCAGCCGGAAGTGCATGTTCTGACTTTATCTTTCAGATTTTTCATTTCCTTTACTGATACTTAATGAAGTTACTACCACAGTCATTAAATATAATTTTGTAGAAGTATATTATGTAATTATTACAGTTTCTTGTTGTACTGTTTTTAACACAAAATCAGGCATTGATGCTGATTCTTCATTTTGGCTGTTCACAGCAACACTGCTTTGCTCTGGTTGTTAGATACAGAGCATATGTTGGGCATTTGAGTTTGAAGTGGGTAAGGAGTTGGTTTTGGAGAAATCTGCCTGACTTAGAGCATTGTGATATTTTTATTTGAGACAAGAAATTAGGTTAAATTGAAAGGACCCCTTCTTAATATGTTTATATTTTCCCATTTTGATGCTCAGTGCAGTGGATAATTTTCAAAAGCTTTACCACTGTCACTGGACTCAATTCTGATTCATTGGTATTGACATTATGAAGAGCTGTGCAACTGTCTTTTTGATACCACTGATGCTGGTGGCCCTGAAAGCAAGTTCTTACAATTTTTTTAAGCTCTCTTGATAGACTGCAACTTTTGGTTAGGGAAGGTACACGTGCAATTTCTTTATTTGAAAACATCTTTAATGTGGTTTAGAAAAAAATTAGGAAGAAAATCCTTTTCCTATTACAGAGCCTAAATTTAGCTTCTCTTTTATACAAGCTTAATTTTAGATCATGAAGTACCTACACTTTGTGAGAGGTCTGTGAATGAAGGGACCACAGGCTGACAACGTATAGGCTTTCAAGTCCTTTATTCGAGAAGGAAGTGCAATTGGTGTCTGCATGTTAATTTCATGGAGTGCATTTATAGGAGGCTTTATACAGCTGTTGGGTGTTAATTTAAAACCCTGTCGTCATTGGGTGCATTTGTTCACTTGTTGTGTCCTTGAGTTCTTTAATAAAACATGCAGGGAAACACTAGAAAAGCTCCTGGACTCTTATCTTCTAAACAACTATTGCTGTCAGTGTTAAGCTTCTTCATGTCTTAAGCAAAACATTCATTCTTTACCAGCAAAAGTGCAGTTCTGAGGAGTTATTTCTTGTCATGTATTACTATATATTTTTATTTTAAAACTGAATTATATACATCGGTGCTTTTCCTGGTGTTGAAAGTCGAGTGCACTGGAGAATGCTACTGTATAAAATCCTTATTAATATAAAAAATACGCAGAGAAACAATTCAAGACAGGGCCACATACTTCTCAGACTCCTGTTGTTTCTCAAATTGACAGCCTTTGGGGGCTTCACACATGTATTTTCATGTCTGATTTTATATAATCTTTACCGTGGTGCAGTGCATTAAACAAGGTTGGCTTTGCACCACTGAGTTGTAATCAGTCTAATCTCGTTATTACTCCTAAGTCTTGGTTCACTGTAAGCACACTGTAGATGCTCTCTGTTCAGTGCTCAGGAACTCTTTCCTTGAAAATTGTGTGCCTTTTTAATGTGTCATGGCTCAATTATCACATTTGGTTTTGGCTGCCAAAGTAGCCATATATATTGTCTAGCAAGTGACAGCCTGAGCCTTTATCTCTTCCTGGCTGTTTGCCAGCTGTTTAATTGCAGCCCTGTGTTTGCTGTGTGTCACATCTTATGGTGGTCTATTATACCCAGCTAAAACAATATTTTGAAAATGTTTCAAATATAAGCTAATTCTGTGAGACTTTACTTCCTGTTATTTACATGATCTGCTGAGGATGTAATGTAGGTTAATTTTTTTTCCCCCTACAAATACGGTCAATTGTACCCCAATTGTCTCCTGAATTTCCAGGGCAGAGAGAAGGCAAGATGGGGATGAAAAAATGCTATCTTGTCCCCTTGAGAGATGTAATTAAAGCTATACACTTTTCATGTAATTATTCATTTGTAGTTTCCAAGTTATTTTTAAAACCAAATATTCTCTTTGTTCTACCCTTCAGAAAATAAAAAGCAAGCATATAGAGCTGAGACCTCAGTGGCAGTAGTAAAGCCTGTGGGCCGTATTTCTGCTCAAACAGATACTTCAGGTGAAGACAACATTGGGTTTTGAAGGAATGGTGTCCTAGAGAGGCAGAGAATGATGCAGGCACTGTACGCAGCGTATTCGATTTGGCAGCTGTCAGCTTTCCATCAGGAAAGCCTTAAAGCTCACGTTACTTGTGGCAGAACTGAACTGCTGATTTGTGTCCTACAGCCCGACACTGCCTGGGAGATGGAACCGCATGGTGTGAAACTGGGCTGTCAGAGGGCTAAGTGCACCGCAGCGCTTAAGTGTGCAGGGAATCCTTGGACCAAGTATGAATTCCGTTTTCCTTGCTCCTCTTTCTACAGCTATTAATCTCTTGCTCGCTTGTTCTCTGAAGAGCATATGTCTTGGAGAGTTTCAGCTCCTGGGCGAGATTCCTATGTGATGGAAACTACTTTAGTCTTGAAAGCAATGAATGTATGTTAGCTAACATTCTTGGCTGTGTAAATTTTTTGGCAGAAACTTTGCTTTTTCCACTGCTTAAAGAAGAAATCAGGATTTGTTCTATTGCTTTCTTAGTAAGAAGAATAACTTCAACAAGAAAGACATGACAAAAGACTTGGGAAGCAGCTTTGCAGTTTCAGGTCAGAAGAACACGGAACAGAGGAGAGCTTAAGATTCCATTTTTGTGCAAAACACCAGATTTATAATTAAATAGTAGGTGTTGGCTTTTTAAAAAGGAAAGAAAAAGCCTGTAGGCAGAATTAGATATACAGAATCTTTTCTTCTTAGTTGGAGGAGAAAAGGTCCCATCTAGCTAAAGCCATCCAGCATGCTAGAAGAGGTTTGGTATTCAAACAGGCTTTTTTAAAAGGAAGTAAAATTGTTAGAGTGCTTTTAAACCTACTTTCTGAAAAATGTAATACTGTATGTGGTTTATATACTCAAGCAGGTGCATGCATGTTTTTTCTGGTTAATCTGCTAGAAAATTTCTGGTAAATAACCCCACTACTATCACCACTATTTTCAGAAGCTGACCTGTTTAAGTAGGGTTACGAAGTAAGTATTAAAAGATATTCAGGAGAGAGTTGTGCATATATGGGGCAACTGGAGTGTGAGCGGTTGTGGCAGTTCTGCTGTGCTGTCACTGTGTGTCTTTTCAGGAAATACATCAAAACAGTCATTAGTGTCACTTTGTTGTAGCGTGATCTACTTAATTCCAGTAGTTTACTATGTGACCAGTCTGTCTAGTGTCAAAAAAGGCCAATTTGCCATGCATGAGTTTCTGCTTGACTAAACTCTTCCCTTTTCCATTAAGCTTTTGTGTAAGTGCTGTATTTAGTGTGTTTTGCATTCGGGTTCCTAAAATATCTCAAATCACGTTCTGGTGAGTCTGGAGACATCATCGACTCAGTTTTTTAGTATACAGATAAAGTGGATGCTGAAAGGTAGCCTGACAGAAATCTTCACTGTATATGTGCTGCCTGGTTTGATAAGGCAGGTGTGCGTGTGCTGTTGAAGTTGCGACTTTAGGCAGCCCCCTGTTATAGAAGGTTACATGGTAAAAGTTCTTACTTCTGAAGAGTTGTTACAACACTCAGTTATAGATACTATCTCATTGAAAACGTGGCCTTGGGGAAGTGTTTCTTTACTCTTCGAGGTCTCCTGCTCCCCGGAGTTAAGATAGAAGGAAGTTAAATCCCAGCATGATTTATACAAAGCCCACCACCAGCAAAGACCTGATGACACTTACTGGTCACAGCTGAGCAATCAGTATCTGCTTGACAAAGCCTGTATGAAGGAGGACAAGGTCAGGGCGGGTCACAAGAATGCACAACCTGTATGCCACTGCAGGGCGATGGAGCCCTGAATGTTGAAATAATGAAATATTGATCAAACTGGGGGATGCAGGTTGTGCAGCAGGGCTGCGTGAGAGCAGGTCCCTCTGCAGCAGTTGCTGTGGTAAGGGACAGCATGGTACTGCCGAAGTGCAGCACTCTTGTGAGCCATGGCATTTTGGAGTGACTGTAAATGAGCTACAGCACTGGTATACGAGGGTTTTCCTTGGTTTTCCACGCATGGGGCTCTGCTTCCTCTTGCAAGTCTAGCAGCTGCATATGCTACCTTTATTCTCAGTTTTTGACTTGTTGCATCTTGTCCCACCCTCTCCCATCTTCACAGCTGTGAAATGAAATTAATTGGGGCCGAATACTGGCTTTTTAGAAGAATATTTGTCATATACTCATAGTTACTTTCTTTGGGGATTCAAAAAAATAAAAAAGAAAAAATGAGACATTCTCTCTAGGAACATGCAGTGTGTTCAGGGTTAAAGCAGGCCATGAAAAAGGACACTTCCCTTTCTTGTCAAATTGGCTTTGGTTTCTTAGATCCATCACGCTGGAATGCAGCCCTCTAACACCAATTTTCTTGTAAGGAGGAAGCAGAGCCAATTGATTTAAACTTCTAGTTGCATCTCCTGGCAATTTCCACCAGAAGTTAATTACAGCTAGCAGCTATCGCCAGCAGATGACCGAGTGAGTGGTTCCACCTCTTAAAAAAGAGTTTAAACCTGCACTGGGTTTCTTTTCCCTTGAGATTGTAAGGCTGGGCTAAAATTTTAAACACGGGTATTTTATACACACCAACGGAAATCTTCAAAAATTAGATAAATCATTTTATCACTAAAATACTATCTGTACTAGTTCCAAACCTGGAAGGTGATTTACTGGGCTTTGCACTCTATCCCTGTATCATTTCAAGACTACATGATGTGTATGTTTAAACTCTGACATGATTAACCCAGCTTGCTTTCTGTGTTGTCAGTTCTGCAAATTACTTTAGGGTAAATAAAATGGTTCAGACGGTTCTGCCAAATTAATGCTGTGGGATTGAAAATGCTCATAAGTACTGAAAATTTTGCATCTCTTGAAACTGTAGTTCCACTAACAAGGATTTTTGCAAGGGTGATCGTTTTTAGTAAAGGATGTAGCATGATTTTTTTTCAACTAGCATCACTAGATGGCGTTGCCTAGTAGTCTAACAGTTGAGTGTTAGTTTGAAAATAGTTGAAATTAATGTAAATCGATAAGAATAATTAAAAAATATTTAAATCTTTCAGTGTGTCTGTCTTAATTTTTTTTCTTTTGAATCATGCTTCTAATTGTTCAAGAGAGGGCGTCTCATTAAGTGTGACTTCTGCATATACAGCTCCAAGGCAAACAGTCTGCTGTAGTTTCTGCTGTGGTTCTGCTCTCGTCTTTGGCTTGCTTGAAAACTTCTTGAAGTCACTTTCTGAGGGAATGAGGCTAAGCCAGACCCCATGCTGCTGATTCATGCGTGGTTCTCTGTCTACACAATTAGCCTCTTTTAATTGTATGCTGAAATATTAGCGGAAGGGCTGCTTGGAGGACACTAGATCAGACACACAACAGCAAAATGCCATGCCAGTATTACTTTATGGAAAGCTCCTGGGATGGCATGTTTTTCTAAAGTATGTTGTCCACTGTTATTACAGGCAATGGGAAATCAACCAAAGTGTTGTTTGGGGGTTTTATTCTGTTTATTTATTTTGTGCTTTAGACACCACACATTTTTTTTTTTCTGGCTGGTTTCTCTGTTTTGTTAGTAGCCAGTCATGTTCCTGGCTGCAGTCCTGGCATGACGCCACCATGCCTGCATGTAGGGTATAACCATGCCTGTGTGTTGTTCTCTGGTAGGCTTTTCCCAGCCAAGGCAAGAGGGAACCTGCCTTTCATGTCAGCCACATATTTAGCTAAAGCAGAAAGACTCTAAGTAGGTGTTTTTTTTCACGGAGGACAGTAAGGAGAAATGATGAACCCAGGCAGCTTTTGTCCAGTGCTTTCTGTTCAGCTCTGTCATCTGCCTCTTCTAAAATGTAAGTGGGAGTTTGGCATAACCTACTCTGTTTTCTTGGTTCAGCAGCACTTCTAATTTAAAATGTTCCCTGCTTAAAATTAGAGTGATTATTTTTTTTTAGTTATTTCTTAACCCATTGCAGTTGCCTTCATCAGTCTACTGAAAACTGAAGAATTGTTATTATCAGGAGTTAGTATAACTCACTAGTTTGGTTTCTTAATTTAACTAATGGTTCTTTTTAATGTCAATTGATTGGCCTGAAATTTTACATTTTGATGTAGAGAGTGTGCACGCTTCTGCTTGCTCTTACATTTGTATATACAAAACTGTATTTTTTAAATTTTAGTTTTAGTTGTAGGATAATGTTGCTGGCTTACATCAACAGTTTGGACACCTGTAAAGCAGTACCAGATTTCACAAAAGAATGAGAAATGCAAAAGCCAAATTAAACAGTAAGCAAACAAACAGTAAGCATGTAGCAGAATGTAGTTTGATGACAGTAGGTCGCCAAAGCTACTGTCTACTTAAGAGATTTAAAACAAGGTGGTAGACCTTATTTGAACAACTTTCTGAACACCACCTATTTCTGTAGGTTAATGTAGGGTTTTCTGAAGGCTCACTTTAGAGAATCGGCAAACGAGAACTGGGGGAGAGCACAGTTGTTTGAAAACTGCAACGTGATGACTAGCAGCCTCTTTTTGTGAGCCAGAGAAGCAGAGTAAGAATACCATGACAGAAAAACCTTTAATCTTCTTTTATATGTCTATATGTTTATAGGTCAGAATGAATGGGAGTAGCTATGAAGTAATCAAATCTGTCATGGGCTAATTTTTATCACCTTATAGCGAGTAATTGGTAATAAAAGCACAAAATTTGGTACATGAGCATTGGTGGGAGAGGTCTACATTCATTTAAACACCCTGTTCAGTTAAGCATTGAAGCCTGTGCCTATCTTTCTCTGAAGTTGGTGAGTTTTAAACATATGCAGAAATGCAGCTGGGGCCTGAGGGAGGGGAATCAGTTAAATAAGGTCAAATGCAAAAGGAAGAGGGGAAAGCATTGTGGCAATCGTGAGTCAGAAATAGCTACTGTGTTCAATATTTTACAGGCTCTACTTGTAGCTCTGCAATGCTAATGTTTTTAACAGATTGAGATCTCAAAGACCCACCAGTGGCTCCGCATGGGTTTTAACCCAGTGTCAGGTCAGTGCAGTTGGAAAACGTAGCTTTTGGTGCCTGAGCAGGGTGAGGAGAGGGAAAGCTAGGAAAATAGGACCTGCCTGCCGTCCCCTTGGCTTTGCCAGCTTTCTTGTGGCAGTGTCAGGAATATGCTATTCAAAGGAATAATATTTCTGCTGCACCTCCATCCCAGTATACTGTCTGCAAGCAGCGAGAGGCAAAAATGTAGTTGTCAGGAACTGCTTACTACATCGCTGTTAGGAAGGAGTCTGTTTCATGAGCGTAATGTGAATCAAAGTACAGGTTCAATGCCAGTTTTTTCACGTAATTTTTCCATGAGGGCTGAATGCTCTTCTAATCCTGTTTATTTGGGGACATTCAGCACATAATACTAAATGTGCTTGATTTTTTTTTTTATTTGCAGGTCACCTTTTAATGGAGCTGTAAAAGTAAGTGTAAACTGCACCTTCTTTTGTCATCAGTAAGTGCTGAAGGGCATAATGCTCAGGGCAGGAGGTGTCTCTGGGCTCACATGTGGGAGAAGGGTGGGCAACCCCTAGTGCTACTCAGTAAGTAAGAGGGGTTGGAAGGCAACATGGGCCCTTGTTCATTTGCACTATCTGTTTGCACAGGCTTTCTCAATACTGCAAATATCTCCTTTTTCTTTTTTTCCTTGGGATGCTTGTCATGGGATCCTGTTGTGCTAATCCCAACACAAACACTTTCAGAAGAACAGTTTTCACTCTGAAGAGTTTAGTTGGTCTAGCTAATGGTTCTCCAGCTTGTTTGAGAAAGAGGGCTAGGTGGCTTGTCTTGATGATCTCCAGGTCAGACATAATTAGAAAAAAGAGCTCAAGCTGTCATCCCACATAAGGAGGTAGCACTTACCCCTTTCAGAGTGTCTTACAGATGGTCTTGGTCCTTGATAGAAGTTGATTAAGCATATTTTCCACATGATGTGGGCAATTTCTATGGTCCCCCACTTCAGTGAAGAAAGTGTGATCCAGATGCATACTGCACATATGCCAGAAATGCAGGTATAAGCCAGATGAAGCGATCATAGATCTCAAAACCCCTTTTCCCCTCTGCCTGATTTGCTGCTGTTACATTTGTTAGCGGTGCACATAAATGGGCCATGACACAAATGGGCAGGGGAACAGTACCTTGTAAATGTTTTGGGCTGTAATCTGGGTGCGTGGTGGAATAAAATGTCATATCTTGAGTCAGGTGTCTTTCTGAGCGGTCCTCTTCTGTTGCAAGAGCAGCCTATAACCCCTAGCAACTGCTGCTGCAGACCCTCCTCATTCACTCCATTCCTTGGCAGCTCCTGTTTGAATAGGCAATGTCTACATATCCATGGTGACCCGAGGAGATGAGCCTTAGGGTGCATCAGCCCAGATCAGTCCCTTCAGGCACCGGGCGGGCACAGGCAGTATCTGGAGGTGCCTGCCCAGCTGCCAGCGCTCTGTGTATCTGTGGCTGGGCGGCTTTGTGCATTAGTGGTTGAGACACATGGCCTGGGCGCTGAGCAGCACTGTTCCTCTAGCAGTTGTGTGATCAATGAAATTAGGATTAAGTTCTCACTTTCAAAGGAAACTTTGTCTGTTTATTTTAAGTCACAACTTCTTGGGGGGAAAAAAGGTTTCACCATGGCATTTCTGGGAGAGTGAAAAAAAAGGCCAAAAGGAAGCAAATGTAGATTTTAGTGGCTGAGAAGCAGGTTTTTGAGCATCTGCATTACAAGTAGCTGCCATCACTGCAGAAGTTGTCTTCCTCTGCACAGAACTGAGCTGCTCAGAGTAATGTCAGCATTGTAGGAGATAATCTAAGGTAGATCTGATCTCTCACCTCAGTGCTAGGCATGTGAATTTCTTGGTTTGCTTTAAATCAGTAATAAAAGTAAAACCAAACAACTGACTTACTCTCAGTGCCTGAAACACATCTTAATTAGACTACAGGTGATTTCATCCCACTGCAGTTGTTTCAGAGCAAAACAGCTTGGATGACATTGGTTGGGTCTGTTCTGTGAACATGGAAAAAAGGATCTGTCTCAATTTGCTGTCTACTCTGGGAGCTGCTCTTCATGTGAACTGGGGTGTGTGGTTGCCAGCAGAGTGGGGCAGGGGCAGCAGCGGTTTGCTTCCCTTCCCATGTGGCTGAGAGAATGGTGAGAATGTGAAGTGCAGGTGAGCTTCCACGCCTGGCAATACACACTGCAGAGACTGCCAAAAAGCAGAGCTTCACAGGGGAGTGAGTACTGTAAGGGAAAAACAGCTGGCCTGACTTCATCTCAGAGGCCGCCTGCTCAGTATGGAAACGTTCCTGGATCCTTGCAGGGCCCTGTAGGTATACACCAGAGACCAGTGCAACTGAGGCAAGATGTCTGGCGCCCCTGAGAGACCCTCTTCCCATGAGCTGTGGAGGAACCAACAAGAACGGCCTGAGGCAGGAGGACTGGCAGTTTCTCAGGAGAAGCTCTTTGCTTGCCGTCTGTCTTCTAGTGCTCCAGGAAAATGGTGATACTGCAGTAAAAAGAAAAATGCTTTTTTTTCTTGTATAAACACGAAACGTTAGGAAAAAACAGAAGATTTGACTGGAGCTTGCTTGGATGAAACACTCCTGATTCATGTGGGGACAGTGACTGATGTGGGACATTTTGTGTGTAGAGCTGAATAGTGAGGCTTGTGCAAGAGGCTCTCCTCCTGTCCCCCTTCTTGAAGGCACTGTGGATTAGCTTTATTTTTTTCAGGCACTGTGTGAATCAATTCGGGAGCAGGAGGTTGAAGCAGCAAGACAGCTGTTATCCTCCCCTTGGAGACTGTGAAGTATCAGCATGCCATCAGACCTGCTTATATTACATGTACTAGACGCACTCGGTTTCTTTCTTCTGCCTGTTTTTCATCAAAAGATTAGAGCACAGGCTGAAAAAAGAGGGACTTGAAAGGGCAGGGTCCCTTTTCTAATTATTCGTTAGGCATCTTATAATAAACAAATGAGCTGGAGGCTGTCCTTTAAGTTGTTTAATACCTGTTTACAAACCCACAAAGGAGTAGTAGTGTTCAGTTCCTGCTCTTTTTTGACGTTCACTGGCAGTCCACTCCTGAGCACCTTCTCTGCCTGGAAGCCTGCTGTTAGGCCAGGGAGAGACTCTCTCACCCAGTTGGATGTGGGACAGGCAGGAGGAGGATTGCTGTTTCCAGGGAAAGTATATCTCCTTGGCAGTGACCATTTACCTGGGAGATCCAGGAATAAGCTTGGGTGCCTGCCAGTCCATTCCAAAGCTGTGATTAGGCAAACGTGGAGGAAGGAGGGAAGGCACCCAAAAAGAGCGTGCAGAGGCACACCTGAAAGACCAGTTTGTCCAGCTATGTCCCCTAGGAGTACCTTGGGCCATCTAAGGCCCAAGCACTGCTTTTCACCTGCTAACCATGCTATGAGAACAGCAGTTTGCTGCTGAAGGGAAGAGCAGATTTGCATCCTTCTCTCCTGGCAAGATGTGTACTTTCTGGAGTGAGCTCAGAGAAACACTTCCTAAGCAGTAGGCTTGACAGCTATTTCAGTGGCTGATCGGGACCAAACGAGCATGCTTTCACTTCCAGCTTTGTATGGTGAAAGACAGCCTACCTCTCCAACAGTCTCATCTTCTACATGTTCTTTTTGGCATCTTCATGGTATCTCTTTACCTTCAAGTGTGTCTCATGATCCTGGTTTTGGCCAGGCGGTGGTAAAAGCAGGCTGGCGCAGGTGGCATGGCTCTGCTCTGTCAGCTGGGATTGCTGGCTGCCCCTGAGAATGGCTCATGCTTCACCTTGTTTCCTGATCCATTCTCCAGACAACTCGCTTTGCCGCATCTTCCCAGGGTTTCTGGGATCTCTCTTATAACCCTTGACCTTTAGCACCAGCTTCAGGGTTATTTTTCCTATTGTAGCTTTCCTATTCTTGGCTGGCTTTGAGGTCAGGCATGAAAATTAATTGAAATCTCTACTCTCTTCCTTTTGCTGCTGAACAGTCAGGTTGTTGTGCACCTGGAACTCTCACTTCACTGGAGAGACCCTGGGAATGCAGAGAAAGCACTGAGCAGGGATCTCTGTGTAAGCAGAACAGGAGACAGAGGTGCCAACCTAGCTAATAACAGTGACAAGCGTTGCAGGAGAAGCACTCTATGTGTGTGTTTAATTCAGAGGACAAGGAGGCATTTGCAGAGAAAGGAAAGCAGAGTTCAAGTGTATTTAATATGTATTTGAGTTTAAAAGCTCATAAATGTTTATAAACAAATAGATAATTCAAGTTTACTAAAGTACAGCTTCAACAAGAAAATGTTGCAGGCTAAGGGGTCTGTGATTGCTTTGTTGGTGGAGGGTGGACTTCGGTGAGGCTATTATAGTATTGACTTGAAGATGATGCATTTGCTAACAGAGTGGGGGTGATCCTGTCTGGTCTCAGTGAAGGCAGAAAAAAAAAAAAAAGAAATGAGAGAAGTTAAGCAAGGAGCTAGTGCCAGCTTGTGGCATTGGATGAGCAGTCTCAAACAGCCATACTAATATTGTAGCTTTAAAGTTATATCAATATATGAGGGTGAAAAGGAAGGTTTCATTCAGTAGATAGGATAGTGTCAGCCTGAAGAATTAGTTTACATTTTTATTAGTCATTCTCATTAAGGGAACAGGAGAACAAGATTTATATTCTTCCTGTCTCATAAGGCTTATATGGGATGTTTCAATACTGGGATGCTTAAGCATCTCAAACTAATGAAAAGATCATTTCAGGGCTCTTGAACTGCTTTATAGCTTGTGATAATAGAAAAGATGTGTTTATTTCAGGAAAGATTCTTTAAGTGGTAGAGGATTGTGTTGTTAAATGCCTGTGTATCACAATAGCTGCATCTGTATATCGAATCTGTTTACCAAGAAACTCAAAGAATGAGATTTGGGGTTTTGCCTTTGCTCAGAAGAGCAGTGAATTAACCTGAACAGATCTTGCATCTTATGCTAATAGATTGTATCTGTTTCTAAGAGATGTATCTTATTAGGAAAGATTGTAGAGCTTTTGAGAGAGATTTTTTCTTGAGAACAAGTATTAAATCTGAAGAAATTATAAATCAATTTTTATCTAAACCACTGGAGGTCTGTTTCATTTTCAATTTTACTGCCTCTTTTTACACTGTTTATTAATTCATTAACTATACTAATTCATTAGCTATACATAATTAATGTTAATTATTGTTAATTAGTAAATCATAATTATTAATTTTAATTCATTAGCTATACGTTAAAGTATTCTTTATACTTTTGCTATACGTTTGTAGATAAAAGCACAAGTTGTTATCTTTTCTTGAATTTTGAATTAAGTAAATTCATTCTTAGTAGCATTTCTTAGTGTCTAAAACACAATATTGTTTTGGTTAAAGGCTCTCCATTAACTTCAGTAACATGAGTCAAGCCTCAGATGAGGCTAACTGAGAACACAATTTGGTCAAAGTACACTTGTTCATTTTAATAATACTCCGCATAGCTAAAGCCAGCAAAATGTTTGCTTTACGGACTGAATATACTAATCAGAATATACCCTGCATATGTCCCGTGAAAAGCTACAGATTAAAGTAGCTTTGCTGAAATTTTTTCTATCTCCTCTATTTAAACTTTGGGGGAGCGTTTATTCAGAAATCATTTAAATAGATAAATGTCCTAAGTTTTGGGTCTTCATTGATCTTCATTGCCTCCCTTTCTCCTACGCTGCTGCACATTTCTTCAATTTGCAACTAAAAGCCATTAACAGCTCAAGAGCTAAAACTGCTCATCAGACCAACACAGTCAGGGGCTAGTTGTGAGAAACCAGCTCATCCCACTAGATGCCCCTGGTTCCCTGAGAGCTAGTCAAGGGCTCTTCTACATCTTCACGGAGGGAGGGAATAGAAGATCTTCCTGTAATATGTTCTGCTTAGGATGTTTCTAAAATTATTCTGGCCAACGTAAACGCTGTCTCTGCAGGAACAGAAGGTTATGCAGGGTATTGCACTGATCTCATTTACCATTTTAAGGCTCCTTTAAGTTGACCCCTTGCTGTGAGCATTTGTAAAATTTCCCAGATAATAAAACTGAGCCACTGTCTGACTTTCCATAACCACTGGAGAAGTGATCCTCTCCTCACTGCTCCTTTGCAGCATTTCCCACAGACCCACTGCTTACAGCTCCTCAGCAGCCAAGTGAATTCCCCCTTCAAGTTTGGACCAGAGCACATGGCTTTTGTTTCATTTCGGACATACTTTTGAATACTGCTTTCCTAAGTAAGAATCAATATTGCATCCAGCTGTTCCAGATTTTTTTATTTTTTTTTTTCTGAATGTGTGTTTGCTCTGGAACAGTCCCACTGAAAGGAACAGAGGAGTGGGATGTGTCAAGTGCATCCTTGGCAGAACAAATCCTTGCCTGATAACATGTTTTGGCTTGTTGTTCAGCAGTGGAGTAGGTTCATTCGAATTTCGATGATCACAATTAGGCTTCAGAAGTTAAGTGTTGCATCAGCATGTAGAAGGGAAGTTGAATGTTGTCTTACAGTCGAATTTCAGACTCAGTTTCTCTTGTTGCTGTGTGTGCAGTACTTCTGCCAGGACACAGACATCTGTAACCTGTCTTCCAACAGATATTCTGATCTAAGACCAGTAGAGGGTCTAGTATAGAGGGTCTCGTCCATTCTTGTGGTACAGGACATACAAGGGCAGACCTCAGGGTTGAGAGGAAAGTACTGACCCCTTTACTGTCGTATTTATCTTTCCTCAAAATCCTGTGTGAATGCCTTATGTTGGTTACAATTCTTAGGGTTGCAGTGAGTCTGCTGACATAGTCGGGTTTACTTCATCAAATAAGCATTACACCCCGCCTTAGTAGAGTTTATTTTTGTATTTCTGAGGAAAGTGTGATTAAAGAAAAGAACAATGTAGAGTTTGGAGTTTTAGTGTTAGAGGGTTAGGTCTTTCTTGTTGGTCCTATTGGATTTTTATTGTTACAACACCCACAGGAGCCATTGAAGTCTGGAGGTGGTGTCTGATGCTGAAAACTCCTCTCAGTTATGGAGTAGGGCATAGCCCGGCCACCATCCAGCCGGTAGAAGCATGAATCAATAAATGCCATGTAGATAGCTTTAACTTCTCCTCAGCATTACCTGTCTTATACCAGATAGGGGAATAGATTGATGCTGCACTGAAATGTGAGCTGGCTTGTTTCTGGACTCTGTTCATGGAGTCAACACAGACAAGGCCAGCTCATGCCTCCCCCAGGCACTGAGGTGGCTTTTCAGAAAACCACACTCTCGTGGAGGTTTTCTACTGCTTCTGCAGAAACTAATTGCTTGTTTCTACTGCTGGAGCCTGATTTTTCTCGAAGGATATAATTCATAAGTCATAATTCAGTAGCTCTGCAGAAATCCCTGAGAATAGTTTTCTAGGTTTCAGCTGGGTTTTGGGTGCTTTTGCCAGTGTGGCTTCTGTGGGTGTTAATGTGCTGCAAGACTGGAATATCTGGCCTCAGGGTGATGATGAATTTGTTGTCTGTCAGGGAGAGCTCATTTAGGGTTAAAATGCATTTTGAGTCTGGGTTCTTAGCTAAAGTGAAAGTAAAGTATTTGAGAAAACTGAATCCAAAGAAAGCAAGTGGTTCTATTGTTTACATGTTCCGAATTAAAAAGAAAAATGGACGTTTTTATTTATTAAAATAGAAAGTTGATGAGATGATTTCTTCACAGCTGAAAGCCTTTCTGACTCTTAGGGGTCTGCAGAATGAATTATTCAATGCTGTGTCTTTTTTTTGTGGATACTTGAGTATTGATAGGTGTTCTCTCAAGCTCTGATTTAGCTACAAGTTACAGAAAAGTAACTGCAGTGTCATGTAGATGAAATAAAGGAGGAAGCAAGGAAACAGTCTTCTGTTTGACAGGTGTATAAAATGTAATGGTTGGGGGACTGAGAGCAAGTGAGCAAACTCTTGGAGTGTTTGGCTGAGAATTTACTGTCAAGAAGTCGGAGGTTTTTTTCTGCCTTAGTGTTTTTCAATTTTCTTACAAAACATGAGGACTCAGATTGCTAAGATCAGAGGGAATGCAGCTGTTGCCGCTTGGATAACTTTAAACATGTCGAAGTACAAATCTGAAAGTTTATATATACACATTTTTTATGCTTAGCAGACTTCTTGCAGTATATCTAAAATTGCATGTACAACTCTCCAATACTGTATCGTCCCTTTAAATTACTGTTTGTTTCTCAGATTGATGGTGCTGGTTTTCACCTACATTTTCATACATGCTTAATATGCCCTGTTGTATTTTCTTTCTTGTATTCTTCTATTACAACACTGGTATTAAATTGATGTCTTTTCTAGGAAAAAAAAACAAACCACCATCACTCTTCTCCAAGACTTTTTCTTTCCTATCAAGGTTAATAATCATATAACTTGTCATTCACTTTAGCAGTGGAACTGTCTTCCCCATAGTTGTTTCACAGGGCATGTGTTCGGGATGAACTTGGCTAACCATACAAGCCAAAGGTGTTCTCCACTGTTTTAGTAATTTTGACTGGCAGGAAGCTGGGTATGAACAGTTTCCTCTGTTGGTTATAGGCAGAAAACATTTATCTTACTGAAAGGTTTCTTTGTTTATAAAGTTGTGGAAAATTATTTAAGATAGAGTGTATAGCCAGGTGATTAAAGAGAACTTCAGGAACTTGTAAGAGAGTTTAGAATTAAGGTCACCATGTGTAATTTCAAAGTTAGCTTTTCCTAATTTATGAATATTTAATCAATCTCCTCTAATATGTCCATGTAATTTCCCTTTTCTATTTCTGTTCTTCACTACTGAAATATTTTTAGATTAAAAAGAAAGATTTTTAAGGAGAAATCAGTGTTGACAGTAGAAATCTAAACACTGTTAACAGATCAAAGTATGTCGGGTAGCTGCAGTAGACTTGCATCACTATAGTTTTTTGAGATTAACGTACAAACAGGATGTACACAGAGGCAGTATATTATCCTCTTTAGACTTAGTTTATAGTAAAAACATGATAGATTATTCCTATATTATTATGCAACAGGCATAAACCACTTAAGGAGTATTTTGCCATGTATAAAAAGAGAATAATTGCATTCATTTAAAAAGAAATCCAAGAAGAAAAAGTACTCTAGTTTTCAGTAGTTTCTGGTTGTTATGTTGTCATCTCAGACATGCTCATCATAAAACAAAACTTCTCCAGTCTGAATATGAATCCAAGATGAATATTTTAACCTGTATTCGAATCAGCAGTGGTGAAAGATTCTTAGGTATTGCTGTCTGTTTTTTCAGTAGATATGAAGCAGATAATGATGCCATTTGTAATTAAAAAATTTTCCTTGAGTCTGTTAAATTGTCAAGGAAAATTAATTTTGTGTTCATGAGATGAAGATTGTCTTCATTGTAAGAAGAGTAACAGTTTGAAGGAGTACTAGGGGCATATTGAAAGGAAGAGGAAGGTAATATCTTTAAGACTGGATGGGAGGCATTTGACGGAGCCAAATGGAGGGAGAGAGGCAGAGCAAATGTAGGCACATTCTAGGAGAACCGTGGCCGTTCTCTGCTGCTGAATTTTAGGAGAAGACATATACTTCCCTTTCATTTCTGAATGGGGGTTGAAAAGGCTGTGAATGGAGTGGGAAGGTGTAGAAAAGCTTGAAAATTTGAACTATGAGGAGGCTGGAAACGTACAGTCTCCAGAAGCAGTACACCAGTTTTGTGGACCTAACATCAAAATTAATCAAACAGAAAGTAGATAAAGGTGTGAGGAATTCAGTGTTTGAAAGCTGGGATTTATTTTTCATTTGGATGCTTTGTGATGCCAGACTATGTTTAATTTATTTGTGCTTGGCATATTGAGTGTACCATGTTGTTTTGAATGTGGTTCTTATGCATACTTGCTTCACCTTGTGCCTTGACTCCATGCTACGCTGCTTGGAGCTGTGCCTAGAGACTGTTCAGAAACTAAAATCCAGCCTGCGCCTGTTTGTTAGGCAGCACTTTGTTGGGAGTGCCAACAAAATTGCTTCCTGGCTCTTAGATGGGTTTGAGGTGGAGCTTGACCTTCAGAGCATTGGAGATTTTCCAGGCCCAGGTATTTGAGAGATGGCTCCTCTCTGCTCTGTATTTGCTGTCTGGGGAGGATCCTTTGTTTTCCAGGGTATGTCCCAATGGCATCGCACCTCAGAGCCCATCAAGTTCACCCTTTTCTGTACTCCACAAAATTCTTCTCCCATCTGATTGCAAGTCTGGTTAGGATTTCTAACTGCAAATATAATTGAGCTGAATGAATTAGTTTATGACTGTGTAGGCAGTTGATGTTTAAGTGACTAATGTAATTCTTGTTTGTAGGAAGGTGTGGCACAGCCACTTAGTTGATCTGAGAATCACAGAAATGCCAATCTGCAGAGGATATCTAAAGCTTTAAAAATGGAAAGAAAAAAAGCTAGGAAGTATCATCAAGAATATATTATCGTGATATGCTCCACTTCATATTGCTCATCACTGTCTTTATACCTTCAGTTTTTCAGTGACATGTATTAAAGGTAAGCTGTGGCTCTTTCCATGGCTCAGATGATTTGGTGTTTAATGAGGTAGTGCTGGATGCTGGAGGTCTCTCCGGGGCAGGTCTCTAAAGGGAGGTGCCTGCTCCGAGGTGTTGGAGAGGCATGTGGAGGTGTTATGGGTTGACTGTTTTAGAGTATGTTAGAAGATTCATCTTTTCACAAAACCACGCTTGTAAAATTGCTGTAATATTGACTGAAATTCATTAACATTTAAAGGGAAGAAGCATTCCTAAGTGTTTATGGCATGGGAAGGTAAGTACCCTGGAGGAAAACAGTGTAAATTTTTTTTTTTATCTATAATACACAAGAACTTAGGGTGAGCTCCTTTGAGCTGGTAAGAGTGTCTGTTCATATTGAATGCAAGAAAAGCATATGGAAAAAGTCAGATAGAAATTAGTGGTGTCATCGCTTCATCATTGACTCTCAGCAGGAGAATAGCACCAGATTCTGTAGTACTTTCTTTCCTAGGATATGTTTTAAACAATTTATTGCTTTTATCTGATTGGAAAAAAAATTCCACACTTTTGCTGCCTTAGCACTGTGGGTTTGGCCTCGAGTTCCTCATGGACATGTGGTTCAGGAGCAGCACAGTATTTCAGGTACTGCAGTTCCGCTTCTGTAAAGAGGGGTAACTCTTCTACCCTGTTGTCCTGAATTCTTTTAAATTAATGAGGTTTCTTGCTTCTTTACTCTAAAGGCGTGAGGGGTATAATGTGGTAGAAGGGTCCAGTCCTCTCCCACTGAGCTTTGCTGCTTGGGAGCTGTGGCCGTACTGGTAGTGGAGCGATGATGTCATTCTGTACATGCCAAAAGGGAAGCTTCATGTAACCGTAATCCTCCTGGATATGAACACAGCCACTAATTCTGGTTTTGACACTTTCCAGCAACAGACGTTTTGTGGTTAATACAAGTGTTTGTTTGCAACAGCAGCTGAAATGAAGATTGTGATTTAAGTGTCACTTGGTTTGGGGCATAGTTGCTCCTTCTGTAGTGGCAATTCCTATCAACTTGATGTTTTCTGAATGCTTTTGTGAATACAGTCTGCTGAGAACAGTGTTTTAGATACTTAAGTTAGTATTTTGGAAGGGGGAAAGAAGGTACTTGTAGCAGATGATCTTCAACTACCAAGAAGTATCGTGTATTTTAGGCTTACTCTTCAAAGTGCAGGCATCTAAATACATTTAACGCTGAGTGCTGAAAAAGGTTATTTATTTTTACACCATGTAATTGGCAGGGTAGAATTTGTATAAAATAAAAGTGAAGGTACTGCTTCCAGTTTTAGTCATGGCAGAGTCTTTCCAGAGCAGGTGGCATCCAGCAGCCTGGATTATTTACCTGAGTTGAAAGTTCCTGCTTTGTTTCTTTTGGTCAAAGTGGTTTAAATAAAGCAGCTTTTATGTTTAACAAGACATTCCCGCTATACAGCTAGCAAAAAGCTATATGTCACCCATTCCTCTTGGCCCCAGGCATAGGACACACTTACTAGGTAGTTCAGAGTCATTTTTCCTTCCATAGCACAGTCAGAGCATGGCCAGCATTCACTTTGCAATCAGCTGTACCTATGGAAATGTTACCAGTCATCTTCAGTGGTGGCTCAAACCCCTTCTGACTCTGCCAGCTGAAGGATTCATGGAAGTGGAGTGGGGTGTCTATGTTCCTGCTTCATACTAAATCCCTATGGTTACTCAGTTTAGATCCAACTGAAATAGGTTAAGGAAAACTGACAGTCTCCTGTGTCAGCAGTACTGCAGGAACAGAAATACTCAACTGACTGACTCTTCACTCTTCATCTTTTTCACCGTATCCCCTAAGAGGAGGCTATAGAAAATCATTTCCGTTTGTGTAAATTGTAGATTTTAATGCTCAGCCCTCTGCGGAATATCTCTGCATTGCCACCAGCAGGTTTTTTTGAGTAAAAACCTATGGACTTAACAGTTGCAAATGAGCAAACATCTGACTTGGTCCACTTCTCTTTTCAGCCCCCTCTAAGATTTTCATGTAAGTTGTCCTCAGTAAATGCAGCATTTGAGTGGCCATGTGTTTGGCAAAACACAAATAATTTACAATCTTTGTTTCTATTAATTTTTGTAGTTCTAAAGTTATTTTAAAGAAATAGCCCAAAGCACTTTCCCCAGAATTAATAAATTTTCGCATAAATCTGGAGATGCCTGTACTTCTGCTCAGATCTCCAGAAGAGTGTGTTTAGTTCATTAGTTTCATGCTGAACTGTTAACATTTTAGGTTGTTTTATTAGGAGAGAACAAAGAACTCCTGGCTTGTTGAAAATTTGTTACACAAAAGTAAGGATAAAAAGGTTCCAGAAGAGCTGATGTTAAGCATTGCAAACTGGCTGACGTTGTGCAGATTGGAAAGATTTACAAGACATCTGGTAATTAACTTCCAGCTCCTATGGAGTCCTGCCCTGTGAAAGCTGTTGCTGCTGCCTGTACTGGAAGGGGAACAGGACGGAGTTGAAGTGTAACCCTGAAAAGCTAGATCTTTCTGTTCAGAAATTATCAGTGGGCCATTCAAGAGTTTCTGGATACCTCTCTGGAAAACTACATCCTACAAAAAACATGCCCAGCATTTTTCCTTTTGTGGGGTTGTCTCCTCTGCTGGCGTCCACTTGGTGCAGTGAGGTAGGGGGGATCAAGCTATCAAAGAGCTGTTTATGACTTTCCCTGCCTGAGACAATCTGCCAGTCTGTCCTACGCCAGCCCGCTGTGTTCTCCAGGGAGGTATGGCAGCACACTGGGGTGCAGGGGACCCGGAGCCAGGCCGCGGAGTTTGATCCTTTTTTTATCATTGTCATTATTGTTGTTACTATTACTACTGTTATTTTCCAGCACTATTTTAAAAATTTCATTAAGGAAATTTTAAACAAGAAAGAAAACTTTCCTTTTGGATTTGTTTCAAAAATTGTCTCTTAGGAGAGCCTATTTCCACCCTCATCATAGGATAAACTGTGTTTGTATGGTTTCTGAAGTTCGGACATACGAACCTTCAAGCATTGAAAGGGAACCACTGAGACCTGATGCTTTGGTTACTTGTTAGAAACTTGGGAGACTTTCTTCTGTACCCTGTTCTGTCTCTTACCTTTACAGTCACTTTTAGCAAGTCATTGCCCTGTTGTGTTTATTTTTATATCTGTAAAAAAGAATATTGAGGTTGTCTTAGACACCTGCAGTAAAAATGGTTAAGACCAAAATTATATATTTACTACTACTTATTTTGTTGTTTTTACAAATATTTAATCATCTAACCATTGGTAGTCAATCCCAGCAGGCTAACTACTAGTAAAAATGTTTTTCCTTTCAACTCTGAATCTGTCAAGTACAATGAACAGGCAGCCTGTCTTAAGTTAATTTTTCTAGCAGTGCTGTACTTTAAAATGAGGCATTTGCAGCAAAGAAAGAGCTTTATTGAGATTAGTTATCAGAAAGAACGTTATTTTTCCTAGATTGTACATGAAAGCAACTGTGTCATTCACTAAACTATAACTGACTGAGATTATGAAGGAAGTAGAGTTATTTATATATAATACTAGGACATGTTGGAAGGGCTTATACTTAATTTGTATATAACCCGATGATTTTTGCAATGGTAGTCATTAAGCATATTCTTTCTACTTATAAATCATGCTTATAGTCTCAAATAAAAATCATACATACTCTGAGCCTTCTCAAGATCACAGCCATTCTGTGTCCATGTTGTAGGGATATCCAATTCCTGAATGCAGTGCAACTGGTGCTGCTGCTCATCTGTTGGAAAGGATGATTTAGTGCCCAGGAAGAGGTCAGAGCTGTCCATGTGCTTTCGCTTTGCCCGAGGTCTGAGGTTCGGTGTCCTTCTACAGGCAGTAACTGTCACTTTCCTACCACCTGCCTACCATTTCTGTTTAATCATTATTCTGAATGGTCAGATGAGTAAAAAGGGGGAATGAAGTTACAGTGTATCTTAGTCCACTGGTACCAGTGGTTCAGGCTTTACATCAAAGCTCTATGCAGGTCATGCATTTCTTACCTCATCCTTAGTAGTGACAGAGAGGAGGGGTACAAAGCCCTGCTCCCAAGTAACCCAAACAGCTTCTGCTCCATATATTACAGCTGTCTCCACAAAGAATCTTCATTTGGAAGAGTTGCTCATTAAATTAGCATCATTAGAGGGAGCAATTGTTGGGCTGGAGCTGGTTTTTCAATAAACAGATTTTACCAAGTGAGACTTGTTTCACTTACATGTTTATTGACTGTTTTCCCCTGAAATGATTATTATTTTCACGTTTGTCTTTACTGCAGTACACTTGTGGAGTAAAATGAGCTCATATCAGACATTGATTTCTGTGTATTTGTATGCATGATGCTTTCTCCATTCCTTTGAATTGCTGTGCTTTTGGAACTAAATCTAGTATTCACAGGGTTTTTTAATGCTTTTATACACAAGTTACATTTTAAATCTCCTCTGTACCAAGTCTTGCTTCAGCTGTCTCCAATTCTGCATTATACAAAACAGATTCCTATGCTCAGCTGCTTTTATTTTGAAACTCTCCAAATTGTTATATTCAGTTAGTGAAATGTGTGTTGTTGTGCTAATGTTTTAGCACCTGAATCGAATCCGCCTTATATGCGATACAGGATAGTTACTGCTCGTAATGTTGGTTCACCATGCAGCCTAAGTACTAAATGGACAGAGAAGAATGGCGAAAGGACAGAGAGAGCATCCTGAGCCTCTACTTTGATAAAATGGACACTGCACATTCAGAATTGCACTTGCGGAGCATAGTTCTGCCAAGTTTTAAGCCAATTCAGCTTGAGCTTCTGCTGTGCCCCCTGCTTGTGCCCTATTCCTTGCTGGAACTTCCCTCTCCTGTTCTTGTGCTGATGCTGGAATTTGTGCCAGTCTGCAGAAGGCTGCAGCCTGACAGAAATCCTTGGTTACTTCTCAAGCCAGTCAGCACCACAGAGCTATTCAGTATGTCACAAAGCACCTCTACAGGTGTCAAGGGATCGAAGGAGTAAGAGGAGGCACAGGGCTGGTTTTATGGGGGTCAATTGGTTGTGGGACAACACCAGTCAGCTTGCAGTCAGGTCTATTGGAATGTGTTATACCCCAAAATTTGCTTTATATAGTCAGACTGACGAGAGCTTATTTGGAGAATTGTTTTATTGTTAAATGCACAAAGGGAAAAAAAATTTGGTATAAAATAATAGATTAAATATATTAAATTTATCAACAATTACAAACTCATGCTCTGGACTGAATGTGAAGCTTGTCGTCACTTTGCTTTAAGCAGAGTTTCGAGCCTGCATCAAGAGCTCTGATGATCATTTCAGACCATGAATCTTGTGAAAAGTTGCAAATCTCATTTAATTAATCCTCAGTGTAGGAAATTTTGTTAAACAGTGTGGGAACAGAACTAAAGACAGGCCTTCTGAACACTGGGCTGTTGTGTTGAATAGGGTTCATGTATTTTGGCTGACTGGATCTGTGCCCCTTCAAACCAGCTAAATTTATTCAATTCAGACGAGGTAGCTAGTGACAGCTAGGGTCTCAGCTGGGGTCTCATAGTGACCCCAGCCATGTTGAGAAAGGAGGTGGACTTGAGAAGTCATCTTTGTTGTGCTGAAGGTAGGGAAGGTCTTTGTGTATGAACTGGGAAAAGTCAATTTTATTTTTGAGAAATACAGCCTTTTAGTAGTTGCAAGAGATTTCCAACCAGACTTTTGTGGCTTCAAGTTAGGTTTCCAATACGGGGAGCTGTGGCACAGCATATTCTGTTCTGTTAGGCTATACAGTGTGATGTAGGAATGGATCTTGGCAACAAGGAGGAAGTATTTGGAAGTAATGATAGAATTATATTTGGAAGCAAGCCTGTGCTTGAAGGTTAGGAATGCTGAACCGAGGACTGACTTAGATGATAACAATACAGAAGGTTAAAGCTGCTCCGTGTGCTGCAGCAGGCAGGGTGGGTGCTGCCACCCAGACGGAGCCACAGTGGGTGCATGCAGCTACCCAGACCCTGGGCTGCAGGCAGTGCCCCCCTCCCACACCGGCTCGTGCCTCTGGTACTGGCCCCACTTGTGAAAGCTGCGCTCGAGTGGAGGAACTGCTTCCCATGGTGAAGGAGCTAAGAGAGGAGGTGAAGAGGCTGAGGACCATCAGGGAGTGTGAGAGGGAGATTGACCAGTGGAGCAGGGCCCTCTCACTAACTCAGCAGCCTGCTCGAGCTAGTGTGTCCGAACATCATCCACCTGCAAACTGCAGGGTTAGGGGAACAAGAGATGGGGAGTGGCAGCAAGTTCCTGCCAGAGGAAGGAAACCTGCTCCCCTCACCCAGACAGCAAAGCCCCAGATCCCCCTGGTGAACAAGTACCAGGTGCTGCAGGTGGAATCCAGCCCTGAGGATGAGGATGGTGGCTCCCACAGCCTAGAATCCTTCCCTAGGCTGCACCATTCTCAGAAAAAGATAAAAACATCCTCCATCAAGAAGAAGAGGAGGGTGATTGTTGTAGGGGACTCCCTCCTGAAAGGAACGGAGGGACCCATTTGCAGACCGGACCCGCTCCACAGAGAGGTCTGCTGCTTACCGGGTGCATTAGGGAAGGAGGTAGCTAGAAAACTTCCTTCCCTGGTTCACGAGACAGACTACTATCCTCTGATAGTAGTCCAAACTGGTAATGACGACCTAACAAACAAAAAGGCCAAAGCCATCAAGAATGGCTTCAGGGCAATTGGGAGAATGATGGAGGGCTCTGGGGCACAAGTAGTATTCTGCTCCATCCCAATGCTAAATAGAGAGGAAAAAATTCTTCACAGAAAGGGTCATTGGGCACTGGAACAGGCTGCCCAGGGAGGTGGTTGAGTCACCTTCCCTGGAGGTGTTTAAGGCACGGGTGGATGAGGTGCTGAGGGATATGGTTTAGTGTTTGATGGGAACGGTTGGACTTGATGATCCGGTGGGTCTCTTCCAACCTGGTTATTCTGTGATTCTGCGAATACAGACTTTTTTTGAGGGAAAATATTCATTGCTTGCTACATGGTAACATTTAAGAAGTTAGTATGAAACAACTGGAAATATGAAACTGATATGCAAGTATTAAAGATCATTAGATCTCTAAGTAGGTGTGTATTATTCAGATTATTGATATATTTTAGTAGCGTCAGGCTATCTGACAGTCTGGCTGTGTCTTTTCTCTATCTCTGTATGGGCAAGCTGTAAGTTTGTTCCTGAAGCTGAAAGTTATTTGTTTTAGAAATGGGGGAGGGGTGGGAAGGGAACTTTTAGCTCTATTGCTGTGAAGTGGTGGAGAAGCCCAATCCTGGACATCCTGGAGAAGAACAAGGAGGAGGTTCCACTGCGGTAGCACTAGGCACATTGAGTGTTCATCTTCTTGACAGGTGGATACACCCACATTTCAGTGAAGGTGACTTCTCAGCAGTTCTTTCTTTCTTGGTCCTTCATGAAATACCTGAATAAATCATGTTCATTAAATGGCACTTTCTCCTCTTATGATATTAGAAGAAAGTTTTTCCACAACATTAACACCATCACAGGCTTAATCACAGAGTCTGCCTTGAGGCTTGAATTGTCAGCCTGTGGTGACTCTAACTCACTAATGTGCTTTGTGTCTAGAAAAGCTCTGTTCGTAGGTGGAGTTCCTTTTGATTTTTTTGGCTGAAGACATGTTCATTCAAAACCAAACATAGTCCACAGAGCAGTGGAATATTTTTTAGTACTTCAGTCAATACTTAAAATTGTCTAATGTTTAGGTATTTGGGGCAGATTAATAGCTGGAGACTTCATTTGAACAGGTCTAGTTGACTTGCAGGCTTAGTCTGTTGAAAATTTCCCAGTTATTGTTCCTAGGCATGAATGTTTATAAGTTTACTACATTTTTAAAGCCAGCTGTATTTTTACATTAATTATATCCTTTAGTGAATTTAATTGTTTCAGTTGTTCTTTCTTGCACTTTCCAAAGTGCATCCATAAAGGATGTTTGAAATAATAGATTTTCTTTGCCTTTAAAAGTGTTATTGAAAATATTGGCAGGAAATCCTAAACTGGATTTCTCGGCGTCACTTAGCTTTTTGACATGAAGACTTTGCAGTGAATGATGGAGGTGACTGTTGTCTAAAGCACATGGATGCCATGGAAGTATTGAATGAGCTAACAGTATAACCTCAGTCCAGTGAGCAAGGTGACAGCCTGGGATTTGAGAGGTTTACACATTGCAGTCATACTCCACAGCGTGTGTTTTCTGGAATGCGTTAGGCAAATGGTCCCGTGTCAGAGTACCTCCGTTTTGTGCAGTTGTGGGCAGATGCCTTAAATTTCTCAGGTATTGCGTGATTCTTTCAGTATGGATTGCTTGCATCAGTATGGAGGCTATGACACATCAAAGACTAAAATATGCATGTATCCCAAATGAGTTTTGTTTGTGTCGGGCAGTTGAGAAAGATTCCCTGTCATGGAAGAAAAACTAAATTTGCTATGTCTGCTAACTACAGGTTCATCAGTAATTTGGGGTGGAAGGAAAATGTGAACTCTGTTTCTTTGACAGAGTGATTTGGCCTTAGTGCAAATTGAGCTTTATTCCAACAGCAAGAAAATAGCACCTTTTGCCACTAGTACTACTAGTGTTTCAACACTGATGGCAGGAGGCTGGCCTTTTATTTTATCCTAAATTACGGCTTTGCTTTGGTATTATGAGCATGGTAAAGTAGCAGGAAATGTTTCCCTTTACTGACTGTCCTGCTGTGAGTTTTAATAGTGAGTGTGGATAATTTTTCTAGTTGTGGCATGTGAAGGCAACTTCTATGCTGATTTCAAGAGATCTAAAATAAACCAAATGTTCAGCATGAACTTTCGTCATGCTTGTGAGTCCTGTGGCTTCTTTTGCTTTCAAAAACCACTCATGTTTGGTAAGCTTGCTGTGTATTGCCTTGGTAGTATGTATTTACAAATCCTCTGTTGAGCATAGACAGAAACAATCTGATATGTTTTGTCACCTGGTTTAAATACAGTATTTCTGTTGTAATTTAGCAAACTATAGTCCGGGGTTAGTTATTTTTCACAAGATAAATTACAGGAATTCTGTTTCCGTAATTAGCTATAGTTGTTCTGAGCATACAGCACCAATTAAGGTCCTAGGTACAGGTCCTAGCAAGAATACGAAGAGGAAAATAATGTTGAGCTATTGTAGCAATAAACTCATTTAATGGGGTGTTTTGGCAATGGAAAAACTATCAGCTTTCCGAAGTACCTTACCTGGGTTATCTACTATCCAGCTTTGATGGAATTATCAAATGATTTGTTACTCAACTTCATTTAGAAGCAACAGTATATTCTTCTGCTGCTGGCAGGTTCAGCGCTGGAGATTTTAATCATCTAAAATGCTACAATCTGACATCTTTCTCTTTAGGGTGATTAATAGCAGATCTGAATTGGTGTGATTCCCCAAATGGTACAATTTGACCACATGATTGCATTCCTAAGCTAGACGATGCCATCTAAAGTTTATGCCCTCTTCATGCTGGCTGCAGGAGGACAAATGATACCTGATTAAGCATAAAGCCTGGTGTTACAAAGCTAATTCATTGATGTTTTCTGAACGTGTACGGTTTGGGCAACTTAGTTTACATTGGATCAGCACGTTTCTTTGAGTAGCTATGCTGCTTTTGATCTGGTAGAAGGAGTTCTCAAGTTGGATTTACTGTTGCGTCAAACCATGGCCTCAGGCACAAGTCCTGCACTGCTTTATAACCAGCTGAATTAGCAGGGGATCCATAAGTTAAAAATAGACCTTTTTTTTTTAACAGTAATTTCTAGGTTCAGTCTCAAGGGCATGATAGACTTTAAGGAAGTGATAGAAGCAAAGGTTTGTACAGTGAGCTAGACTCAGTTACGCAGAGCCTCTGTGGATCTGCTAGAAGCAGTAAATAACCTTTTTCAGCAAACAGATGTAGCAGATACTTCAGTGGCAGGTAAAATAAGAACAGTTGTAGCTATATAAAGAACACGATAGACTGAAACTTTTTCTTTGTGAGAAATTGCACATAACCTGGAAACCTTAATAATACTGAGTACCTTGCCAAAAAGTATTTTCAACACAGATTTGATATATTGCTGTATACTATCCACATGTGTTCAACCCTAGAAAAATGCTATAATCTACAAATCAGGACTACAGTTGAGCCTCTTACCACTGAAACCAGTGGTAAGAGGCTGTGTATAGAGATGTGCTACCTAGATTCTATAAGGAGAGTTGCTTGGACAGTGGTAATGATAACATGAACACTGAAAGTAAGTACTCCAGAAAGCCCTGGAAATTGGTGCTCATGCTTGTTAGTTTTCAAAGGTCACAGGACTGAAAGCCACAAATGTATGTCTTTTAATTAATGTTCATTTCCTTTCTTGTGCTCTGTAACCAAAAATACAAGAGTGCTTCCATAACTTGGAAAAGAAGAATAAGAAAAAAAGGTAGTGGATAAACTTTCTTCAAAATATTGAAAATATCAAAGCAGAATAATAATCTGAGCATCTTTTCATTCTCACACTTAACATTAAAGAAAAGTGCTGATAGGTAATTTGTGCTCTCTCCAGGCTTCACAGAGCAACACTGAACTAACTCTCAGACAGCTTGCACCAGGCAGATCCTTTGGTTCCTTAAGGGATTTTTTTTTTATTTTTTTTTTTTAATTAACAGTGTGTATCTGTATCGAGATAAAAAGCTACTGTGCTACAAAGCAGCATAGGACTACAGAGCTAGACAACGCTTTGTAACCACATGGAGGGCGAGGAGGATTTTCTAAAGTACTGAGCTCAGCGGCTTGAGTTAGGAGCCAAGCTCTGCATGCTGTCAGTAAGATAACCTGCATGGTAGATATGAGACCCACCTCTGTGATAAGTTGAAGTTACTTGAGCCCAGGTCTTTCTCCTTCCACTGGAGATGAGTTCCTCAAGCTCAGAAGCTTAGATGGTGAGACACGCAGACTCAGTACAGATGGCACCTGTGTATTTGTCTGAATTGTATGTCTTGATGTAGGATTTGTTAACCTCTAGTGGAAAGATGCTGAACAAGAACATCATCCAGCAACTTCAGCTGTCGCTGTCTAAAACAAAGCCTTCCATGCTGGCAACATGCTGAGTGCCTTTCTTACAGCAGTATTTTGTAAAGCTCCATTTCTGAAGCTGTGTTGTGGATTTTGCAAAAACTTGCTGTGTAGCTTTATGAAGTGAATTTTTCAAGCATAAGATTGTGGAACATACTTTAAGGGCATTTATTCTTCCTTTCCTTAGTACCTTGAGTTGAATTAAGAAACATCAAAAAATGCATTTTCCTTCTTTCTTTTAAAAGATATAATTATACTAGTGTGACAGCATCACAGTGGTTGATCAGTCTCTGAAGAGCTTTGGGAGTTTATTTTTGCCAACTCTCATCTTGAGATAAAACTTTGGGGAGGTTGGAGGGAGCTCTATCCTTAAGTAGCTCTCACTTCAAATATCCCTTTTGATTTGTTACCTGTTGCCTTTGTGATACTTGCCTGGATATGAGACCTAAGGATGGGGCCTTTGGAAGGAGAATGTAGGAAAATATCTCACCACTTAAATCTGTGCTGTGAAGGCACCCTCTGTGGGCATCTTGGGATATAGACTGGTATCTTTAGTGTTATAATACAAATGATTTTTTTCTTTAGACTGTTTTAGAGTCCGACAGACTTCACTGTCAAGAAGCTTCCTAAAAAATGATTGAGTTTTTTCCGCCTTCAGTTGCACCCTATTACACACCCAAATTGTTTCTCATAAGAATGCATAACAGAGTTAACACCAAATCCAGCTAACTTACATTTTCCTTCACCCTTTTTCTTCATAATTATCACAGTCTCAGTACTATGAAGTTGCATTCTGTCACCAAATTTAGAGCCCTGTGTTTCAGAGAAGTGCTGTTGACAGAAGCGTTTTTAGCAAGTGTAGAAAGCAGCATGCTACCGGCATCATGTTGATTGGAAATTTCTTGTCCTAGTTTCTCATCTTGCAGCTATTTCCATATGGGCAGCTTTAATAGATTTTGATGTAGTGAATTGTAACAAATGCTGAATTCTCATTTCTGTAACCGCTGCGTCAGGACTCTAACAGACTTCTTGCTGGTGTGAATGCACTGCATCTGCGTGAAAGCTCGTAACACTGTGCTGGAAAAGCTGTTTATCATCATCATGAAACCTGAGAGCCAGGGTTCAGCAGAGTTAAGTTTAAAGGACCTGGTGTGACCCCATTGGCCCCTAGGGTTTAACCTCATGTCTTCTCAGATTCACCATCTGAAGTGACACTTGTAAATTAAGTCTGTTCAGCAGACTAGCTTGGCTAGGGCATGGTTATGAATCCTTTGTCTTATCTGGATCAGGTACATATCCCTCTGTGAAGTGGCATAATGAATATTTACTTAGGAATCAGATGTAACAGTTAACTTTGTTCCATCAATTTATCTAATTTATTTTAAAAATCCAATCCCTCTTTTATGTATGGAGTTAAAACCCCTTAGTTTTGCAAAGACTATTTTGTCATTTCAATTAATTTGCTTTGTTATTTTGTCTGAGATATTTTTGATCCATATTTATAAAAACTAATCAAGTGGTTCTTATATTGACAATATGCTGGTGGTGCCTTTACTGAGATTGTGATGTTCTGTAAGCTAATTTAGGGGGGCAGCAGGCTGGTCACAATGAACTGCATGTGTATGCTGTGGAGCCAACATGCTGAAGTTGTCATCAGATCAATCGCTTCATCAGGATTTTATGTTTTAAGGACAGAATAGAGGAGTATTTTGTGTCCATATGGATTCCATGGGGGAGGTAGAAGGAGCTGGATCTTTCAGTGATGAAAAAAGGAAAGGGAAGAAAACCATGTAAAGCTCCCATTGTAGCACTCTGCCTGGATATTTTGTCCAGTGTGGCATACAGCAAGAGAGGCTGTCACTCACCACAGCTGTCAAGGTTTAAGGTGAGATGCTTGAAGCCAATGCTTGCAATAGGAGAGTGAATCTCCTGAATAGCAGGAGCACTTCTGGGAAGAAAAATCTCAAGTGCGGCCCCTGTCAACCGTTTTAGTGCTCAGCAGAAGGAGGAGAGCATTTCTTCTGGGTGTGTCAATAACATACAAAATAGCAGACAGTGTAAAGCTTCCCTATTCTGAGTTTTCAGCCTGGATTTTTTGCTGTCCTCTGTGGAAATAGAGACATTAGAATTGCAGCAGGGAGTGACAGTGCCCTCCTTGAGGCTTTCTGCAGTAACAGAAAGTCAAAGACAGTGACTTCAGAAGGGCTCTCCACTCGCAGTCCAATACACAACAGCAGTGCTGTCTGGGGCACAACCGCGCTTTCTGCTCTTCTCTGCAGTCTCCAAGCGCGTGTAACCCCATTGTCCTGTCCTTGTGGAAATCACTGCGGAGGCTGAGGCTGTTGTGAATAGGTCTGGTATGCTTTGCTGAGCCTTAGAGACTGTGGGATTGTTTACTTCCAAAAGAGATTACCTTGGCAGGTGTACAGAAGCAAAAGGAGGTTATGGGTGGCTGAGGGTGATCCCAAGTGGAAATATATAGGTGGTAGAAGCCAAGTGTGATGTCTTGCCTCTGCTCTTTAATCTTGCATCTCCTTACACCAATAAAGTAGTAATGGTGGGAATTTTCAGGGGGCTAATGAAGCAGTGGTATCTTTTACATCACTGGAAGGGAGGCACCACTTAGACTGTTAAATAGAAATTTTGCAAAGCTCAATCAGACGTAATGAAATTGTTTGATTTATTTAACAATTTTCTCCTTTATCTGAGTGTGATTATTGTTACAGCTTTGTATTACTTTTGACATTGCAGCAATCTTTTCTCAGCAGTCGGGGAGGGGTTTTGAACACCTTCCTCTTACAAGGTTAGGAATTCCCCTTCTAGCGTTATAGCCCAATCCTTTTATATATTGCTAGCGGTAGCACAGAAGAGGACAGCAGCTGCAATAGGCAGAGAGTTATTGTACTGAGATTCTAGCTACTCACTGATAGATGCCCTTGCTCTGACTCGGTGAGAGATTACTAGATAGTTTGACATCAGACTGGTGCCACACTTAATTCATTGGGCTGAAATATGTCACTAATTTAATTCAGTTATTTCATTAATCTGATCAAATTGTATCCAAATGTTAGAGGTGCATGACAGAAAGGTACCTGACACACAAGGCAAGAGTGCTAACCTCTGCATTAAACTATAAAGCCGTCATTAGGACACCTAATGCTGAAATTGAATTGCTCCATGGAAATTTGGTTTCCAAGCACAATACTAATTAGCTGTAAGCTTGATGAATGTCAAGGATTAATTGAAATATTCCAGTGGCCTGTGTGGGTTTTAAATATTGTCATTGTTGCCCCAGTATTTTGAGTTCTTACACTAATTGCTTTTTAGAGATCATGAATGGAATTATCTTCTGGAGTGACTGAGGATACGAAAGGTTCATTACATCACCAAAAGTGGACATCCTTGCCTCTAGATTTCCTTTTTTCTCCTAAAATTTTACTAGTTTTTCCACTTTCTTGCATTGCAAGTAGAAAGTTATGATCAGTGATTTTTAGTCCCTACTTTATTTTGACAGCAGTTCTAGTTTTTCTTACTTAGCTGAACTCTGGAGGCCATTGTTACCTATTTCCATTTTGGCAACAGGAAAATAGCTATAGCTCCATCAAATAACTTTTTGTTTTAATTAAATAGGATGTCAGCCAAAATCCATGATTATTTTGTCCTGTTAATGAAAGGCCTGCAGCAGTTCAAACATTTGGTACATGAAAAGTCCACAAGGTGTTGGCAAATTATGAATTGAAAGTGAATTACGAATCAAAATCAGCTTTTGATTGTTTCTCGAATATGATCTTAATGTAAAAATGGCTAATTTTTTGTTGCAGACTGCTCATCTTCCTTGTCTCAGACGAATGTTTTCACATATTCGGCTACATCGTAAGAATGAATGTGAAACATGCCATGTTATAGACTGTGGACATATGTATGACAAATACGTGAGGTGACATGACATATAAAGAACCATAATACTTGGAGGGCTTGTAGTCAGAGTGAGGCTTCTCTGAATGCTGAGCAATGCCAGAGTCCGCAAACTCCCAGGCTACAGCTTGGTTCCATGCCCTGTCTCTTCCTCCATGTGCAATCACATGACATTCCTCAGTGCCAGTTCCTTGGGACCAGAGGGAGAAGGATGAGGATGCTTCATCACATGTCTGCAAGATGTAGGTGGTGCCTGGAGGGTTTTCGAGTTTGGGAGAATTGAAAGTATGTTTTACAGTGTCGTGTTATTACTTGTCTGCATAGGTGTGATGAATCTACCATGCCTGGGTGAGCTCAGTGGGGTTGTTTTCCATAGCAGTCAGTTTGGATCTCAGTGATTCAGATTCTGGACTTTTTGTGGATGTTAGGTTGGTTGTTAATGTGAGTCTTGCTTACAGAAATCAGATCGTGCTTTGATTTTATTTATTTTGTGGGGAGGTTAGATGATTACTGTGTGATAGTAGCATTAAGCATGATGTCTCAGAAGTCGAGAAAATGCTTGTTAGTTATGTCTTCTTTCAAAGCTTTACTTCAATAATTTATTATGCAATAACCCTTCCCCAAGTGAGAAATGTGTTTACTATTGTACTTCTTAAAATAAGCTATTTTTGGTTACTAGTCTCGATGCTGACTGCCTGGAGGTTTAGGTCAAAAATATCGTGAAGAAAACAGTTATTTGGATTAACAGTCCTGTAAGAAGCTTAGTTGCAGGTTGCTTGATTCTGTCTCTCCCATCCCCAGTGTTTCTGCCCAAGGATGTAACATTTCACTCTAGCCTGTGGAACCAGTGGCAATAAGTATGTATCAACATACGTGTAAATAACATTTTGTTATGAAGATATGATCCATTTACTACCTGGAGAAGATGAATGTGGTCAAGATAGACAACTCCTTTTGTGTATGGATATGATGTCATTGGAAGGGTATGATGTAGAAGCTGAGAGCAACCACACTTTTAAGAAAGCAGATCTGGCGGTGTGTTTCATACAGTTACACTCCAGTAGTTCACGGTCAATCTGTTTCATTGCTGTATCTCCAGAGGGACAGCAGAATGTCCAACTTTAGTGCCTGTTTAAAACACTGAGCTCACTGAAATCAGTTGGAAATTAGATGTTAAAGACAGGCAAGCATTTCGTATTAAGCAAAATTAATCTGGAAGAAAATCCATAAAAAGCCTCTCTCAAAGATACACCTGACCCTTCCTTTCTCTCTCCTCTTGTTTTACACAGTGCCGGTCCTAAAGGGGATAACATTTATGAATGGAGATCTACTATACTTGGACCTCCAGGTTCTGTATATGAAGGAGGTGTTTTTTTCCTGGATATCACATTTTCATCTGACTATCCATTCAAGCCACCAAAGGTAAGGCTAAGGGGTTTATTGTGTTTATCATTTTTTCACATGAGAAGAATGCAAGTTGCAGCAAGTGCTCCCTGCTTTCTGAATATCAGATTTGTTTGCGGTGTCTTGAAAACTGCAAGGTCCAAAATTTTGGCTTGCAATTTCAGAAAAATCTGAAAAAAATCTATTTTTTTTCCCCTATTACCAGTCAATACTGATTTCAAAGCTTTATCAAGCACTAAATGAGATAATTCTGATCAAGAGTTAAGATTCAAGAGACTTTAATTTTAATAGAAGACAGCACAAGACCTTCTTACATTTCCTTCTTCACATTCTAACTACTAAAATATATATATAAAATAAACTTTTTTCTGTTATGAACCAGATCTATATTACATACTTTCATATAATAACAAAAAATAACAGAAAATAACTTGCGGCTTTTGTAGCTACAACGTTGCTACTATAAATCAGATATTGTTTTTTATTCTCAGAAGGATTACAGCATATAGAATAATATATCCTCTGTGTATTTCACATTTCTCCGAAACCCACAAAATTTAATATTCTATGAGCTAAGGTGGTTATAATGATATGGTGCAAAGTTTTAGATAAATACCTCATGAAAATCACGTGGATATTTTTTAAGAGCATGATTCTTTTTGACTTTTCAGTAGTTTCAGAAAACATCATGGATTTTTCCCTCTCCATCAGTATGAAAAAGAAAATTTTTCTCATCTTCTCGTACTTTATGTAATTAAAGCACTTAAATATTTCTAACGTTTTACTTGTACAGCATAATGCTTACATGCTTTATCAGTATTAGTCTGAAATAATTTAAAAAGCAGAAGGGTGTTAATTTGTGCGATAACATTGTTTTGGATGCATATTTTGTCCTGCCCAATGAAGAGTAAGGTAAAGATTTCATTGCTGACTTGAACAAGAATAATACAGTACTCCAATTTTAAGGACTAACTTTCATGGTCTATATTTAATGTTTTTTAAAGAAAGGAAAACATCACATGCACATGCAGCCAAATTCTGTCAACTTCTTCACCTTCAGAAAATACAGTAAAGATATGTTTGTGAGTAGATCATTCTTGACAGGCAATGCGTTCATTAAATAGCATCCAGTATTACAAAGTAGGTCCTAATTTTTGTGGGTACCAGACAGAGGGTCTGTGTGAGAGCAGATTATGCACCAAAGATCTCCATGGTAGGTCTCTTAAAAGGAGCCATGAATACAGTAAATAGGCACTCTTCGCTTAAAGAATTGTAGTTTGGAAAATAAGCAGAGAAGAGCTGCCTCCACAGAAGTTCTTCAGAACTGGGAGTACCCCAAGTGCTGCTGCCACTCAGACAAGAGGTAATATCCCTGGGCAACACGGAATGACTCTCCTTCTGTCTCTTATGCTTGGATTCTAGGTTACTTTCCGTACCAGAATTTATCACTGCAACATCAACAGTCAGGGAGTCATCTGTCTGGATATCCTGAAGGACAACTGGAGCCCTGCTTTGACTATTTCAAAGGTTCTGCTGTCTATTTGTTCTCTTCTGACAGACTGCAACCCAGGTAAGGAGCTGATAGTTTACTGAGCATCCACTCTTGGTCATTTGACTTAGCTTCCGTGGAATGCAATTTGTATATTTGATTGCCTGAAAATTAAATAAAACCTGATATTTTTAAAACTGGAGATGAAACACTTCTCCTTTTGGATGTGGTCCCACATTCACTTCTGTGGCACAAGAGAAAGCAAATAAACCCTTTCTTCCCCAGGGTATGGTGGAGAAAATAAGCCGATGTAGTTGAGGATTTGCATTGCAGGAGCTCCAGCAAGCAAATGGTCGATTCATGAAAGCAACGAAGTTCTCTTGAATTATAAACTCATAAATCCTGCAGGTCAGAAGGGGCTACAGGAAGCCCCTTCTTTTAAGTCAGCTGTATAAATGTTTAATCTTTCAAATGTGAGGGAGATTATGTTCAGAGAGTTTCTTCCCTTTTTCAAAGAGAGTTCCGTATTCCTGTTGGGAAGGGAAGAACTCTGCTGGCAGCAGTGCAGTTTCTCAGCAACAACTGTGACCAGTGTCATTAGACGATCAATGCCAATTGCCTGTGATCAGGGCAGGAACTGGGCAATAGTGATAAGAAGGCAGTTCATTCATAGAAAACTGCTAATGGTCAGGGAGAAATGGATTAACCTCTTTGATACAAAAGTTTGATGACTCTTGAAGGAAACTGGAACCCCTTGGTGCACGTCCTGCAGTGCTGATAACCCTTGCATGCACTAGTCTTGTCCAGCCCTGGGACAGGAGTGCACCAGCCTGTGCTTGCCTAATGTCCCCTGCACCCAGTGGCCCTTCCAGAGGGGTGAAAGCAGGGCACCTGTCTAGGGCAAGATCAATTAATATGCAGATAGCCACAACAGATTTTTCTGGTTTATTTTTCTGCCCGTTGTGGAAATGTCTCATATTATAAGAGCCCGATTATATCTCACTGCATTTTCTGGCCTAACAAAAGCTGTATTTTGGAATAGTTCTGTTTTTAAATCCTGTGTTTGTCGGGGTTCTTTTATTGTGGAATGGTTTCTAATGCATCTTCTTCCGTATTTTGCAGCTGACCCTCTGGTTGGAAGCATAGCCACTCAGTACCTGACCAACAGAGCAGAACATGACAGGATAGCCAGACAGTGGACCAAGAGATATGCAACATAAATGACAAACTACTTGTGCAGTGTGAAGGTGCAGAAGGCAGCTTTGCAGTGTGCAACAAATCTTTATAGCCTTTACAATACGGACTTCTGTGTATATGTTATACTGATTCTACTCTGCTTTTATCCTTTTGAAGACTGGGATACTGCCCCCCAAAAAAGGTAAATGCTATCAAGAGTAGAAATTTGTAGCTGTAGATTAGTTATGTTTAAAATGCCTACTTGCAAGTCTTGCTTCTTTGGGATATCAAAATGTATTTTGTGATGTACTAAGGATACTGTTCCTGAAGTCAACCAAATATTATAGTGCATTTTAGCCTAATTCATTATCTGTATGAAGTTATTAAAGGTAGCTGTAGATTACTAGGAATTATGTCATTTGTATTAAACCCAGATCTATTTCCAATATGTGGTACATGCTGTTGTGAAAACTGTTTTAACTTTTACCTTTGTCAGTTTGTAATGAAAGGATTTCCTTTTTCCCTTTGTAGCTCAGAGAGCACCCAGTGTATCATCTCAAACACAATAAACATGTTCCCTAAGGAGTAGTTTCTTTGTTTTCCTATTTTAAATTAATATTTGAATAAATTTAATTATAGTAACAAGGCAGGGCCAATGTATCACAGATCCCTGTGGATAATCTTTAATTTAATATACATAAGCAAAGGCTTGCTATTAAATGTTTAATGCACACCTGTGGATTGTTTAAGTTTTCCCTGTTTTGTTTATAACAGAACAAATATCCTTTCTACAATTTCCTTAAATTTTGTACTGTTCGGCTCTTTCTCACATTGGAATGAGAGCATTACATGTGCTTACTCCAGAAGTTAATGTAGCTGGTTGCTTCAGGGCCAGTCTAGCTCTTGTAACAGATGGCCTGAGTCTTGCTGCAATTTTTTCGCAGGACGAAGGCCAAGTTACAGATAGTCTGGTGCTTCTGTTTCTGAGTAAAGCAAGTCAGACTTGCTGATCTAGAGAACTACAATTATCCATTGAAAATGGTCTTCCAAAGCATGATTGAACACTGTATTATCTGTCCAGAAAAGAGAGGATTACAGTAAATTTAATCAGATTTTTATGACATAAAAACAGTGCTGGGGGAAATGAACCTTTGTTAGTGAAAGTGGAGTCTGTAAAACTTTTGGACTACGTTTTCCCCGCTTCGCTTTCTGGCTTGGAAATTTTGTAACATCTGTAAAGTAAGGAAGATACAGCTTTATAGTACATACAGTTTAAAAACTAGAGTCACTGCTAATTTTATAATTTAAGCCTTTATAGGCTGCCAGTCACGATACTGATTATAAACAAAAAGATACTTGATCCCTTTAAATGATTTTTAAAATTACACTTAATTTTAAACTTCCCAGCCTCCCTTGCTACCTGGTGGTTTTGGAGTTAATGTAGCACTTCCATCAATAAGATGCTCATTTAATAAATGAAAACTGAATGTTAAGTTTAAATATTAAAGCAATAGAAAAAAAATGTTAAAGATGTAGATCTAAAGTTAGCCATCAGTATGTAGGTCCTTGGTTTCTGTATCACAGCCTTTGACCATGAGTTGTCCACCCTACTTTAAATATTTCTACAGATTCCTGAAGGTGGCTTGAAGAACTGTGTATCCCAAGTATCTCAACCTAGAAGCCAGTCTCTCTCAGTAGCTACAAGATAGCTTTAGAGTTCAAGTTATAAAGTGCAAAAGGGAATGAGAAACGGGATCTGGCAGATGGTTATGCCTAAGTCAGGTAACAGACTAATGCCAGGAGATGAAGTGCTGGAAATCACTGCTGAAGGTGACCAGAGTTTCTCATTATGTCATTGGACGTGTGAGAAATAGCACAGATTGGCAAAGAAACAAGGGGCTATCGCATCCGGGCTGGACATCTCAAGTCTGCTCACTGCTGACCGTTAGCGTACTCGTGGGTGACACAGTGCTCGTACACCACTCCAGTGACTTCCCAGTGAAGAGCAAACTACGTATTTCACACATTAGCTGTGTTGCCTACAGAATTTACAGATATTTCTATCTTAAAATATTATGGTATAAAAAATACAGGTTTTAATCCTAATTTTAATGTATTTTGGTTTTGTATTGTACCTACAACTTCAGATACCTAGGTGTACAAGTGGGATGCCTTGTTAGTGTTGCCCCATCTTGCCTTCCTTGAAATTGGATCCTTTACACTGAATTCCCATCCTTCTTTTTTTTTTTTTTTGTTGGTTTGTCATGATTCTGTTCTTTTTTAATGTAGGTTTTTTGTGTGTAAATTTTATATTTACTGAAGTAAAGGTTGTTTTTGTGTAAACATTTAAACTTTAAAAAAGAAAAGAAGCTAATTTTGTTTCTCAAGTTCTCTCTGCTAAACCATGCAGTAGAAAGAAATTTGTATTGTTAAATAAATCAATTAGTTGTTAAATGAGAATGTGTGTCTGTTTTTGTGGGAAGGGGAGAAATCCCTGCTGGAAATATATCCAAAATGCCGGTTGCAAAGAACATCTGGTGTTTTTAAACTACTTCCTTCCTGGCTGTGCTGGGGTGAATACCAGACACTACCAAAGCCCAGCACTGATCCTATTTTACAGTTTTAATATTCATTTCCACCTCTTTATCACCAATCATTGGTCTCTGTATTTGGGGAAAAAGTGAACTGAAATTACATTTTTATGAAAAGGCCAGCTAACAATATCACCTCTTCCTCTTCATTTTAGATGGGTTTTCCTTGTTTCATTGTCTTTGGGATTTGAGTGGGAAACACACACAGCTGTCTGGAAAGGTGCCTGAATTGGGCTTCATGATCTCCTGGCAGGAAGGGCGCTTGCATAGGAAGTGGCTGTCTCAGCCTTTGAGCTGTGACACTGCTGAGAAACATGGAGGGCCAAACCCAACAGGCAAACACAGTCACATCTCTGCTTTTCAGATGAGGTGGTGACTACATTCAGGGCAAATTCTTCATCATCTGAAATGAGAAGGTGTGGGTCAATTACAAATGTATTAAATACAAATATATTCAATACAACGGAAAGGCAAATATGTATCAGCCTTGTTATTTCTTTACCAACACGTACTTGGTGAGCTGCTTTGTTTTGTGATTTCTTAGCAATGTGTGGAGCACTTTATGTGGAGACAGTCTTGCTGACCATACGGTCTCGCTTACTGATCAATGTTGACTTGCTATTGTTCAAAGTCTTTAGCCAGGAAGGGTGAGGGAGTCATATGAGGCTAGAAAGCAAGACTGCACGGTAGCTTGAGCCATGGGCCAGGCTTGTACAGCCTCATAAGGAAAGCAGGAACTGAAGCAGGTCTGGTTAGTGCTTTGCTCACTCCCTGCTTTTTTGGGGGGGGGAAAAGAAACTGTCATGCTTTGCCACAGACCAGTTCATGCTCTGTACCAGCTTATTTGTGGCTTATTTGTGTTATTGCAGAAAGTGCGACCAAATTTCTTCCTTTCTTCACCTTTATGTGTGGGAACCACATTTGTGGCCTCACAGCAGCATTCCCACCTGCCTGCACCATGATGGGAGAGTTGTAGAGCTTGGGCTGAGAGGCTTCATCCCAGCTGGGTGCAGCTCTGAGCTACAGAGCAGACCTGGCTGACCCTCTGCCACTGCTGCCACAACCCACCCACAGCCCTGCCTGAGTCACCACAGCACGATGGGGGAGAAAGCCGGGCACCGCAGCAACTTCTGCGTTGATCTCGTGGTCTTCTGTGCCTGGGGCTTTGTCTGTGTGGGGACAGGAAGCAAACGAAGGACTCGTGATGCCAAGCTGAAGAGTGAATTTCATCATTCCCACACTTTCTTCAGCAAAACTCAGCACTGGATATGTGAAAGAAGGAAGGCCTGTGCAGACATCCTGAACTAAAACAGCTTCAAAGAACAGAGACAGTAGCATGACTAAAATGAGATTTGATCCAGCCTTAAGCCAGCATTATATTTATGCAGCCCATGCTACAGCCAGGGAAACAGATGCATTCAAGAACTCGATGCTGCTTCGTGTACACTTTCCCTTCAACCTCGGGTGGGGGGTGGGGGGGGCACCACTTGCATTTGTATTGCATGTATCCAAGGCTGACCCACTGCTCCCGTTCCCTCACTAACCACCTTGACTGAAAGTGCCTGGGGAGTATCCCAAGACAAGTGGAGAGATCATGTAATGGAGCATGTGTTTTAAAGGAAGGGAGACAAAAGCACAGCTGCTTGTACTGCTGCCCGACCTTCCTGATGTTGATGATAATTAGACACGTTCAACTGTAGCTTAGGTGGAGGAGTGAAAGAATGTGCTTGGAAGATAATTGCTGAAGTGTTTGTAGCACACAGCGGCTCTTGCTTTTTTTTATTTTTAAAGAGGGAAACCAGCTTCAGCTTTGCTTCCCCCGCCTCTCTGTGTGCATGTCTCTGGAGCTGTAGCACAGTTACCACTGCCTGTGTTGGTGGGTAGAACAGAAAGCATCCAACATAATAGGAACAATTTGGTGCATCCTTACAGATAAAAACTGACAGTAACAAAAAGAATAAGAGACATAGCATAAAAATTACACATATCACCTCACGGTGACTATGTCTGAGCACAGGCTTTGTATCTGTAGGGATGTAAAATGTGGTGGGACCATGTGCATGGATAACAAAGGTATATAGATCTCTCTCTATTTCATTATTGCTTCTGCCCTTCTGCAAGTAATGTGGACAGCCCTATCTGTTTATGTAGTGTTTCCAAGTATCGGGAAGCTTTTTGTAACTTGGTTGTCCAAGATAAACATCTGTTTAAACTGTTCTGAATTGTTACCCTCCACAAAATTCTTTGTCTGGGAATGCTCTGGACTGTATGAAAAATCACTTGCTTTTCTATGGGATTATTTCATGTAACCTGCTACGTGAACATTTCATTTTATGTCTCCTAGTTTGTTACTGTAAGAAATAATGAATAATGTCATTTCTTCTGCTCCTTGAGCACATTTATGATTTTACGTGCCATCTTTATTATCAGCCTCTAGTAATCTCTTTTTTTCCAGGCTAAAAAGTCATAATTTATTTAATCCCTCCCCGTATGAAGATTATCCTGGTCACCCTTGTCTGTACCTTTTGTAATTCTGCTCCAGCTAGTTTTAAGGAATGAGAGCTGCATGCTGTACACAAAGGTGAACTCACAGTTCATCTGGAATAACACTTTCTGGTTTGGACTGCTTGCCTAGTAATTCATAATACCGTGCCTTTTTGACCATTGCTTATTGCTTAGCTAATGTCTTCTTTAAGCACTGTTCAGAGATGCTGGAATCTTTTCTGAGCAATAGCTAATTTAACCTTTTATGTAGGTCTAAGAAATTTGTCTTTCCCCATATCCACCTCTTTATATTTATCATCACTAAATTAATCTGTGATCTCCTAGTTCTCAGTATCATGAAATCCTTTATGACTCTTGGCAGTCAGTTTTAGTTTAGTCTGCCTTGAATATTGACTCTGTGTGTGCTGCATACACGAGGAGTGGGAGGTAACAGCAAAAGTAATAGCAAAGTGCACCGGACAGGCCTGTCTGCCAAGAAGTGATGGGTCCCCAAGGACAGATTATCAGCTGGCTTCTGAATGGCACAAATGAAAGCAGCTGCCAACTGTTTTCATCAGTCTGGGCTTTGTCTCCCTCTACAGAACAAATGTCAGGTCATTATTTAAAGAGGAGCTCAGCATGAGTAAATTTTCCAGAGTGCTGAATGAGCTGTCATCCTGGAGATTAGTTTTCTGGGATATCATGTAGGTAGACAGGGGTCAATCGCAAATCCTGCAGGAGCCCATTCTTCTGAATGTAGCAATTGGATGTATCTCTGAAAGGTACAGTTGGGTTAGAAATCTGCAGTCTAGTGTTCATTTACGGAGCCAGGCAGCAATAGTGGGGCTGGAAATGCCAAGGCAATAAATAGAAAAATGAAAGCAAAATGAAGCTGTTAAAGTACAGCAATGCGTGATGGCAGTTCTTATACCAAGGAAAGCAACTTCTTGCAACCATAGAAGTCTATGCTTGTGTTTATGTATGCCAGCATTTTAAATCTGCGTACATTTGTGAAAATTTGCACCAAGCTGAGGCTCTCTTGACTGCATGCTGAATAAAGTGCTACCAGTACTTACATTTCCTTATTTATAAGCGGTGGAATTAAAGTGACAAATTCTTTTAAACTTGTCAGTTTCCGAAGGGAAGTATTAACGTGCTCTATGCTTTCCTGCCATTGCCCGGGTTTCTCTGTTAGCTGTGAATCTAATGTGCTGTCACTTCACTGCTGGAATGATTAGTTATTATGGACAAGCAACATTTTTCATTCTATTCACTTCTGAGTGTTGCTGTTTCCAGACTAGTTTTTTTGATAAGTATGAATTTAATGAAGAACTAAAAACATTAAGGTATCATTTAGGCTTAGTTCACCCATTTAGTTGATGTTTTGCTGTAAGATTACTTGAATTACCTTTCTTAATCTGAGAGAGTAAGGACTAAATTATACAGTAGTTCTTCTGGAAGATTATGCTGCTTAATAGTAGCTCTGTTACCTAGTCCAGTACATTATTGGGCTGCAACTAAATGATCTTTAAAGTCTCTTCCAACCCAAACTATTCTGTGATTCTGTGATTATACAGGTAAATCACAGACTTTACTACAGGTTTGTTTTGCCTACTGCATAGTATTTGATCCAAGCATTTATAAATTAGGAGGCAGAAAGAATAAAAGAGATGAAGTACCGTGAAGTTTTGCTGCAGCGAGGAGGAAGGAAAATAGAAACCCTCACACGTATCAAAAACATTAGATGTTTGAGCTTTGCATGAAGGAAGAAATAAAGCCAGGACAAATTAGACGAAATGGTGACCTTTCTGCCTCGGCTGATTTCCTGCATTTCCAGGAGGAAATGTTCTTTTTCATAAGGAAAGCGAAATAAAATGAATCGCCCCACAAACCCTCGGAGCAGGTTCCCCTCGAGCGGGCTCCCCAAAGGCCGCGGCGGCTGCGGGGCGCGCCGGGCCCGCTGGGTGTCGCTGCCGCCCCGGGGACCGCGGGAGCGGCCGGAACGCGGGGATCAGGCTGGTTTGGGTTGGGCCTTAAAGATCACCCCGTTCCAACCCCCCCGCCACGGGCAGGGACACCTCCCACCAGACCAGCTGCCCAGAGCCCCATCCAACCTGGCCCTGAACACCTCCCGGGACGGGGCAGCCACAGCCTCCCTGGGCAACCTGGGACAGGGCCTCACCACCCTCAGAGTGAAGAAATTCCTCCTTATGTCTAGTCTAAATCTGCCCCTCGCCAGTTTAAAGCCATTTTCCCTCATCCTATCACCACAAGCCTTTGTAAACAGTCCCTCCCCAGCTTTCTTGTAGCCCCTGTCAGGTACTGGAAGGTCACTATAAGATCTCGTTGGAGCCTTCTCTTCTCCAGACTGAACAGCCCCAACTGTCTCAGCCTGTCCTCGTATGGAAGGTTCTCTAGCCCCCTGATCATCCTTGTAGCCTCCTCTGGACCCATTCCAACAGCTCCATATCCTTCTTACGTTGAGGATTCCAGAACTGGACACAGGGCTCCAGATGAGGTCTCACAAGAGAGGGTCAGAGGGGCAGAATCCCCTCCCTTGATCTGCTGGTCACACTTCTTTAGATGCAGCCCAGGACACTGTTGGCCTTCTGGGCCGCGACCGCACGTTGCCGGCTCATGTTGAGCTTCTCATCAATCAGCACCCGCAAGTCCTCCATAGGGCTACTCTCAATCACATCATCCCCCAACCTGTACTGAAACTGTGGATTGCCCCGACACAGGGATGTTGCTGTCCTGCCAAGGGGGACAGCTCGGGGTCCCTCAGCTGGCAGAGCGAGGGGGGCTCCTGTCCTGTCACACCTGCTGCGCTCCAGGGACAGAGGAGTCGGGACCTGCACCAAAGTCCCCAAACCCGCTGCTGCCATCCCGGCATTCAACATCTCCCAAGTTCATTAAGTTACCTTCAGCATCACTAAATTAAGTATCACTTCCAGAAGCCAAACAGTTTGAGAGGGATGTGAAGCATTGGTCAGTGCCTCCCAGCCTACATGTTCATCCTAGCTGTGCTTCTATTCTTTTCTCACCAAGAGAGACCATATATTTAGCGTAGTGGTGCTGCACTTGGATGCCACGGCTTCCAAAGAAGGGTCAATAAAGAAAATAAATATGGTAGTTAAGAAGAGATATTTTCAACTACCTTTCAAAACTGAGTCTCTGCAGATGGGCAGATTTAGTCCAGCTGGACTGAAATATCATTTTCTTTATTAGATTAAATATTAGGCTCCTGACACTGGAAAGTCCTTTTTCCTTTTCTGACAAGTCATATTCATTCACAAGTCCCGCTCTGAAAACTGACCTCGCAGACAGCTGATTTTCTTTCAGTGAGAAAGGATCCTGACGGCGCTGCTTCCTTTTCTCCTTCACATGGTCTGTTCCGTGCTCAGGTCTTGAGGACTTTGTCCAGACCCATGGCAATTTTTGGGGACCATCACTCTGCAAGCCAGCAAGACTTCTCCTGGCCCTTGCCTTGTATTTTGCCCCTTGAAAGGTGACCTCATCTAAACATCATACACTGGGTAAAGCTGAGAGAGGTGACTTGTGACTTTCTCAGCCTTTCAGCTTGGGTGACACACTCGTCTACTCAGCCACAGTGCTTTAATGTGACTCCTTTTACCTCTCCAGCAGCATTTCCCCAGTGTAACAAATGGAGTAGTACTGGTCTAGCACTGTCTGCTTAAAAAAGATGTATGGATGTACACACAAATGAATGTAGACATCATTTGAAGCTAGGGCTGAGCAATTATCACCACAAATTTCAGGTATTGTATTTGCCTTATTAACTTACAAGAGGGAGATTTAGCGAAGCTGTGAAATAGCAGTTGTCTTAAGACATTTCCTGTGGTAGCATTTTTATTAAAGACATTTACAGAGCCCTGAACTGCAAAGGGGGATGGTTCACGCAAATTGCTGAGATTTATGCTTTGAATGCGGCCTAGGACTGTGAATGTGCTGGAAATCCTACAAAACTGCTGCCAAGTCCCACTGACTTCATTGGGAGGAACCAATACTTCCTGGCTGCAGATTTTTTTAAACATTTAACAATTCAAACACTCAGCTGCAGTGCTTGGAAAGCTGGTTAAGAATGACCAGGCATTTTCCAGTCAGGCCAGAATTCAGGTCAGGAGTTTGGCACAGGGCATCGTTGTGGGGAGCTCCTGAGGCACTAAGCCTTCACCCCAGGCACTTCATGACCCATCTGCCCCGTTTAGAGGGAACTACAGAGAGAGGAGGTGCATGTTGTGACTCAACCCAATTTATTTGCGTAACATCCGTCATCCACAGCTGAGGAGCATTTGGCACACAGTAAAGTAAAAACGAGAATCAACCAAGAAGCTTATTTGAGAGCAATTTGAGAGCATAGCAATCAGGAAGTCCTTAGTATTCGGCCCTCAGCTTTTCAAAAGGGTCTGCAGTACCCTGAGACTTAAGCCCTTGGGAAACATAAAGCTCTGGAGAAGGGAAGGTTTAAGAGTCCCCACAGATAATATCTGCTCCGATATGCTAGAGTTGACTTTTACTGTGAGGATCTGCCTGTCTCTTGGAATCCAAGACCTGAGTTTTCTTTGTTTTCATTTCAGATAACTGAGGGAGCTGCTTAAGTCTTTTCAGGTCTTGTCCTCGTTTTATTTTTCTGGCTTAAGTTTGCTATAGTTCTTGTTTCCTGCTTCTGTTGCTGTACAACTGATTTTGCCATCCCTGCCCATTGTTAGGGACACACTGAGAAACCAGATTTGGGAGCTGCTTCTGCTGGTTTAAGAACAAGCAAGTTACTGCAGCAAGTGCCAAGCCGGCTGAAAAGAACAGATGAGTACACCTTCTTTGTGGAATTTATACTGTGCACCAGTAAAAAAGATTTTTCTCCCAAGACCACATCCTTCCAAACCTTGCTGCTGCTTTCTTTTCCTTCCACTTTAAGGGTTTTGAAAGAAGAGGTAATTTCCTTCAATTTATTATTATGAAAAACTGGCTGATGTGAATCTAAGGGTTCGGTCTTGAATTAATACAAGGTTAACACTCATGGCAGCTGAGTGAGAGGGAAGCAGAAGCGGCTCTGGCTTACGCAGGCTTGCAGAAAGTCCCCGGAGGCCAGCACACTGGCAAGAATTATTGCCTGAAGGGCAATTACATTGGCAAGCATCAGCTGGAGCGCTGTGCACCCTACTTTCTCACCTCATCATGCCAATTCATGCCGCCAGCTTTGTTCTGACACCCATCCTCTGTCACAGGCGCTGGTGGCAAGGAGCCAGCTATACCCAGCATGGGGTCTCTGCCCCTCAGAGAGCCAGTAACCGAGGGTCAGCTCAGTCTGCCACTGTGCCTGCATAAATCCAACACAATACGAAGGGCAGAAATAAAGCCAGGCTGAATAAAACTCAAAAGCTTGGACCAGCCTAAAGGACTTCCTTGGTAAACAAGAGGAGCAAGACAGTGGGAGTGAAGAAAACAAAACTGACATGCTGGAGTAAGGCCTGACTGGTGGCAAATGAACAGATGGATGGCTCTGCTCATCCTCCTTCTAGGAATGGGGATGGTAATTCAATGGTGAGACAAAAGATGTGGATAGAAAGGTGCAGATTTCTCCATCCTGGCTGCCATGCCTGCTGCCTTCTGAGATGGCCCTGTTCCCATTGGGCCTGTACTGCTTCTATACCGTCGGGGTTAGGGATGGGCTTGGGGGACAGAAAGAGCCTGGCACTGGGTTGGAGTGTTGCTGGATAGAGGATACCAAGGGAGAGGCTGTACTGCCCACAGACTGGTCCCCATAGTTTTCTCTTCCAGGACAAACAAGGATTAGGGTTAGGGATGAAGCTGATTCTGAAACTGTGGGACTAATTGTACTTTTTATTTAATAAAATAACAAATTATGTAAAGACTGGAAGCCAGAGACTGAGCAGCTACAGAAAGCACCCATAAATGAAAGAGAAGTACTGCAGCCCTACTCATTGCAGACAAAATGCTACTTTTGTAGATCTACCCTGTAATCACTTCCAAAATATACTTCTGTTCATCATTCATACTGGAGCTGTAGAAACCCAGAAATTTGGAAAAAGAATATGTAGAAGCCTGTTAACAGTACACCAGGAGTACATTCAAAGGAGTAAAATCATTATAAACAGATTGGGAAGTACCTAAAGAAACCTGTTTCTGTTGAGAGAGTGTATTGGATCTCAGAGCAAAGCTCTTATCAGGAAACATTTTTAAAAATATGAAAAAAGAAGGTAGCTATAAGATAAGGGAAGCTATTAAAAGCTAGCAAGCAATAGAAGGCTTAATACCAAGAGAGAAAAGTTTGCTGCTGATTTATAATTATTCAAAACAGCTAAGAGGAAAGCCGACTGTGAAGAACTATGAAAATAAGTTACAGTGACCAGGTTTTAACACAGCCAATAAAATTCAATATATTTAAATGTAAAGTGATAAGCAGGAAGAAAAGAGTCTGACTTCATTCATATGATAGGATCTGAGCTGCTGCTTGTCATCCAAGAGTAATGCCTGGGACTGATTGCTCCTTTGTCTTGTTCAGTGCCAGGATGAAGCAAGGACAGACTACTTTCAAAACAAACTAAAGATAGTAAATATTCCTCAAAGTATGGAGGAAGCATGTTAGGAAACTCCTCCAGGATGTTGTTGAGAATGCTAGAAATCTATGTCAGATTAGAAAAAGTCGAACAACAACCGAGTCTTCCCTGACACCTGCCTCTGGTTATGGATGGCAGCTTTGAACCAGAGATAATTTAGGCTTTTTTCAGCAAAAGTATTCATATGAGCTGTGACTACATACCTGACTTTTCCATGCAGTTAAGGCTAGGCAGCTGTCAACAACTGCTGCCATGCGCCCACCAGTTCAACTCAGAGTAAAACTTAGAGGAAGAGAAGCAACAAATCTGATCCAAGACCTGAGATTCACGTCACTTAGGATTTTATTGTAAAACTGGGAATTACCTTTCTTTATCTCTCTGACTTCCTCAAATGATGAAACAAGGAGGGAGGGATTTTTAATCCTATTAATTTTCTCCTAGCTATTGAAGGTAGGAGTGAGCCTTAGCCTGAATGTTAACATCAACAAGAGGGCATTTGATATCAAGTTATATGTGGTAATAGACTGATATCATAAACGTTTGGAATAAAAATTTGGAGGTTTTGGCTTAAATATTCTTCTTCAGACTCTTCCAAGGATCCTATAGATGTATCTGTATTGCTATGTTTTGCTAACCTCAGTGTGAGCTTCAATCAGTCCCTTATTTTCACCTTCTACAAAGTCGTAATTACATTATACAGGGAGAGGGCAACACTTTTTGCTGCTACGGAGAAGGGCAGGCGTCTTCCCATCCTCCCTGACTCTGCATCTCTGCTTATAATATATCAAAAAAACCAAGGCAAAAACCAAGGCACTCCATCCCTCACAAGTTATCAGGTAAGTCCTTGTGTTAATTTGAGCTGCTGGTGCTTCTACAAACAAATTAAGTCAAGTATTACCTATACTTCCCTGTTCCGCTCTTCTGAGTGCAGCAGCTGACAATGACTGGCACAAAAAGAATATTTCCTAGGAGGATATCTGCCAGCAGAGAAAAAATTATCTCAAATCCTGTGGATTCCCAGAACATGCCTCAAGACTCTTTCTTGTAGGGGGGTGCAATTGCAATTTAAAATGAACAAACAACAAGAAAATCAGCCAAATCTGTGTAGTCTCAAACCATCAGAGAAGCCCTCCATTTAATGGACACACAATGCAGAGTTTCATAGCGTAGCTGAAAAACTGACAAATATGGCAATACAATTTAGGATTTAAAAGACACATATTTCATCAGAAACATCCACTGCCAGGCAAGAAAAATAAAGACAATGTCCTAAATAAAGAGATCTTCCCAAACATTTAGTCAGCATGATGTGAAGCTGTGATTCCTGACACCCAGCTCCAGGCAGGGCTGTTCTGCCCTGCTTCTGAAAGGGGAAATGAAAGACACAGAGAAGATCTTTTAGTGGGGGAAGTTGCCAGCATTTGCAGGCTGATGCAAAGAGTGACTCAGAGGCAGCAGTTGCAGCAAGCAGGCTCCGGTTCCCCCCAAAAAATGAATTCCCAAGAGACTGAGACCTGAAAAGTTTCTCAAAGCTTCAATGGTCCTGTGGGAAACATAAAGAGCAGAGCAGCGTGCTGAATAATCATTTCTCCTCCTTATGTAAGAGGGTGCAGACAGCCCTAAGCCAGGTTGGCTGGAGCTCATCAGCCTCAGTGCAGGTGCCATATGGTGAGATGGGATCACTCAGAGATGGGTAGGGATGAACAAGTCCTGTTGAAGAGACTGATCACACAAAACAGAGCTGCTCTGTGGCCCTGGACAGTTTTTCATTGTACTCTGCACCCTGGCAGTATCTTCGGCTCCTTCCTTCCTTTCTTCCTTCCTTCCTTCCTCCCTTCCTCCCTTCCTTCCTCCCTTCCTCCCTTCCTCCCTTCTCCTTTCATTTAATTTGGAAACCCCATGGTTTTAAATAGCAAAGATATGTGGGGTTTAAGTTTTCAATCCCACCTCTGTTCTTCACATTGCTGTCGTCATATTATCCTATGCTTTATTTTCCTCTCATCATCTCTTACTTCTGAACTGCACTTTGTTCTTCCAGGCAGGAGTACTTTTCAATACCAATATCAGGCTTTTGTCTGGGGGAAATAGTTATTACAGTATGTAGTAGGTGAGAAATGTGTCAGAAGACTAATTTTGCGCTTCACTTCTTGACAGATAGGTGAATGCCACAACTGTAACTAAATTTCAAATCCTTTATGTGGGCAAAACTTCTGTCAACATCAGGAGAAGCTCTGCTCAAGTCATATGCCTTAAATAAAGCTATTTTTTTATGGTGATCTAACAATACCACTGTTTAGTCTACATCCCCAAATGATGACACACCACTTACTGGCAATTTGCTTGCGATCTGTATCTTTTTTAAATGCCTTCAGCATTAAGAAATGAATGTTCTGTTTTGGAGGAATTCCACCTTTGCTGGAATGGTAATGAAATAACAAAGTGATAAGAACAGAAAAATAAAGGGGTTTGATATTACACATATGTAAAGCCCAGATGCCTTTCACAAATAATTCAAAGATCACTGGTCTTATTTTCCTGTGGGCTCTAAACCAGCTGCACTGAAACCAACACATAGTGCACTGGTGCAGATGTGAGGAACCAGACCCTATAGTAAAGAAAAAAACAATCATTCAAAACATGTCAGGAATCACATTGTTAAATCACCATAAGAAGCCCCACCAGCTCTGCCCTGTCCCATACATCCCAACAGCTACTACTGTACACTGAGGACTAAGGACTGTCACTATCAGGAGCTGCAATTTCCACCTCTCTAACAGCTGAGAAATGAACTACAAACCAACCCAGCTCATTAAACCATCAGACAAGGAATACTGGGAAAAAAAATCTAGATTTGTGCAGCTGCATTACACTACATCAGCTCAGTTTGGGTTCAAAGACTACTGCCCTTCTCAGTGGCTGCAAAATTATCTGCCCTCTTCCCTACAAAGCACATAACTCTCTGCTTAAATCTAAATCTCTCTGGGATGGAGACCCTGTCTTCAGACCTGATGGTGCTCCGCACTTAACTGTGAATTGCAGGAGACTTCTTTCCCTTTAATGCTGCTTTCTAGTGATTTTTCAGTTGCATTAAATTACAAAAAAACCAAACCTTGGAAATCTGGAATAGGTAGACCTTTCTGACTAAGCATCAGGCATGTAATATTAAATATTACATTATCTCCACTCTCTTAACAGATAAGCCCATTATCTCTTGTCAGTGGCCGGTCAATTTTCCTCTCTATTGAATGCTTCTGTTTCATTACTGAGTGACACATGCCAGGCAAGACATTTCTTGGGTTTTATTTATTACCGGTCTGTGATGCTTGAACTCTCTCATGATTTAGACTACTTGACTCATAAATGCACTCCAGATACATACTGAAATAAGCCACTTTTCTCTCCAAATACAAAACCTGTTATATTTCATTATTTCCATATTCATAATGTTTAGTATTTATTCTTATTCAGACACAGAGTTATGCCAGCAGTGCTTTCTGCCGACTACAGAAATTGCATGCATTTTTCTTTCTGGACTTCAGTAGATTTATATAAAAACACAGCTACATTTTTCTTTAGGCTGTGAATTACTTATTCTTTGACAGCACCAAACATGACTCTGCGTTAAACCTATAGCCTAGAGAATGACTAGCAGCACTGCCTCCCATCTATTTTAGCTTCATTTATGTCTCTGTTACTCAAAAGTGGATTTGGACATATACCTGCAGTACATGTGCAGCCATGATTTCTCACTCTTGTTGACTTTTGGGTGGAAAGTATTTTCAGTGCCTGTTCCTCACCTCACTTCTACATGCTGGATAGCAAGTTCCAGTGGACAGAGATCAGCGATACAGGCTACACCTACTTTGGTTCAAATGTTCAGGCTAGCAGGTATTGTGGTGACGTTGACAGAGATGCTCAGCACTGGGATATGGGAGAAAGGGGTTCCTCTGAACACAATATTATGATTTAGTTAGGCTTTTCACAAAAAAAATTTACACTCAGGTCCTGTGTGTTCAGTTTGGGAAGCATAGTGCTGTGGGAGCTGAGGAGATGGGAATGGGAGAACATAGAAACCAGTAGCCATTAAGGACTTGTGCAAACAGGCATTGGTGTGGTTTCAGATTCTGGGAGGACTTGAAGACTAAGTCATGGGGATAAGAAATATTAATAAAGTACTATCTGGGCCTTTGCCAAAGATTTAGAGTAGAGGCTTTCCCAAATTTCACATTAACATTTTTTTTTCTCATTTCTGCACAATCTAGCTCCAAATGATTGTATGTGAGATCCTGCTCCAGTCTATTTTTTTTCAGATCCATTCACACTAGCTAAATTGGGGAATGATTTGGTCGGTTTGGGTTTTTGAAATCAAACAACTGAAAATCCTCCCGAGCATGTCTCCTGCCCCAGAGCCAACTCATTGCTAATTAGCACAAATCACAGGGACATAACCTTGGAAAATAATGCTGATGCACAGTGCATTTCAGAACAGCATTCTACATTACAATGTGATTTGTAAATTGTTATAAATATTCTTTTGCACAAGAGAAGCATAGCTAAGCAGAAAACCTTATCTAATCCTGTTTTATGCCACATGCCATACTAAATGTATCAACTGCTATCATACAGGATCCAGATGTAAACATGCTGTTGGGTCTAACTGCATAGTAATCTTATATATAAATATAAACCCTATGGCTGAAATGTCTTTTCAATTTTCTCTTCCCCATGCTGGATTAACAAATCAACAGCTGTGAACGTTTTCAACGATGCCACAGAATCTTGTTATTAAAAAATTGTCCAGACATAATGTCCAACAGAAGAGAATTTAAGCTTCGATTGCTCTCTGCCTCTGCTGCACCAATGTGAACAATGGGCTTTGCATTTCAGAATTTCCTTTCATCCTAAAACAGAATAAGGAGTTGAAATTTTGAAAGTTGTGGAATGGAAAAATGCATGGGCTTTGTGAACACCAAAGAGAATTTGTTTGGGCTTATACTGAGATAAGATCAGAGGGGTTTGTTTTGATGTTACCATTTACATGTCTGCCTTCCAGAGCACCACTGTCAGCATCAGAATTAGCAGACAGAACAAAGTGGCTTCACCTGGCCAAGAGTACAGAGGGGATTTCTTAATTATTTTTGTGAAAGACAATATTGATGAATGTCATGTGCTCTTGCAAAACTTTTGATTCCATCAAACCTACATTTCCTACAAGAACAAGAACAAGAATTAAGTTTTCTTCAGAAAGTTAAGACAAGGATTAGTGCATTGTGCAGGGATAGTCAGAGGCAAAATGTTTCTCAGATCTTGCAAACAATGCAAAATTAGAACCATAAACACCATAGCCCAAATATTTTTTTTCAGTAAAATCATATGTCACCTTGCAGGGCGTTTCCCTTCACTACTGTTTTGTTCTTATCCACACCTATGTGAAACTAGAGTTACTTCCACCAAGCTGTTCTGCTTTAGGTATTTTCATTTTTCTGCCTGTGAATTTCTGATTTCCTATCTTTACTTTTTGCACTTACCTACTTCTTTAATCCTATTTCCAGAATATTCCTTTCAGTTCTGCTTCAATTGCATTGGGGATTTTCATATCTTGCTATTTCAATTAAAAAGAAAATGCCCTTCTCTTGTTCTATTTCACTATTAATGTTGAGGTTACAGTTATGCTTTGGAGTAAGACGCTTTTCATTGTTCTTTATAGCCAAAGGGAGAATATAATTTCAAACAGTAAGCAGAGGCAGGCGCTGGTCTACTGCTCGTTTGAGAGACCATTAAACCTTGCTGAGGGAAAAAGACCCTCCCCGTCTCTACCAAATCAAACATGCAAAAGAGTTTTTATTTTCTTTATCGCCTTCTTACATCCAACTCATATCTTCCCTCATCATGTGGTGGCTTGTGCTGTAGTGACCTGTCAGTCACGATCTCCACTCTGCATTCATTACTGGGTAGAGCACGGCCCCAGCAAACACCTCCAGGCCATATTCTGAACTCTCCTTGTGCATGAAGCTCCTTGGGGAGATCCACGAGGACCCCTCATCCTTCACTTGAGCCTTTACCAAAACCACTGCCAAGAAGGAAGTAACAAAAACACACGTAGAGTTAATAGCTTTCTCTTATCTATTTTGTGCTCTTTTGTTGGATACTCTTTCCACAGTGCAGCTCTGATTTTCAACATAAACTTTTCCAGCTTTTGGGGACAGATTTTTGGGAGAGGTGATTTTTTAATATTTTTTAAACCATATGTATGAATAAAGTGTGGGATAGCTGTGTTCTGGGCCTTGGAGAAGATGAAACCCACAGTTATAGGACAATCTCCTTCCTCATCTTTTCTGTCTTTGGTTGTCTGAACAAATGCAGCTCTGAAGCAATGAAAATGCTGTGACATCTCACTGGGGAGTCAAGTTTTCAGTACCTCTAGCCATTTCATTGATGATGATTCTCAAAGTATCCTATTCCCACTGGATTCCATAGGAAACAAAGGTGCACAGCCCTTTGAAAGTAAGGCCCCGTGCCATTCAGTGACCTACTTCTTTAACTCCTCTCTTTCAGCAATGGCAGTACTGCCGCTGTCACGCCAGTTTGTACCTATGCAAAGTCCTTTCCTAATCTGGAGTAAAAAAGGATGCAGCATGCAAAAGCAAATGATTGACAGCAACATCTTTGAAAAGAATGCCATTCTTGGCTTGGGGCATCGTCATGTATATCAACATTCCTCTCCATTCTGGTGAGTGGAGGTATTTCTTACCTACTAAATATTTAGGGCTGAAGCACGCTGGCATTTATGGCAGTTATTTGTGTACATAGACTTTGGGAAACAAACATCTTGAAGTACATGAAGCAAGAGCAGTGAAGTTTGAAGATCAGACTGTAGTCAGAAGTTGTAGTCTCTGCATTTGCTGTTTAGACTAGACTGAAAAAAGAGCACAGAAATGCCCTTCCTGAAGAACTGTCTGGAGATTTGCTTCCTCAGAACAAAATTCAGAATTCTCTGCAGCCCTGCAAGCTCTTTTCCCTTGTCACTCTTAGGTTTACAACTAGTGCCTCAACACGAAAAATGTAACTCTGCTTAGTGATCAGTAATCTCCTTCCTTCCCCCACCTCACCCAGCTTCAGCATCACTAAGGCCTTTTGTTGTGGTTTGAACTAAATTAGAGTCAGTTCTGACTCCTAACTCAGTCGTTCTAAATAACTTCATTCTCTGAAAGCTAACTGCATGTTTTTGAGTCAGTGTTCTTCTCTAAAGTTGTAATGCAGGGCATGGGTATGCAAAAAGGCCAATGCTTATGATTAGTCTTGTAGCAACCAAGGCCATCCTCGAGCTGGTGGAAAAGGGGCATGAGGAGGGGTGAATAGGGCAGGTGACCCTAAACTGACCAACAGAATATTCCATCCCATACATGTCATATTTGGTATAAAATTGAGAGATCACAAGGGTTTTGGCCCTCTTCTATGATGGCCAATGTCCAGTGAGGATCTCATCTGTCTGTTTGCTTCTGATCCCAAATCCATGTCTTCCTGAATCCATTTCCCAAGCCCAGCTCCCTCCTAGCCGTGGACCCATTCCCTCGAGTCTGCTCTGCAGCATTTGTGGTGACGTTATGTCATCAAGGAGTGGGGTGGAGGTGCGGTTTCATCTATTTGTATGCATTTTTTTCCTTCCTAATTATTTTCACTGTTATTATTATTTCATTAAAGCTGTAGCTTTAACCTCCAACCTACAAGTCTTTCATTTTCCGTTACCTGGAATAGGGATTCAGGAGCCCAACTGCATGGTTTTAGCTGCTGAAATTTAGCCAGGAGCCAAAGTGAGAGAAAAAAAACATCCCCCTCTCCATCCCCTTCCCCAGCAGCGCACGGTGAGAGCTGGGCAGGAGGGCGCCCTGCTGCCCCCTGCACCTGTGAGGCTACCTGAGCTGTGCACACAGGTGGGTGGCAGAGTGGATAAAGGCTGGGGGTTGCACGAGAGTAGATGTGGTAGACAAGGGCTGGGGGTTGCATGGAAGTGGATGCAGTGGATAAGGGCAGGGGTTGCACAGGAGCGGATGCGAGGGACAGGCACTGGGGATTGCAGGGGTGTGGACACGATCAACAAGGCCTGGGGGTTGCACAGGAGTGGACACGGTGGACAAGGGCTGCGGTTGCACAGGAGTGGATGTGTTGGACAAGCACTGGGGGTTGCATTGGAGTGGATGTGAACAAGGGCTGGGGGTTGCATGAGAGTGGATGCAGTGGACAAGAGCTGGGGGTTGCATGGGAGTGGATGTGGTGGATGAAGGCTGGGGGTATTGCAGGGGAGTGGATGCAGTGGATAAGGGTAGAGGTTGCACGGGAGTGGATGCGACGGGCAAGCACTGGGGGTTGCAGGGGGGGTGGATGTGACCAACAAGGGCTGGGGCCGCACGGGGGTGGATGCAGTGGGTGAGGGCTGGTGCTGCGGCGCAGCGCGCGGCTTGGCCGCCGGGGGGCGCTGCGGCCGCGGGGCGGGGGGCGCTGGGCCGGGCCCTCCCGAAGGCCTTGGGGTCCCGGCGGGAGGGGGGCGGGTGTCCCGTGCGGCTCAGCAGAAAGAACCCCGTGTCGGGGCTGCCCCTTCGGTTCAGCCAGAAACCAGCGAATCGCCAGCAGTCCTGCTGTTCCGGGTTTTGGCGTCGCCTGCCTGTACTTCCATGTTTTCCAATCAGTCAAAAGTGCACCCCTGTAATCAGAGAGCATCGGCTTTCTTGTTGAATCGATCTTGGCTTTCTTTCCAAATAGGTTTGGCAGCAGATGGCTGTTTTTATCGGACGGTAGTTTCACAGAATACAAGAGTCATGGAGTGTCCTGAGTTACAAGGCTCATCAAATCCATCTCCTGTCCCTGCACAGGGCAGCCCCAAAACGCACATCGTGTGTCTGAAGGCCTTGGCCAAATGCTTCTTGAATGTAGTCCGGCTTGGTGCTGCGGCTGCTTCCCTGGGCAGCTGTTCCAGTGCTCCACCGCCCTCTGGGTGTAGTACTTTCTCCTAATACCCAACAGAACCCTCCCTTGACACATCTTCCTGCCATCCCCTTGAGTCCTATCACTGGTTGGCAGAGAGAAGAGATAAGCACCTGCTTCTCCTCCCCTTGTGTAGACTGCAATGAGGTCTCCCCTGAGTCTCTTCTCCATGCTGAACAGACCAAGTGACTTCAGCCACCCCTCATACAGCTTCCTCTCAAACCCTTCACCAATTTGAATAGTCACAGAAATGTGGAGTGGTTGGAGCTGAAGGGTCCTCTGCAGCTGGTCCAGTCCCAGCCCTGGCCAGAGCTGGGTCATCTGGAGCTGGCTGCTCACTGCCCTGCCTGGTCAGGCAACTTCACAACATCTCTTCTCCCAAGTGACGGTGGACAGGACAAGAGGGAATGGCCTCAAGCTCCACCAGGGGAGATTTAGGCTGGACATTAGGAAAAAATTCTTCACAGAAAGGGTCATGGGGCACTGGAACAGGCTGCCCAGGGAGGTGGTTGAGTCACCTTCCCTGGAGGTGTTTAAGGCACGGGTGAATGAGGTGCTAAGGGGCATGGTTTAGTGTTTGATAGGAATGGTTGGACTCGATGATCCGGTGGGTCTCTTCCAACGTGGTTATTCTATGATTCTATGATTCTATGATCTCCTGGCAGCCTGTTCGACCATCCTCATGGGATGAAGGTTTTTCTGTTACATTTAAGGGGAATTTCTTGTGTTGAATTATTTCTAATGATGTTGCTGATACGTGTTGCTTTCAAACATCACAAGAGTGTCAGATGGAAGTGGATGCTTACATCCTGAAAAGTGCGTTCTTGACTCACGCACTGATACTGAGTGATATACAAATCTAGACTACACATAGCTCATAAAATTTGATGTGGTATGTTCATTCAACTGTTCTTTATGTACACCGGTCAAGTGGAGGATATTTTCTTTACTGTATTTTCTAGCCTTTATATAGTTCTCAATGCTTCCCAGAAGCTCAGAACGATCGTTAAGTGAGATGCTCTCTCTGTTGGTTATCAGGCCATTACTCTGTCATTCTGTCTCAGTGGCTACTGAATAACTTCAACACACCTGACACTGCTCTACAAATATAAAGGTAATATTTCATAACACTGAAGTGCCAAATCCTGTAAACTTGCCACTTGCATGATACTGTTTCTTTTTTTCCCACTAAAGATTCCACAAAAATCTGAGAAAGAATATACATTATTTACTTCAACCAAGCCAGCAGAAGTTGCCTGGTCTACGACTAAGTAGAAGTGAACAGCTCTCAACTAATTCAAAGGCCCTTAATTTTCCATTTTGATCCATCTTACACTGTTTTATCTCAGGGACACCTGTTCCTGATTTTCACTAACGGCCCGGAAGAAGGATCAGACCCCCTAATTCCACAAGATCGGCTGTGGTACGGCTGTGTCCAGCCACAGCTGCCCTAACGCACAGAGTCAAGTGCATCTGATTTCTTTGTTTTACAGGGCAGGATAATAAAGCTTTCCTGAACAGCAGTATTTAAAACAAGTGAACTATGTGAAATCTCTCCCCTCAACTGCTATTACACAGCTTGCAACCTTTCATTCAGGAGATTAAGTTTCCATCTCTTTGCATTATCTCTTTGTAATTGGAAAACTTTCATTTTGACAGAGACAATGTGGCAGCCTCCCTGCGAGCCTCGCTACAAGCCAATGCTGAGTGCCATCTGGAGAACCGATGCCGAAGTCAAGCAACAACATCCTGTCATATTTTATCCGGAACTTTGCAACAGAACAACTAATAACATCTTAAGCTTCATTTGTCTGGCACTCTTGTGCTCTTGGCAGAGGTCATAACCAGTAGTGGCTTTGCTGATTTGCTGCATCAAAACTAATTAGGTTACAGTGCTCACTGACAGAGCCTCTCATGATGGCATAAAAGCCTCTGGCTTTAACTTCATTCATTCCACCAAAGCAAAGTTTAAAATTCATAAAACTTGCACCTGTATCAGCTTCCCAGACTTAAATTTAACATCTATTAATTGTGCTTATCTATCTTGACAGGGCCATCGGCCTCTTAACTCAATTTTTCCTTTTCTGCTTTAAAACTGCTTCTGTTAAGAAGTGGGGCTCTGGGCATGGAGACGGATGCCTGACATTGCAGATGCAGATTTCCAAGTCTGTCCCCTTTGTTTTTTGCATTCTTTACAGTGACAAGAATGCCCCAAACTGACTCAGTGTGATTTGTAGTGATGAAAACTCAGCATAGGTGACCTTTTTACCGTGCTTAATGGAAACCTCTTCTTTTACCAGATGCCTTCACAGTTTGTCTTACTGTATGAGTCAGTTTTAAAAAACTGAGTAAAACCAAGATAACCGTTGCAAAAGGTTAAAATTAGGGCAATGCTCAGGGTAAAAGCCAGGGCACATGTTAACGTCTCTTACTACAAGTGAGAAACCAGCAGGAAAAAAGATTTCTGTCTGCACAGAGGGAAAAAAAGAGAAGTAAGGTTTAACAGTTTCCTGCTTAAATGTTGTAAAACATGTCAGCAGGGGGCTGTGGCAGTAAGAAGAATCGTGCTTTCTCACAGCAGGAAAGTGGCACTTCTGTAGACTGGCTACATTGATTATCAAGATGAGGCTGTCTTAAAGAGCAAGCACAGCACTTAAATGTACTATAATGTGTGGAAGAATCATGATTAAATAAGACAATACTATGCATTTGTTTTAAGACTTTCCACCTGCTACTGTTTGCAGGGGTTAGAGTAGCAGTGAGAGCTCATGCAACTTTCTTCTTTGCTGTTGTCCAATGAAAATATCAGCTGAATTCTAGGGATGGCTGTCAGTTTTGCACTGCATTTTGCAGACAGCGTGGATTTTATTGGACATTAATGTCAGATCATCACTTCTGGAGAAAGATGTCAGGAGCGTGTGAGGATGAGGGTTAAAAATGTATTTATTTATTTCATTAACTCGTCCTATGCTCAAAGCAATTACCCTGCTTTTATTTAATATTCTTGCACTTCCTATGTATGGAATTTCTAGTGCTCTTATTTGAGATAAAGGCTTTCAATTACATTAAATTATGAATTCCACTTTAGAGCATTGTAAATTACACTGCTCCTTTAGACTTGCCTGATTCCTCTTGAAAGGTAATTATCAAATCTGCTCACACTTTCTGTCTGATTTAATGGGTTTTGTGCATTATAAAAAAAAAAGTATGGAAAAAATTTGAGCAATGCACATCCATTTCAGTGTCATAAATTGGAACATATGTTGTTCACCCCCAGGAGCATTTCCAGCTGGGAACAGTATCTTCCTGAACATGGATGTACATCCATGGTTGTGACAAATCGTGTGAATGAGTCATATATGACAATGGACAGATGTGAAGAAATCAGACTGGAATATTGTGTTCATATGGTATACTTAATTAACTGAAGAGACTGGACATTTAATAGAGTAAAGTTACAACATGATTAGCTATCTGGACAGATTGCTTTCAAAAGAAGACTAACCTAAGCAAAATCTGTAGGTTGACAATGCAGTGTTTAAGGAGATTATAGCAGCCTGAGTCAACAGATATTTCAGGAGGTTTCGATCCTGAGCACACTATGTATCTGTACACATTTATTGCTTTGCAACCTTTATTTCAGATTCCCTGTGATAACAAAGTTAATCATGTGCATAAATATGTGCAGGACTACAGCCTAATGATGGAGAGAAATTAGTTAGCATGTCATACACTACTCCAATTAAGAAGTAGAAATTAAAGGAAAGAAAATTAAGACTGAAAATCAAGAGAGCCCTTGTCACAGAAGATGTCAGGGTGAGGATTGTTTTCCATGGCCAATGAATGAAGTTTCATTGTTCATTGGATCTTAAAATCAAAGGAAGGCAACCAACTTATTTATAAAAACAGAAGAGCAACCAACATGCAACCTCTAACCATAAGCTCTGCTTCCATGTGTGTGTCTCCAGAATGATGTTTTGAAGTGATCAGAACAAAAGAAATATTTTATTCTATGTGCTTGACAGGAGCTACAGGTACAGATAATTTAGTTTTTTAGGAATATACGTTTGATGTTATGCGGCTACAGGGCAGAACAGCAGCTAGCACTTCTGATTTGGGAACTTAGCATGAGCTAGTAATCCCCCCTTTCCCTAGATTTAGGTATTTTTTTATTATCCTTTGATTTAGGAAACTTAAAATTCTGAGACTACTCTCTTGGGACATAAAAACGAACATGAAGAGAGCACCATGGGCAAATAAATATACTCGTACTTGCATACAAGCAGTAATATCACTGAGGAGTCAGGAAAAAAAAAAGGCTTGGCTCTTGTGTACTTATTTTGTGGGTTTTTTTAAACAAAGTTTTAGACAGGAATGATGCAACACAAACCAAAACTGTGCATACAGCTCAAATTTTGAAAATATGCTTTCAGAAGACATGTATTTCATTTCCTATTTTTCTTACACTGCTCAGCTGAAATATGAGCTTTAAAAGTGCTTAACTTGGGGAAAAGGGTGTTGCCTAAGTTTTCTTACCACATTAAAAGAATCTGTTGTGACAAAACATAACAGAGACAGGGTATGACTACTGCCCATCACTCACGCCTGCTTCCAGTGCGGAAATGCTGTGAGGACCATGTGTTACAGCTGCTTTGTCCTATGAGGTAGCTTAGAGAGGGATATAAACCAGCCATAAATTCACAAGAAAGAATCCCCTGCTGTAGGGCAATCCTGCTGGATATAAATGTGCCAGAGTCAATCTGTGCAGAGACATAAAAGTGTGTTGGAAAAGAGGGAGCAGGATTGAGGTGCAGTAGGATTATGCAATTTGTCTCCACTGCTGTGTGGGCACCAGGGCACTCCTGCTGCAAGCACTCATGGGACTATGCCCTAACTCATCCCACCCGGAGCTGCCCTCTGCTCTCCAGTGTGGACAAGAGTGACCATGGGAGGGAGTGGACTTCTGCAAGACTAAAGATGTGGAAACTGAGAGGCTCCTACTCCGCCTGCCTTTTCCCTTGAGTTCTCATATTACACAAGAACTACTTTTCCAATCGTTTAGGCAGTTTATGTCAATGATATATGGCAAAACTCACTTCTTTCAATGTCTTTATAATGCCCAGGTTTTCAGTAGCATGATTTCAGCCCTGTAAATTTGTAGCAAAGATGAATTCTTCAGGTCATTGTCCTTCATGATGGAGGATTAATTCTTGATTCAATTCTAACATACATCTTTAGAGTAAAAAGCCCCAAAGATTAAGAAGATGGCAGTAGTTGAAATCTGGATACCACAACTTGGATCCAGAGAACAGCAGCTGTCGCTGATAGAATAGCACAGGGCAATCAATATGGAACTGAGAAGTGGAGCTGTGATTTAGACTTCAGAGTTTGGGGATGGAGATCATCAGGTGCTCCGAGACAGCTGTAGCCACTGGCTGTTTCTTGTTTTGCTAAGTTACTTCACTGCAGTTGGAGATGGGTGCTGAGGAGACATCACCAGCACCCAACCTCTCTGTCAACAGTGGAACTGTTGCTAGTGTTGTGCAAACTTGATTTGGCCTCTGAGCATGTGAATCATGTTTGTTCTACATTGATAATTTTCAGTGCATTTATCTGCCTTCTAAAGTCTGTGTGGATTGCATTTTGTTGAAGGATATCTCTGAAAGTGGGCATGTCAGGGAATTACTGGACAATACAGGGTTCAGTGCTTTAGCAAGAGAGGCTCTCATGGTTCCCCCAGATTCATGGCATGCTCATACAAGCTGGATTACTGCTGGAGTTTCATGCTTCTCACAGGACCTAGTTCTGACTGCAATGTTTTCTAAGCCCACACAGCTGACACTGTTATATACTACAGAATGTATTAACACTCTATTTAAATGCAACATATTCTGTCTGCAAATGCATTTGTTCCATAGTCTGTTGACTTGGCTTAGCATCTTGTCAGCAGTGTTCGGAGTTCAGTGTTTTCCCATGCTCAGTGAGCACAAGCTTTTCTTTTAGCTAGCGTGTTGCAGATACATGCTCTCTTAGAAATGGACAATGCTCCCACAGCATGAGCAAGGAGAGGCAGCTCAGATTGCTAACAGTGCCAGAAATATAGAGATATATCTACTACATGTCTTCTCCTGTAGGATTTAAAGAGACCTGAAATAAGCATCAGCCAAGCCAGCCTATCTCTGTCACTCTGAGGGAATGAGATGTCTCCGTCTGTCTTTACGTTCCAAATAGAGACCGCTGAAGCCTGTAAGACTTATCTGACTCCGGTCCTGTGGCTTAAAAAGGAGAGCCAGGTGCTTGGTGAAGGGACCTTTTTTTTAAGCTCCTGACATTTGTCATAAAGGCCCAGTTTCTAATGAAGGCTCAGCCTTGCAGAGGTTTCGTTTGTGGAAACTCTCCTGCTGGGAGCTGGAGCACAGCTCCCTCTCTGCCCATATAACCAACCGTTATTCTTATCAGGTGCAAGCATTGGTTCCTATATTTTGCAGTGCAGAATGCTGCATTCACAGAGACCTTCCTCTGAGCAGCTGGAGAGTGAAGGAAAGAGCATTTTCTCTTTCTGCCTCCTGATTCATTTAAAAAGTAACTTGCATCCTTATTTAGCCTTCAGTTCATTTTAGCCGCTCTCCCTCTCTGGAATTAGCTGATAAGTCCTAGAAGTAAAGGGCACTGTGGATTTTGCTGGTGGTCTTTCTGCCTGCATGAGACAAGGCAGGAGAGAGACGCAGGTCTGAAGTTTTCACTATTTCTCCTTCAATTTTCTCTTGTACTGGGGAAGAAGAATCAAATGACTAAACTCAATGGATCTGTTTTAGGTGTACACTGAGGACTTATAGGCAAATCCATGCTAGACTCACTTAAATACCCTTTATGTTAAGAAATAAAGTTGCAGCCTGCTGCTAAAACCTTTATCTGTGGTAGCCTTAATTCCCTTGGTGGCTCTCTAACACAAGAGTACGCTGACAAAAATATGGGAGGAAGCCACATGTTTTGCCTTCAAAAGGCAAGTGTAAATGTTGTCATAGCGACATAGGAAAGCAGAATCCTACTATATAAATGTGTGTGGGGGAAGTGGAATGAGGGAGAGAGGGGAAATTAAGAATTTACAGAATACACAAAAATTAACAGTTCTAGAATGAGAACAGAAATTAACCATGTGACATCTTCATCTAGTTGCAGGAAAGTTTGTGTCTGAAACACTAGCAATTCCAATGACCCAGGTAACATATCTAAACAAATCCTGTGTCATATATGACAGAAAACCTGATAAACCAGGAGTCAAACAGTTGTATTAGGAAAAAAGTGATTAATGACTTACAGTATCTTCTGGTTTTATAAGCAGCTTGTGACATCCCCCAGCATCAAGAATTGAAAGATTCCACTGAAAACACAGAGAGCTGGGAGGGCAGATATGTATATACCCATCTCACACTAGACCCTTTGGTTGTGGAGTTTCTTCTTGTGTCTTCTCCAGTGATGCAAAAGATGGCTCATTTTGATTTCCCAAAGGCTGAGATTTTAGTAGTTCTGTCAGAAAACTGAATAGAAGAGACTAAGGAAGACCAGAAAGGAACAATTAAATAAATACACTTGTCACAACATTAAAAATATTCTGACAATTCTGTTCTCATACAATAACCAAAACTGTACTTATGTCCAAAACACAGTTCAAAGCATCTTACTACTTTAAATGTTTTATGTTCATCTGTTTGTGTAGGTGGTTCACCAGGGCACTGCGGTCTTGAGTATCTGTTGTTGACAAACCTGAGAAGACAAGAAAAAGCCTATGGCCCTTTGGTGATTGACATATTCAGTCACTTAAATGCTGAGCCCAAAGCTGAGGCCTGAGCAGGGTTTGCTTCACTCTGCTTCACAGAGCTATGTGAATGCCATTGGAAACTTTTTGCATTTTATCTTGTCATTTAAAAATATTATCCATCTGAGGATGATTCATTTCCAGGACTTTATATAACATGCAAAGTACAGTGAAGGAAATATTTTTAATGTATCTGCAGTTTGCTTCAGCATCACAGAGCAAGAAATATGTCTTCTTTCCCCCATTCCTGTAGCCTATGCCATAGATACAGATCATACTATTCAAGCAGGAACAGAAGGCTGTGTTTTCATTTGGAATTGACAAGTGGCACATCATTTCCAGATTTATGAAGGTGAAAAGCTATATAAAAATAGAAAAAATTCTGTCTGCCATATGTATAAGAATAAAATGCTATTGTTAACTGCCTTGAAAACAAAGTGAAAGAAATGTCTGTGTAAAGAAATCTTTAAGTTAGCTTTTGCATCTGCCTGTAATTCAGTCTTCTTGATGGATTTCTGCAGGTCATAGATCCTTTTAAAACAACAACAATTTTAAAAGTATCTGAAAGGCCCACACAAATCTCTCTAGACCCTCCTCTCCTTGTCTACACAAAGACTAGTCTCACATTAAGTAATGGATAATGACAAAAGTAGGGAAACGCAGTGGCCAGCAGCCAGGGTCCTGCAGGTTAGAACAACGCCTGTTTGCAAGAATTGGCTGAAGGCGGTGATGGCCAGAGATCAAAAAAGTAATACTAAAGCAAAATGAACACAGTGGAAATCAAGTGCAAAAAGTAATGGCACAGAGATCTTCTCAGTCCCTTTCATAAACATGACGATGGTTGTAAAGCTGTTCATTATGTGAGAAGACGTGAGATCTGTTCACCTAGCAGGAAAGAACTGTTACCAGGTTCCATACAAAGTCAAGAATTTGCTGTCTCCCCCTTTGTTTCCTATGTAAACAAATCCATTTTTCAGTAGCAGTAAAACAAGTTGAAGTAATTCATTTTTCCTTAATGATTGTCTGGTATGGCCAGACATAAGTTTGTAATCCTGTCCTGGATCATAAACACAAAATAGATGTTAGTATCACATACACCTGCCATGAGCCACTGCACCCTTCAGAGCACCTCATGTGCCGTGCTCAGTGGCAGTGGATTCAAACGAGATGCTCTTTTCTTGGGGAGCATGCGGGCCTGGTGATGGGACAGGTGCTGCTGCTCTAGGCTGGTTTTTATAGCAGAGTACAGCCCTGGAAAACCTTTCTTTCCTAAGTCACCCCATCACAACAATGTTGGTGGGTGTCCAGGTCAATCCTAATTGAATTTCTTTACACATAAATAAGCTGTAACCAGCAATTTCTCTCTCTCTCTCACCAGGATGCTCCTGGTTTGGAACTCCTGACTTGTAGCTCTTTCTAATGAAAAACCTTTCTTGCATTTTAAACAGTTGCCAGCCCCTTTGGGTATGTGCAGACCTGGAGCATCTTGGGTTGATTCCTGCCCAGGGAAATTAGAAATGATGCCTCACAGCCACAGGATAAGGCTTTCTGACAGTTTCAGAGGTGGAGGGAAAAAAACCAACAAAACAACAAAACAATGAGAAGTGACAAACAAAACAACTTCCTGCTGCTCCCTCTGCTCTAGCCTCTGATTATCTTGCTCGGTTTGTTGTTTTCCATTTAAAATTCAAGCAAGGCTATGAGTAAGTTATTTAATCTGAACTGTTTAGTTCCCCAGATCTTATGGTGTTGAATCTTGCAATTGCAAATTTCAACCAGAGTTTGTATCATTTTATTCCTAATTCTGAATTAAGGGATGCAGGGAATTACATTATTTTAAAAGCTCTTTAAAGCAAAGAAGGCATTTCTTTTAAAAGCACTGGAAATGGAATAATATCAGTCTAAATTGTTATTTAAGAGTGTCACCTTGGGTTCCTAACCTACAGCCATATGTAGCTTGGTCTCTGTGGCAGGTATGTAAGAATTGCCATTGGAAATCACAGCTGTATGTGTGTGTTTACAGCTTCGGAAACATCCTCATGTCAAGGGAATGTGTCATTTCAAGAAACTCCATTTAAAAATGTTTCCAAAATTGCTAAGAAAACTAATCTTAGAATGAGAATTGTGAGGCTGAAGCAGGGAAAGAAATGCAAAATTGTTATATATAGCTGCTGTGAAGGGGGGAATTCCCAGGCAATGTAAAGCAAACACAGTTTAATGCTGCCTATTGCTTCTGGCAAATAAGTGCTCTGGCCACTTGAGCAGACTGTGCTTTCTTTACCCCTGTACTCGGAGTCGCTGTGTGGCCCCACAGTCCATCTGGAGCACCTGTGCAGCACCAAGTTACATGAAACCATTGGGGGCTTTGTACGAAGCAGACGGGAGAGCTCTGGAGGAACTACAGCAGTGTTTGCATCTCAGCAGCTCCTGAAGCACCCAGCCAGCCTCGCTAGGCAGAATGAGCAAGAGATCTACTCCTGCCCCATTAGCTACACAAGTCTTAATTGCTTTCTCTTGTAGAGATACTGAATGTATTTGTGAACAGCATGTTTGGATTCTTACATGCAAATGTACAAAGGTACATGTGATGCCTTTATGAAATATGCAAAATATGATGTGCTGGGCTATGATCTGATCTGTGTGTGTATTTGAAAGCCTTTTCCATGCTTTGGTTCGGGTACTGAACATTTCTGACAGTTTGTTTGAGGTAAACAGAGCCAATCTGTCAGCATGATTCACTACCAGCACATCTGATAAGTATGACTTAACTTGCAGCAGGCTTCTATGTTTTTAAAGCACTTGCCTGCTTTACAGTTAGCAAATTACTGTGGGGCAAAGCAAACACAAAGGAGATAACAAAAGGAATGATGGATTTGATCACATTACAGAGGAAGTGGGATGATGAAGAGATTGCTTTACCTAGCTCAGACACCTGGAAAGCAGTGTGTGTGTGTCTCAGCTGCGTCAGAAGTGTGATCCAGAAGCCCCATGCTGTGCACAGGCATTGTAACAAGAGGCTGTCAGCACATACTGTCCCACATTTCCTTTTATATGGATTTCCCTGATTAAGTTTCTGTTTTGACAGCTTTTGAACAGTAACACCTTTCTCTTTCTGCCTCTGAATTTCCTCCCTCAAAAGGTGCAAATTATGATTTTACTGTGGTCCGTTAGAGGTGCAAATAAGCACAACACAGCCAAACTGGGACCATCTTGAAGTAGTAAAATATCAGGGCTGAATTGTGTTGAAAGGTAATATGTACATATTGATGAGCTGTGGCTAAATGATGGGAAATACATGTGTGAATTTTTTCAGGTAGTGTGAAGTTCTGCATTTGCACAGGCTGGGAACTTGGTAATGCTAAGGATGGAGAAGGCACAAGCAGCACAAGGATGGTTAAATTCTAGGAATGATGGCAACTGCTACATGCAAATAACGTTTGTGTCCTTGCTTCACTCAGCTAAGGCCAAGTAAATGCCTCACAGTGTGGAAGGTATAACTCTCATTATTTGCTTCTGAACTTACTTTGACTTCTCATTTTTAGTATTGTAGAAATTCTGCGACTGAGTCAAGCAGCACCACTTGTACCCGCTGTTATATGGAACAGAAAACCACTTCCTTGACCACAACTTATCACTAGCTGTTTATCACAAGCACACATAAATCTACCATTACCATACTGTGAATTCTTGGTGATAAAGGTAGAAAAGGAGAAGCAGAACGACATTTTCTTCTATATTTTCTTTAAAGACAATCATGTAACTAGGTTAAAAGAAATCTATGAGTTTGTGCATCTTTCTATATATTCAAATCATCAAAACTAAGTCAATACTGGTCAGAATTCAATAAGAACCCATATATTCTCATCTGTGCTAATTTAGACAAACAGCCCAACACAACACATTCAGTTACATGTTATACATGCTATTTTCACTTGCATGGAAAGAGAAAAAACTCACCTTTCAGAGTAAAAGTCTTGATGTTTAGCTGGAAGTGAAAGAAAACATTTGTTTTAGACTGAAAGGAACATCTCTTCTATTTCCAGAGTAAGAACAGCAGGAGTTTCTTTTGTCACAGAGTTAAAAACGGCCGTTTTACCTGCACCTTGAGAATGTAGAGCCTTTCTGTAATGTGCCAGCTGACAAAGCTGAAGGGAGCCTGTTTGAAAAGGAAAGTTAATCAACTGTTACTTTAAGATTTTTCAAATCATTGGAGTATGTGCTTGACTATGATTATTTTTTATTGGAAAGTTTAGCACCTTATTAGAACATCTGAAACAATTGTAAAAACTAAATGAAAATGGACAAAATTGCAGGCAAATGAGCCTTTTTTTAAGTTCAGTTTAACCACAGCTTGTGTGCTTGATCACAGGTCTGTTTTCACTTGCCATTTTCAGTTGGTCTAACAAGAGATACTGGATCTACCTGCAAATAAACCCTGCACCTCCTGAAACAGCAGACTATCATGGCTGATTGTAACACCATTACTACTACAGGAGTTTTATTACAGGGCTACAAAGTCTTTTCTGTGGCACTGGGATGTCTTTTTTCCCCTGCTAGTGTGAAGCCTATGGGGCTGAGGCTGAGCTAATTGTACGCAGGAGCCCATTAAGTTTCCAGTGTAACCGTGCAGGAACATCTTCACAAGCTAAAGCTCTCACTTGAAGCTTAGCAAAATAAAAATGTGAGTGGAAAAAACCCCCCACTTTGTTTATTTTAAGAGTTCCTTCCCACTTCTAGTATATACATGATATATTTTAGGCTTCCTTTTAAAAGAGGGTGATTTTAGCATTTACAGCCACAAATATATCCCAGCCAAAATAGATTACTATTTACTTCCATCATTTAATTCAGCCTTTTGCAACAGTTCTGGGTACCCCTATATCCAGTTATTTCAGTGAGATGTGAGCTTCAGTGGTTAACTGGGATCCTTCAGATATTCTTAAGATTCACACTTCTTTTTCTCTTCAAAATGCTGAATGGAAAAATGAGCACCAAGTTACGTTTAGAATCCAAGTTTTAAAACCCAAATAATGTAAAGTAAATGAATGAAAAATTATAATTTTAACAGTGTATATTTAAGTGTATCAATTTAACATAACTGTAGCAGAAGTGAGATACGAAACAATAACTCCCTCTGCAGAAACCTGCACTTATACATGTGCAATGAAGCCAAATGAACAGTTTGCAGTAGAAAGCCTCAGCTATCCCAAATCTATTAAATTAGCAAAGGATTACTTTTGATTTTTTCTTTTCCCTCCCTTGCTTAATAAACTTCAGCTCCTCACTTCATAGAGATTAGGCAAAAGTGGGGCAAAACAGCAGGTGGTTTGCTAAGGACGCTTTTCTGTGAGTAGAGATGTCCCAGCTGACACACTTTCATGGACAAGGGTCCAAATTCGGCTGCCCCCCTCGGCTTGGAAACAGTTATTTAACCTTTCTCTTTTCTTTATTTTCTCTGACTTGAGTAAGCTACTTCTGCAGCCTGACACAGGCATTTGGTGCCACCAGGTTGCAGAGCATCATGTGACATAATACCTTTTGACACATCTAAATCATAGAATCATAGAATCATAGAATAACCAGGTTGGAAGAGACCCACCAGATCATCGAGTCCAACCATTCCTATCAAACACTAAACCATGCCCCTTAGTACCTCCTCCACCCGTGCCTTAAACAGCTCCAGTGAAGGTGACTCAACCATCTCCCTGGGCAGCCTGATGTAATGTGATGCACACGTCACAAGAAACAAAACAAAGTACAGGTATTTAATTTTTGTTCTCCTCAATGGACTTGTAAATATCCACAGGTGGTTGACTGTTTTTTTTATATAAGCCTCCATTCCTGCTAGGGAATAGAGCAGTTGAGGATAGCCATGAGTGACGGCAGGCTGCAGGACATCCTGCGTCCGCTGTATTTTTGCAGTAATAACATTTGTCCAGCCCATAATGACCTGCCACATATATCTAACTGTCTGCTGCACAGTTGTATGTATTGCATTAGGCCGAGGTTGCATTTGATGATTTTTCCTCCTTTGTGTTCCTGATGCAGAAGTCAGATAGGACGTGTCCAGGCTGGTGTTAAGCTCCCCTCTGAAGAGAGCCCTGACTGCAGTAAGGCCAAGCAGGCACTGCGGCAGCCAGCACTTGGCAGAGGAGTTGCTGCTGCCCTTGCTGGGTGCAGCAACACCTTTGGGCACCTCTGGAGCCCGGTTGGAGGTGTCCTGGGGATTGCTGGGATAGGGGTAGGAAAGGAGGCACCGGGCAGGCACTATTTAGTTCTCTCTGGTTTGTGCTGTCCCAGGCAATAAAGATATAGTCTCAGCACTCAGTGTCACTTCCTGGTGTGTAGCAAAATCAACAAGAGAGTGTTAAGACAGAAAAACCTTTAAGCATTTTTTTCCTTCAGGTACAAAGCTGCAAGATAGACGCGAGAACTGCCAGAGAGATGCAGTGTAGTATTACTCTCTTTAGTAAAAAAAATGAGACAAAATAAACCTTTGTCAGTATTTGAAACTGTTTTCTTTACAAGTGCTGCCAATATTAAAAAATAATTATGTAAAGGGTAAATTGGCTATATTTGTTGCTTATGGAACGCAACCAGATTCTGAGGGAGGGAGGAGCTTTTTCTTCAGCTTTGCAGGCAGTTAGCACGATGAACAGTATGACTGATAGCCAAATTATTTATGCCACTTTCCTTTCCCTATCTGCATACTGAGATATAAAGTTGAATTTTTCAGCAAGTGAAGCTGACGATTTCGGTTCTTAGCCTGACAGCCGCAATAAAGCAGAGCACAGTGGGAACACAGTCCCTGCCACAAGTGTGTGCTTCCTCCAGCTCTCTCCACTAATCTCAGTAGTACCCTTCCACGCAGACTGACAATTGTCACCCTTTCGACTTAAATATGTCTAGATGCAGTAGGAAAGTCTGTTACTAGAATTTTTCAGGCAGGAGGTTTGCCTGCTAATGCAGTTTCCTACTGCTGGTGTAAGCAGACAGTGCTGCTGGGACAGACACCAGGGTCTGTGTCATTCATGAGATCAATAGCATGCCTGAATCATATGGAAACTAGTCTTGTTGCAGGCTGTGGTTTTGTTGTCTGCATTGTTTTAAAGGCAGAAAGACGCAAACATATTAATTACTATACAATAAATGACATTTGCTCGACAGTGCAGATGTAAGGAGGATTGTTTTTATTGCAATAAGTGATACTTCAGTGTTGTATCCTGAATCTATTTGCTATTAAATTTTACAGTTTATCCTTCATCAATAAGTCAGTCACTACAACTGGAGACAGAGGGTAAGATTTTCACTGGGGTTGAAATTCCATGTTGTTGTGATTCCAGGCTGAGAGCTGAGGGTTGTAAGTTACTGCATGTCAAAGAGCTTAGAGGTTTTGAAAGTGTTTTTTTCAAAAGCCTTTTCTTCTCTGTTTTATTCCACATAGAAAGTCTTGTTATTTGTTTGAAAGATTCTTTTTTACAGCTCTGTTTTCCTGGGACTTGCCTGGTGACTGATTTTCAGGTAAATTTTGCTTTCAGCTCAGGGTTTTTATCAACATCAAAGCCATTGCTGTAGAGATGTTAAACTACAGCGATTCAGAATAAAAGATAACCAGTTATCCTAACCACTTCTCTCAAACAGGTTTTGATATTTTTCTTGGAAACACAAATCACTTGATCTGGTTGGTCTTTGCACATTTTGAGAAAAAAAATGTGTATATATGCACATGCATATATTGTATTTTCTAGGTAAATTCTGTGCCCTGTGTGTTTGCCTGCTCCTGAGCAAAGGACATTGCCCTGAGGTTAATGGACTCTGACTCTTTCCCTCAGATGTTATCAACTCCACTTTGCAGGGAGAAGTGATGCTTTTCTCTGGAGAGTTCAGATGGCTGATCTGCTTGCTCATCACTCCTGCTGGTTTGTGGTGCCAAGCTTATCTGTACACGTAAACTCATCTGTATGGGCACTGGAAACAACCATGTTTTAATTTCTCTGTGTTGGCAGGTTTGCATACACACATAGGTATGTGCTCACAAAATAAGCCCTAATGTGGTTAACATAACCTTTAACAAGAGGCATAGGGAATCTTTGTCAATCATTTCCATATTCTCCTGCCTCTGGTCTGCTGCTGATTTGAGCTAGGTAAACAATTTTATTCTACATGATTAAACGTTTCAATGATACTGCAGGGGAAGGAATTAAAAAATTATATGATTTGAAAATAATTTTCATAATAAATACAAACCATCCCAACTAGTTCCACTGAAGATGGAAAACGGGTCAATAGAAACGCAGCAATCAGTGTCAAAGCCTGGTAAACAAATTTTAAAGGCACAGGAAAAATTAGCCACCTAAATATAAAACTTTCAAAACAAAGTTTTGGAAACACCCAGGACAAGGGCAGTTCCTGTAGAAAGGATTTTCTTTTTATACAGGAAGTAGCATTAGCCTGTAAATCTCTGCTCTGCTCTCAGAGATGTTTCCCATATGGATCTGAAGACATTTTAATTTCCATATGTCCTAGATAGGTCTCCAGCCTCTGATCCTGCAGCAATCCAGGAGAGCAGATACAACACAGCCAAATGTCAGATGAGATGTTTATACATTTCTGTCTTTTAAAATTCTTCAAGAGAAGTTTTATGTAACAATTCAAATGTATTCCCTTTCTCCCAACGCATTTCCATTTAATTTAGCATACTAACTTTTTTTCTGGAATAAAGTATATTATACATTACTCAAGGCAATATGTCAAAGCTCATAAATGAAATTTCATTAAATTTGTGCTTTCAAAAGTATATCAATGTCTGTGATTTGGGCAGGAAATTTATTATCTTATATAATCTTTGAAGATTTTTTAAGAGAACTATATTTTGCAAGACAAAACATGAACACCAGTCCTTCAATCTTTAGTCATGAGGAAGACAATCTTCACAAGATGTTAAAAGAAATCAATGCCTGTAAAAATTCACTGTACTTGATCGACAGATCTAATAGTAGTTGGTAAATTATCTTCTTTCAAAAAGTGTTCTAGGCTGATTCAGATTCACTAGTTCAGTAACACATCTGAGCTATTCTGGGACTCTGTTTTAAGAAAAGGGTTTTATATTTTGAGGGACAGTGTCACAGCTGTTGGGATTAAAAAATAAAGCTCTTCCAGAGGTAGCCTTGGTAGTTTGTACAATGACAATCAGAAAGATGGGATGGAGGTAAAACAGACTTAGGATACATGCCGTCGTCATAATCTAAGACCTCTTGATAGTCATACTGTAAAGGGGGAAAGGTGACATTTAAACAAATGGACCCGAACAACTACTATGATGAGTTTCCCATTAGGCAGCTGTGGAAACCTAGTGGCCAGTGCATAGTGTAAAAAGATTAATTTGGATTATGAGCAACCAAAATCAAAGCACACTACAAGATAACAATTAAGATTAGACAGCTATACAGCACAGGTGTTTTTCAACACTGAAACCTGGAGGAAGCTCTTACTTTCACCAGAGTTCCTTTCAAGAATGTACAAATCATCCTCATGTACTGAGACATTCACACCTATGAAGAAATCAGTACAAAACCTAATAATTAGGTGGATGTAATTCAGACATTGAAACCAAATGGTAATAAAATTCCCCACTAAACAAGGAGTGACCTTCTCACCAATCTCTGCTCTTTTAGAAGGAATTAGAGCATGTCCAAATGTTTCCTGGAACCTTTGCCCGCTTCATATGCTACTTTGTAGTTTGAGAGGAGCCTATCATTTCCATTGCCTTTTTATTTATCCAATCATTGATAAAAGGAGAGCAGTAACTAAAAAAATAATAAATTAATTTTTTCAGTCATTGGTGCATTTAATCATTTATTTTCTGCTTTCAAGCTTGAGATGTCTTTTAATAATTTGTGTTTTTTTAAAGGAGGGATGCTGCAGATGTATTGGCCCTAGTGCTGATTCCTCTCCAAGCACAGAGAAGCCTCAGGGATGTAAATGGCAAAGGTTTCTCCTGTATATAGAAGCATCTGGTTTCTCCTCATACTCCCAAGTCAGTTCTGTGTGTGGCCCTGGAGGTATCCTTAATTCTGTTGTGTGATTAAACCACAGATGGTTGTCTGGGCTCCTTTATCCTCCCATTTACCATTTCTGTTAGTGCATCCCAGATTCTGAGGAATTGAAACACTTTGTAAAAGAAGTTATAGTTCAATTTGCTTTCAAGGTATCTATTTTGTTAAAAATAAGTAAAATAAATAAGCTAAAGACTGCAGTTATATTCTTCTTAACAGGATTTCAGGAGCTGACCCACTGAGGCCAAAGGAGCTACTGCCACATTTTGCACATGAAAGAGATGACATCAACCAGGAAAGCTGAGCCATGTTCATGTTCCAGTTGTGCACGTTTCCCTCTGGGTCAGATATTTGAGATGCCCTGTCCAAACTGCTGTGCAGAAGAGCTAGGGTACTTCTGGCTCACGCACAGTAGCTAGTTGTACCTCTGCAATTCCAGAGTCTCTGTCTTCATCAAGACTGTAGTAAAGGCTGAAGAAAGGGGGCAGTTCAAGTTGATAAAAGATGGATAGACTTTTTCAAAACCTCAGGAAATATGTGTTTGATTTTTTTTGTCATGCTTCAACTTGCAACACTGAGGTGGCTCTTCAACAAGAAGCTCAACATATTCATTATACCATTGTGCACTCTGCTGACAGGCATGCAGAGAAATGCTCTCTGTTCAATCTGTGTGGGCATTCAAAACTTGTGTAATACTTGGTAGAAATAACTGGACTGAATAAAGATTAATTATTATTATTGCAGGCAAACAAAGCAAGACTCACAGCAGCTGTTTTAATCTTGGTAGTAAAAGCAGGAGAGTTTGTGCAAATGCTCTAGTCTTGGGAGCCACAGAGGCGGATGTATCAGAGGAAGTAACAATACATGGGTTTGCATATTTTCTTCTCACTAATCACAGCTGCAATAGCACCTAATTTTCTGTCCATTACACTTTTCTTTCACCACTGTTTCCTGTAGTACATTGACACCATTGCCTTCTCACTTCTATTAGCTGGCAACACTGTAATGCAGCAGTGCTGACATAGATCCACATCTGTCCAAAAAGTTAATGTTGATAATGAATCTTTCTTCCAGTGAAAAGAACACCAGCTTTCCATCTTCTGCACTGGGTTCACATCTCAGCTAAAGAAAAAGGTTGGGGAGGGGGGGCGGTTTGTGTGACTGTTGTGGTCTGCCAGAGCAAGTAGGAGAGAAGCAGCTTGTTCTTGCTCAAACAGAAAGAAAAAAAAAATCTGAATTACATAGATAGCATTTGTTTCACAGGTCTGGGCAGAGGTATTGATATCAAGAACCTCCAAACGGTGGCATGTGTTAGTCTGGAAATGTACATATGAATGACTATTAATTTCTTTAACATAGGAGGTTAATAGGTGTACTCTTATCTTCCTGTAAGCAGACAGGGGGCAATTAAGTAATCAGAAAAATATAATTCCCTACTGGAACAAGGCTCAATTAATTCTTCTTTTCTTATCTACAGTAACTTAGAGTTCATGAAAATTATCTATCGTCAGTCATATTCTGCCCTCTTATGCTGATACAGCCTTTCATGATTTCTCATTTGAAAGCATCTCAGAAAAAGTGTATTTTAAGTCAATATATTTGAAGGTGATGATCTCTGTTAACTCTAGCCTCCATGAGAGGGAGGAATTATAAAAACAAGAAACATATGGAAGAATTCACAACAAGAAAGCAGTAGGAGAGTAGGAAATGGTGTAGGAAGAGCAGAGGGAGGAAGATTAGGAGGAGGGAGGACAGCCAATCCTTGCCAGTGGGTAGAGATGATTGCCATGTTCTCATCTTGGTCCATGTTCCTATTTCACTCCTGTGATAACTTCTCACACACTTTCTGTTTTATTTGCACATTTTGTAAATAGAAACAGTGTTTATCTTGTGTGAAAATGTAAAAAAAAAAAAAAGCCTGATCTCCATTTTCTTTTTTAAGATGAATTTTCAAAGCAGAGTATAGAAGTTATAACACCAGTGCCTGCCGTCACAGCATACAGAAAAGTTAGAGTAGCGTACATGACTAATATCTACCATATGCTGTTCATTTATTTTTCATTCTCCCTCTAATGGAAAAAAATGAGTACTTGGAAGTTTTATTTTTCTTTATTCTTTTTAAATAAAACAAGTCTCTTCTACTGCATCTGCTTGAGAGGACACAGGCCTCAGAGCTGCACTTTTCACTTGAGATAAGGGCAGAGATGTCTGCAGTGGCCTTTCTGCTTGGTGCATATTTGTTCTCTAATCCAGGATTACTCCAGAGCAGCTCTGCCTTCTGCATAAGTGAACTTTTGCCCTATAGTAGGGATTTTGGCTGTCAGCTTCAAACCTCTTCCTGGGTTTTACAGAGAGGAAAAGAAGATGGAGATGGGTTGATGGGCTCACTGGGAGATGAGTGTTTAGGGAATCATGCTCCTATGCTCTTTATCGATGTTTCTTAAAGACTCACAGTTTCATGGTCAGGTGTGTTGTTATTTTCCAAGCAGTGAGAGAAGACACATATCCAAGATGAAGCCAGGGTAGGACACATTTCTCTACCAGTCAGAGACAGCAGAAAGTTTTTCTTGAATGAGCTTTACAATAATGTATTTAACCACTTACTCATACATGTGTTTCATTGAAAGGACTACACCACATCTGCACATTCTTCAAGCAGCCATTTTTTTGGTCATTTTCTGGTCTTTTCCAAACACTGAGACTGACTGGGATTCTTGGTGCATGGTTATATATGATATCATTATCTCAAATGGTATTTACATGAATATTATCAGTGCTTGCTGTCATGGCATTTGAGGGCTGTCTTAGGGGCTGCTTGAAGATGCTGATTCTAAATGGAGAGCATGCTGTTCATTGTAAAGTTTTGTAAAAACACTCGTGCCACTAGAGTTAGTGGTGGATGAACAGTTCACTGAACAAAGCAATGCTTAAGTCACCTGCAGCTACCTAAAACTGGTTTGCTTATTACGTAGATTTAGATAAAGGATTATTGAGAGTGAAATGGAACACGGAACATAGCCTTGGAAGACAATTATCTGTGAAGTATTTCAGAAACTTCACTACTACTAAGTCAAAGGCAGTTCCATTCTGAAAATGTAATTTTGATTTTCCTTGTAATCTAAGGATCAGCTATGTCAATGGCTTTGAAAAATCAAATTAATGAAAAACATTTTTTAGCTAATTCAGATTTTAATACCTTTGCATGTTGACTCTGAGACACTACAGAGTTAGTCTGTAATGTTGACAGTTGCTGTTTTTCAAGCAAGAAGAGTATTAGTCTCCCTTCGTTAGTTTGTAAAAGTTGTATTTTTCCTGTGGTGTCCTGGATAGTCCTTGTTTGCCCTCTGCCTAACCTAGAAACATCATCAAGCTCTCGGCAAAGATTCAGCTGGCATCCTCTTCCAGCCTGGTGCCCTTCATTGATGAGTCTTCATGTTGCGGCTTATAGAAACACACATATGTCCTCAAGTTTTTCATTTAGCCAAATTGCTTAGTAAAAGGCTCAGGTGATAAGTAGGAAGTGTGAGAGTCCTGAGCACTCTTCCATATATTTGACATACCTCCTCATGCGATTTTGGTGAATGGGAAGGGTTTCTCATCAAAAGGAGGGAGGTTTCATCTGAAAAACAGTGAGACCTATGACCATTCTATGCAGAAAACCCTTATTATCACTCAAGTCAGGCTGCCACGGTCAAATTAGCCCAGAGCAAGGCTCGAGCCATCATGTCTGTTTGAAAGGTTTTACAGGAAAGTTAATAAATTCTAGGCTGATTCAACCTTGCTTAAAATTTTCTGCTGGTGTCATGGGGAAAATAATTTCATTCTGCTTGATCTCCCTCCTCGCTCAGACACTTTCACTTGGGAGATGCTCAGATCTCCCTGACAGGGAAGCAGTAACGCAGCAGAGGTGGATGGGCTGGAAGACACTCTTTCCATGTTTGTTCCCACTGGATAAACCTGCCTGGTATTATTATTTCCTCATAAGAATGCAAAATCTTCTTCTATTCACCCTGTTGACATCAGCTCTCAAACAAAATTACTCATAACAAGCAATTCCTAAATACTTTTTCTTATATATTATTGTACAGTTCAGAGCTAAAGCTATGGGAGAGAGCACAGGCCACACCTGAACTGCTACATCATTACACGTGATGACTCCCAGAAATCAGTGGTTCCTAGAAAAAAATTAACCAGCATGCCAGATTTTCAGGTGTTTGGATACATACATGTTGGCAAGTCTTTGACTGAAGAATACAGACATAGTTAAGCTTCCATTGGACCCAAAAGGTGATCTGGATTCTTTCTTTACTTCTGCAAATTTAATTTTTCAGGGAAGTTGAGTGGAACTTGTTGTTGGTTTGGGGTTTTTTTTGGGTTTTTTGGGTTTTTTTTTGACTGTAGTAGTTTTTTCTGGGTGTTTTCTAAGTGGTTTGGACTCCCTTCACTTTTGCAGAAATTACCTCAAGTTACTTCAGCCTCAAAACTTTGTATATGATGGAAGGAACACTGCGCCAGGGTCTATCCAGTTCTCTGGTCTCCCCCTACCTGTCTATTGCTCATGGGAAAGGCAGTGCAGAACTGCTCAATGTCCAACCTACTCGTTGTTTTTCAATCAAGCATATGAAACTTCCTGCTCATTTGTGTCTCTTTAATTATTATTCACCACATCTGCCATTCTCACTGGTTTCTGCATTATCAACACTTTAATGAGCTCTCTAACAGGGAATGTTCTTGCTACAGTGAAATTTATATTTTTGTAGCATTAGATTGTACAACATGAAAACATAGCGAAAAAGATCAACATGTTAGTATCATTCTTGCATACTGAGTTTAGAACCACCTTCTGGGAAAATTACTGGACCTCACACGGGAATAAGTAATCTACAAAGTCTGGATACATTTTCTTCCCTAAATTGAATTAGTTAATAGTGGCATTTCACAATAGCATCAACTACCAAGATAGCTTTATGTCAGTGTAAAACTAGAATGAAACTAAAATTAAATGGACAAAACAAGAAAACAATTTCCAACCCAAACTGACATCTGTTACTATTTAATATTATTAAATGAAACTGAGACTGCCAGGTTTTAAACTTATGTTTTACACATGCACAAAGCACTGCTTTGAGATAAATTTTTATTATGAACAGCATGATTTCTGCTTCCATAATTGGACAGCTGACCAGACTTGTGGTCTATTGTATACTTAATATTGGTCTCCAAAATTTTTCAAATTGGGTAATTGCTACTTTTTCATCTTGACAAAATAGCCTTAAAAGGATTGTAATTATATCATTATCATACACAGTGGACTATAGAAGAGCTGTTATGGAATGAGTAGTCAGGGTTTCAACCCAAATATCTATGGATGCTCCTTTATTTACAAAGAACAAAAAGAAAACCCAGAAGTTTTAATGTTTATTTGCTCTCTGGCAGCCTAAAGAATATTTAAGTGGGTGTCAGTTCAAAAGAACCCCAGGAAGCAGTGCATTGATTTTCCTGCATGGCTGTCTTTTAATCCCTGCAGCTTTTCTCTGGGAACTGGAGAGAAAGGGTCTTGTTCTCCACCCACATGATATTAGTAATTGTCAGAATAAGAAATTTTGCAAATTAAAGCAACAAAAGCCCAAACTGAAACAGAATTCTGACAAAAGCTCAGTAAATCACACAGTGCAATCTTCCAAATTATGAGGCACAGATTTTATGTCCACTTATCAAATCATTCCTTGTCTAATCTCACAACAAATGCCCTCCATCTCTTTCTTAAATTGAAAGTCCAAAGGCTGGAGCTTCAATACTGAGGAGAATAACCTTGGGAAATTCTTAGTTAAAGAGACTAATACTGATTGATTTACTTGGCATACAGCTATTTAGGTTTACCTTACTTGTACACTGGCAATATGGTCACAGAATAAAACCCCAACACTGACTGACAAATATTGTGGATTATATAGCAGGTGATACTTCTTGATTTTTGTTAAATAAACACTCTCTTTAAAAGGTTTTATTGTTTGATCAGCTTAAGAAGCTGTTACATTTTCATTCAAATATTAATGTTTATGATGTTTACCTATTTATTTTAAAGGAAATTTTGATGTCATTCTTTTGCTGTTTGTGGAACAAACTGAATTTTTTAGCAGAATGTATGAAACAAATGATTATTTTGTGTTTCCTGCATATCCTGAGCCAAGATACATTGAAATCTGTGCACACATGTGTATATACTGTCTAACATCTGAAGAAAATGAGGAAACAGAGACATATTTACCCCAAGAATAAGAAAAGACAGCATTTGTTTTACTGGGAGAATTAAAAATACATTAAAAATTATTTATGGAGCATGAAAACATGATATAAGAATCTAGAAATATAACAAGCTGGAAGACGTTAAAAGTAGCAGAAACAAGAATTTCTCAGAACAGGCAGGAAAACCTAGTAACGATGATCCAGGAAAAGCAGAGCTTGATGAATCGTTCCCTTCGATGTAAAGAAAGAGATAGATAAAGCCCTTCTAAAGCTAACAGAAATCTTGGACGCAAACATCTTGAAACCAGCTAGTCTAAATAACCCCTAGGAAAGAGGTTGTTCCATGCAGATGTTTAGCTGTCAATGTCTCTGAGGTGACTGGTAAGCAGGAACTGCGTTGCTTATTGTGGCTGTGGAGGACTGGGGAGTGCAGCTGGAGAGGGTGGGGCACCTCTGATACTGAGTAGCCATTGAGGGAGGTCTTCCTCCTTCTCTTCCTACCCTGTTGTCCTCCTCCTCTGCCTCTGCTCCTGCCTCGCAGTTCTGCGTGGCCCCTGACACTCACATTCTTTTACAAGCCACTTCCAACAGAATTGCAGAAAACTGTCCACTTTGCCTTTTTCCAAGGCTAGTTTTGTGCTGGGTTAATGAGCTGGTGCATTTCACGGCAGTTGAGAAGAACATCATAGCTGGCATCATTTAAATAATGAATGTTAGCAGATGGGATTGTGCAGGAAAAGGATTTGGAGGGAGGAGACAAACTGCTGTCTTTCAGCAGCAGTGGCCAGTTGGAATCCCGTGACCCTGTCTCTCCTCTTATGCAGTTTCACACTTGTTAAGAAGCACCTCAACCATACGCTGGGCTATCCAAGAGACACTGGCTGCAAGGAAAGGACTGCAGGATGTGGGTTGTGTCTCTCACGGCTTGCAGACACTGATTTCCAAAATTTCTCGGCCAGCATCACCAGAGGAATAAACTGAACAATTATTCAAGATGAAGCTCCACAGAAGAGGATCCAAGACATACTGCTTATGCAGGTCTGCACTTGGTCATAGACAGTGCCCTTCAGGCCTTGCTTTCACTGAAAGGCAGTCAGACAGCAAAAGAGAGGGGACCAGAGTGAGAGAAACGGTTTGACCTCTACGGGGCTTTCCTTTCCTCTTCTTTTTGGGCATTATATTTAATGAAGGCTGATTGTTTAAATCCTCTCAAACAGACATTCATCAATGCTGACTAAATTCAGTTTCAGCAAACACATTAGTCAGCTGTGCTGTCTCCTGCTTAAGGATGTTCAGCTCTTCCTTTTCTCTCCCCGCTTCTCAGATCTGATAGCTAATCTTTGCAGATGGCTTTTTCTCATGAGAGAATATATACAGGGAATCCTTGTGGTTACAATGACCCACTGATTTCATAGCAGCTTTAAGAATGAAATGTTGGAATCTCATAACCAGGACCTGGAGGGAGCATCACTGTACTTGTAGGCAGCAGCTCAAAGCAAAAAGAGGAGCCTTCTTCAGTCTTCTGGAAATTTTCCATATTGTCCCATTACTTCCAAAGACTGATTTCAATCCCTGAAAAGCTTTAAAATGCGGTTGGTAAAAGTAACTACATAAATGTCATAAGCTTTAGGCAGACATTTGGCATACCGTTTCTGTTGACAGCTATTTGTTTAGATTTGCCTTATAAAACCATCTAATACATGATTTATTGATATGGTGCAGCGTTAACTTTTCATCTGGGACTTGAGCAGAAGGTTTTATGCAGGGTTTACAAGGATTTGAAGCCATTCCTAGCAGTAGTGAATATTCACATCAGAGACTGGAAATTACACATAAACTCATGGTGAATAAAATTTACAGATGACTCAGAAATGGTCAGAGTGGTGAACTTAACAAAAGCCGGATGGATTGACTGAAGAAAAGCGTATTCAGATAGAACTAAATGTAAAATATACCTAGGGACAACGAATACAAACCATGTGCCCAGCATAAGGGACTATATCTTGGAAAGCAATGACTTTCAAGAAGAATTAGGGTCAAAGTGGACAACTAAACAAACCCCTCTGCTGCCACCAAATACACATGTAGGGAAAAAATGAGACATAAAAAAGTTTAACTGTAAATCTCTCACTGACAAGGATGATACAGAAACAGTGAATGAGAGAGGCAAAGAATTCAGTCTGTTCACTGGAAAGAGGTTATTTGATTACCATGCACAAATAGCCACCAAATTAAAAGAAGAAATACATACTGCAGATTCTTTAACCCAGTGGGAAAAGCCATAACAAGAACCGGCACCTGGAAGCAGAAGCCAGATAGATTAAAATGAGGCATGCTAGATGAACCTTGGATGAACATTAGAATTGATTAGGTGAACTACTAGAATTAGTTGCTTTTTGAGGTCATGCACTTACAGTCACCCTTTTCCTTCAAATAAAGAATCAACGATCTTCAGTAGGATTGGTTTTAATTAAATGCAAGTTACACATTAGTAATTCCAAAAACATCAGGTCAAGAGGTGTTTCGCAAGTCGTAAGACAGCAGTATCTGATTGTGCTTTCTGCTTTAAACTTCATGAATACATACACAAAGTTGAACAAAGAGACTTGCTTGATTAAAATTCTACTTCCTAATAATTTTTACCTCCTTAATTTTAAAGTATTTTCCCGTGTCTGAACTGACATGGCCAAATATCTTTGAAAGTGATACAGAAACCTGAATATATAACAAACGGGTAAGCACAGAAAAAATGTCTTGCATGTCTCAAGATCTAGACCTCATTACAAGATCTTTACAGAAGGAATGATGTGTGGCTTTGTAGTCATTAATTCTGCATTTTTATGGCTTGCCACACACACAGAAACTTCTCTGGAAGTTAAGGAACTCTCACCGATTCATTCTAAACTTTTCCTCCAGTTGTAAGCCTTTTCTGGATGTATATATTACTTCTGAAAGGAAAAAGACACCAAGGTGTGAATTTTAATAAAATATTTATTACATTCAACATTTCAGGTGTTGCAATACTTGTTCTTATGAAATGGCATGATTTATGTATGCACTTCCTTGTAAAGAACAGCGGAAGTGGGACAGGGACAATGCTGCAGTGTCTCTCCAGCACCAGAAAAATTGCTTTTTTTCTTCCCTCTGGACAGGGCTGTCCACTCAGGCTTCCTATGGCAACCTCACCTGTTCCTACTTTGTCCAAAATATCCACAAGCATGCACAGGCTCCCCTTTTAAGTGAGTTTTGAATTCCTCATCAGAGGGTCAATTTTTCTTCCTAATCTATCTTGTCAGTACAGGCTGACTCACACTCTCCTATTTGAAATCAATGTTCTTTCATGACAATCTGCTTCAATATTGCTTTCTTCTGTTTCATAAATACAAAAGCGAAAAAAAATAACTAAAAAAATAACTCTAAATGTGAAAGGAGAGATTGTCCTAATATTGTTTACTTGAGGTAGAAATTTAGAATCATAGAATCAGAATCACTAGGTTGGAAAGGACCCACTGGATCGTCAAGTCCAACCATTTCTGTCAATCACTAAATCATGCCCCTCAGCACCTCGTTCATCTGTCTTCTAAACAGCTTCAGGGAATGTGACTCAACCCTCTCGCTGGGCAGCCTCTTCCAGTGCCCAATGACCCTTTCCGTGAAAAATTTTTTCCTGGTGTCAAGCCTGAACCTCCCCTGGCGGAGCTTGAGGCCATTCCCTCTTGTCCTGTCCCCTGTCACTTGGGAGAAGAGGCCAGCTCTCTTCTCTCCACAACCTCCTTTCAGGTAGTTATAGAGAGCAATGAGGTCTCCCCTCAGCCTCCTCTTCTCCAGGCTAAACAACCCCAGCTCTCTCAGCCGCTCCTTGTAAGACTTGTTCTCCAGCCCCCTCACGAGCTTTGTTGCTGTTCTCTGGACATGCTTCACTCTGATTTGCTATATCCAACCAATCATTTTCATGACATTGCCCTAATGTAACTGGTAATAGAATATGAACTGGCATACTAATTCGTATAGGCAATTGATTTGAATACATTTTAACATACAGTTTATTGCCTTGCTATTCTATAAAGTCTATACTTTGTCTATACTGTCTTGGTAACTGTAGGCTTTCTGTTCCCTAGATGCACATTAATGCTAGCAGTTAGCAGCATAATTCCATTATAAACATGTGTTGGGGGATGTTTCTTTTTGGGGTCATTGATTTCCTCCGGGCCATGATCTCACTCAGTGTTAATGAGAGCTTCACATCTGGCATTACTGTTGAACATCGTTGCTGATGTGGAAGTTTCCCTGTCCTCTTGTTTCTTGACAGGCACCCTGGTGCGGGGCTCTGGTGCCAGCAGCCAGAGAGTTTTCTCTGGCTCTGGGAGCCAGGGAGTTTTCAGACAGTATTAAGCATTGCCCAACTGAAGAACAAATCTGTGGCGATGGAGCTGTGTTATACAAAGAGTTTGTGAACCCAGAGTTGAATTTCATGGGTTGTCTTCCCATGTCACTTCAAAATTAGTATAGAAAAGTAATCACTAAAACAGCTAGTTAATAAATAAAACAGGTGATAGCATCATTCATAAGCCACATGCACTCACATGTGAGAATTTATATGCAAGGCTCTCAGACAACATTAATTCAAATCTATTACTCCGAAACTTACTTGCAAAATGACACAGTTGTTGACAGAAGAAAATAGAAGAGCTTTTGTTTCTTTTTTTTTTTAATTTCTTTACTTCTGAGTACTGCTCTTCACAGAGATATCTTTCACACTGATTTTAATACTATTAGTGAAAATCTGATTTTATTGGAAATTTCCCTCTGATTTCAATGGTTCAGAACTTTATTTCATATTGTGCACAGAAGTAGAAGTGAAAATTATCATTTTGCAAGAGTATCAGTATATACAGAATAGAAAAACAAATTCATTTTTACCAAATGTCTAAATTTAGTAAACCCCAAACAATAGGAAATATCCGTTTAGATACACTGCTGTGAAAATAGTGATGGAGAGTAAGACAGTCCTGACTCCTGATGAAGCAAGTAATCTCTCTTAGCAGGAAAAGGTTTCAGACTGTTCTCTACCAGAAAGAATGATGGAGTTCTTGGGTTAGGTCTACTCACAGTGTGTGTGCGACTCTACTAGGTGGATGGGTTATCTCTCTGCTCATGGTTTCGCAGATTGATATACAATTATATACAGTGTATATACAAACATACAGGTACTGAGTATAAACATAACAGGTGATAAGACTTACATTTGTGCCAAAAATTCCTGCTATAAAATCCCAGCCTCTTTTGGGAGGCTCTATTTGTTGAGAGATGCCTGTGTTTGTTGGGCTCTTTTGTTGCTGGGTGCTTTTGTTGTTTTGTTATTGTTTGTAACTGTGTAGGTTTAACATTAGAGGCAGAATAAAACAGTTATATATATAACAGAATAAAACAGGGATTCTGTGCACAGGAGTCCAGCTTGATTGGTTTCACACATAATTCACATGTAGTCCTGTTCCTATAAATGACATAAATTTTATTTATCCTACATACACTCTAAAAGAGAGTTTCAAGAGCACTGGGGAAATTGTTGTTAGGGGATTCCTAATCAAGTAGAAGAATCAGATTTTCTAATTATAAAAAAGGAAAGCATTTCAGGATGGTCATATTTCTGATTTCCAGGAGGCCTGGCAAGTATTTCTGTTCACGATGGGAAAAGATTAAAATGCGATTTGCATGACCACTGATAAACCTATCTTTTAGTCTTGTAAATGAATTGCTGCCTCACAGGCACTTCATGTTATGAAAACATTTCACATTCAACTGGAATAATTGTGCATTTAACTTCAAAGTTACAACCTGCCTCGGGTATTGATTTGTCAGGTCCACACTGGAACTGTAGAAACGTCAAAAGAATTGGCTCAGAATGGACTTACCATGTGCTGCAATCTTATTCTATCTTCTCTACAATCTCTACTGCAGATGCTGAATCAAAATTTCTCATGGTTCAGGTAAACTCAAATACTTGACAGCCATGGGTGAATGTTTAGTCTGCTTGAGCGAGACTTCTGGGTAGTATTATAAAATGAGAGGCGATTATGCTGTATCATTGCAAGCTTGCTCTATTGCTTTTAAATTGGTTTTGTATGCACAAATAGCTATGGAGCTGGGATATGTTCCTCATACAGATAGTTATTTAATCTCTTTTAAATTAAAAGAAGGCTGTGAAGTTGGTTTTATTTTTGAATCACTGCAGTAATGAATGATTGCAAAGGGATAATGGCCCTAGTAATACAAGCACGAGCGATGCCCAAGTGAATTCATTCACTGACTGTACAACATTCCTGCTGGTTATGGAACCATTTGGCATTAAGATCATCATTACTTTATAGGATCTGCTGAGAAATTGAATATAGAGTTTATGCCAGTTTCAGATGGGTGTGATTCAAAATCTGTGAGAAAGATTTCACTGTTTTCCATTTTGTTTTTCTTTAATATCAGTGATCAGAATCAGACAATGATGTGTAGGGCAGGTTAAGCAAAGAAAATTTAGATAAAACTAATGAAGTTACATAGAACCTGGGGCAACCTGCTTGAAATTGCTGAAGGATTCACCTTTCATGAGGTTAAAGCAGTTATTTCTTTATGTGGCAGGAACTATTTCACAAATACAAAGCCTTTACAAATAAAATCCATCAGCTCAAGCAATGCCTTGGTTTGTACATTAATGAGTCTTTTGATCACAATGAAAACTTGATTCTCTTTTATGTCCTTTGCTACTAAAATAAATTGCCTGAATAAAATACCTGCAGAGAACTGATCTGAAAATGAATCACAAAGTAGTAGTTTATTCTAAAAATTTACTGAAATCTCCTTGGAATTTGGTAACTCATAATTTCAGATATGTTATTACCTTAGAAATTATGATAACAAGGGAGCTGTGGTTAACTTTAATTCTTATTTAATCTCTTAAGGCTGTTATTCTGTTTATTTACACCACCATTGCTTCAAAATTATTTAATTTGTTCACTCTTAGAATTTTCCAATTTACATGTGACATTTAATAAAATGAACACTCTCCTAGCTTTCCCAAATTAGAATCAAAGGGGAAAAAGATGTATTTGTAATTCAAATATAGTATTTCTGATTTTTTTCTATAAAGCTCCTCATAACATCTTGATATCATGCTTGAGATGGCTCTGAAATATCTGTGGGCTAAATAGCTCTGAAAACATACATTAAACAGGAAACTGGTGCTATCATCATCATTGAAGTAAAATGTTCTTGTTAAATCTTTCCAATAAATCAGTCAATGAGGCGGTTATTTCATTTCTATGATCTAATGTCTTCTGCTACTTTTAATTAAAAATGTATCTAATCATGTAAACATTATTATGAGCAAAATATTTCCTACTTATGAGTTTTTAAGCGTCAGCAAACACATTTGGAAGTTTACTTAATAGATAATAAAAGTAGTGTCCCATTTTGCATAGAGCTAAGATATAGACAGCAAATTTTAGGAGAAGGATGGAGTCTTATGTTTATTTGAAGCAATCTGTAGATAACACTATGAAGTCTTCATTTAATGACCAACAGTAGACCATTAATTTAACAAGGCAATTGGTTTCAGAGAAGACATACTGAAATTTCAAGTAACCCAATTTCTATGTTTTCAGCACTGTCTATAAAAAAGCACATGACAAAACCTGCAATATATGATGGCATGTAACGACTGCATTTGCAGAGAACTGAGCAGCTGTCACTCAGTACATTGGGTGACACAAAGACAGAGGACAACAAAGACTTTCCACAAGGCTGACTACCCACTGTAGCCTCTGTTTAGGGATGTGGATGTACTGAAATATGTTAATGTGGGGTCATGTTCTAATGGGACATTAAAAAATCCAATGAAGAGAAAGAAACATTTTTTGCCAAAACTGGTATGCAACAGAGCCTCGGCTCCCTGCTGTTTCCCAGAGCCGTGGAGGCAGCTGGATAAATACTGGGATTGGCTCAAGGTGAGGGTCTGAAGTGAAATGTTACATCTATATGTAGATGAGCCAGCAGTGTGCCCAGGTGGCCAAGAAGGCCAATGGCATCTTGGCTTGTATCAGAAACGGCGTGACCAGCAGGTCCAGGGAGGTTATTCTCCCTCTGTACTCGGCACTGGTGAGACCGCTCCTCGAATCCTGTGTTCAGTTCTGGGCCCCTCACCACAAGAAGGATGTTGAGGCTCTGGAGCGAGTCCAGAGAAGAGCAATGAAGCTGGTGAAGGGGCTGGAGAACAGGCCTTATGAGGAGCGGCTGAGAGAGCTGGGGTTGTTTAGCCTGGAGAAGAGGAGGCTGAGGGGAGACCTCATTGCTCTCTATAACTACCTGAAAGGAGGTTGTAGAGAGGAGGGTGATGGCCTCTTCTCCCAAGTGACAGGGGACAGGACAAGAGGGAATGGCCTCAAGCTCCGCCAGGGGAGGTTTAGGCTAGACGTTAGGAAAAAATTCTTCACAGAAAGGGTCATTGGGCACTGGCACAGGCTGCCCAGGGAGGTGGTTGAGTCACCTTCCCTGGAGGTGTTTAAGGGATGGGTGGATGAGGTGCTGAGGGACATGGTTTAGTGTTTGATAGGAATGGTTGGACTTGATCCGATGGGTCTTTTCCAACCTGGTGATTCTATAATTCTATGCTCTATATGGAGCAATTCACTGTGGTACAGAGATCCATCAGCTAGAAGGAGAAGTGGGCTGTAGGGGTAGGTGGAATGGTGACTTGGTGAAGACAACAGTCAGTACCACCACTAATTTCCAGAGGGATGGATTTGTTTTTCTACATTGTAGGTATTGAGGCATTAAAAAAGTTGAATTTGCTGCTGAAAGGAAAACTGGATCTTCTCAGACGCTGCATTAACCGGCCTGCTGATCCTACTGGGGTCAGCAGGAACCTTGCTGGGGTTTCTTTCTCTTTTCTGTAGGGGCATTGTGAGGCTGAGAGGGGAGGCAGAGGCTGCCTGTTGTCAAGGAACAGCAGCACAATTACATCAAAATGATCTTTCATCTCCCTGTACTTCACCTGGAAGGCCCGCCTCACCATGGATAGAGGTATGGATCCATCCCACTCAGCATCTGGCTTTAACAGAAGTGCTTGAGTCAGGATTTGAGTTGCCCTAGGCTCTCTATATAGCTAATAATATAGAGGCACAGCCAGAGTGTGTTTTAGCTAATCCATACATTTAGCTAATCCAAATCCAAGAAACTCTCATGTTCAGTAAAGTTACATTCATGTAGGTCACAAAGAAGCCAGGATTTTTTAAAAAAATTGTAAAATCAGTTTCCTGAATAGCTTTTCAAGTTTCTCCCCTGTTCTTTTTACAAAGTCTCATTGAAGTCAGTAGTTTATACGTGATATCTTTTATCAGCTAAGTACAACAGATTTGACACCCCTGAAAATTTTCCATAAGAGTATCAATTATGTTCTATCAATAATTTGAGAAATATTTTGAATGGACTAGTCAAGAAATGATTATTCCATTATTATATTCCCTGACAGTCATTCTTTCACTCTCCTGCACAGAAAATCTTATCTTGTTAGCTGATGTTCGTTATGTAAAATTGCTGGATTCTTGGTCCACAAATTAGAGGGGAGTAGTGAGAATAATAATGAGATACACCTAGTAGAAATCATAAAATTTTCATTTAGAAATTATTTAGACTGCATGGTGACTGACTGCACAATAGTGGCACTGTGCAAATGATATTTAATGTTTAACTAGATTAACTATTATGAAATCTCTATTTTAGATGGTAAAGCTCAGTGTTTGAGAGCATCTTCTAAAATGCCAGTTGATAACCTGCTATTTTATACCTGAATTAATAATGTATGAGCACTGTTTTCTAGAAAAGAAAAGGAGCTTTGTTCAAAGTGCTGATAAGCGTCAAGTTGTTATGAATGTTGTCAGTCTTAAAGCACCTAACTTTATCAAACAGAAAGGAAAATCCTGTTGTTACTGCTCTGTACAGGAATGTCACAATGGGAACCTCTGTTTAGAGAAAGGCATCTCTAGGGCACCAAAATCACTTCATTCATCAGCATCAAAGTGAACTTACATTTAAATTAGAGGCTTGTTTATTTTCTAGAACCACTGCTAATCTGTTTCTATGGGATTTTCTTCCTATAGTGTGATTTCTGCCTACACTAACGTATCAGTTACCTTTTGTTCGCTGTAAGGCTCGCAGGGAAAGGGTTCGGAAGTCTTGGGTTTGCAGGCAAACAATATAATAAATTCTTAGGTGTGACATTGACAACCACTTCTTAATGTAAGATTTCAGCTTCTCTGCAGTTCCTGAGGAGTGCTCGTTTGACTGAGTGATGAAAGGTCTGGCAGTCATGCCTGTCTGTAACAGGAGCCACTGAGGTGTTCTGCCCAAATAATCCCTATCATGCCACTAAGGGAGTCAAAAGCCGAGCTTCCAAAGGGCATTGGTTTGTGATTTAGATTATTTGTGCTTGTGGGTGTGTGCTTGAGCTGCAGACTTCATGGTTGGCACCTTCTTTGGCTTTTATATCTCCCTAGTTCAAATGCACTGGCTTTAAAATTAGCATCATTTGCACTAGACACTCTAGTGTGTCCCTCGGAGTAGCATCAACAATGTGCATATTTTGAATATTTTACAGTTTTTTTTTTCAGGGTACAGTCCTTCCTGGATAAACAGAAACACAACTTTATACCAAGTGTGATTAATTTTCAGTGAAGGTGCACAGAAATCATGGACGTGCTGTCATTTGCTGAAATGAAGTCTCATTTCAGCAGGGAGTTAAACAAGACTATGAACAGTACACTCCAAAATTATCCTGTAGGCATGTCAGGTATGTACGTGATGCAAATCTTGCACTAGAAGATCATAAACTTTACTCAAAAATATACGGAAAAGGTTCACATTGTCCATTGTGGATAGGGGTTATTGAGGGAATGGGATCTGAGCAACCAAAAATCTCATTAGGTTACTCCTATTGTTTCCCATGCAGAATCGATGCAAAATTAAAGGATGTTGCTGGATCTAATCTGCTTCAACAACAACAAGAAGGCATCAGAAATACAGTACTCTATTCATTATGAGTTTAAATATAAGTACTACAGTATTTGTATGTTTATACTTCTGTAAATCTATTCACAACTAACTGCTAATTATATATACAAATGTTTTTACCTATTAGCTTCTTGAAAATAAAACAGAACTGCATGCATTAATAAGAAACCATTATGATGGAAAAGAGAACGTAATAGTTTTTTTTATTTTTGTATCATGCTATAATTGCTTTCCTTGAAGTATGCTTATAAACATCTGACTGTGTATTCTTAATTGGTAATTGTGCCTTCAGTGCTTTCAGCTGTTAATATATAGATTTCCTAGGAGCTGTTACTTGAGTAAATTGCCATATTTAGCAGTCTTACCCTCTCAGATCCTTTTTCAAGCCATGGGGATTATTTCTTGCTGTGCTAAGGCAGCAGGACTTTCTCTCTTAATTCTTATCATTCCATTAAGTAAAGCCATTGAGCAAATAGCTGTTATTATAATAGTATAGATTTTCCTTTGCACCATTAGAGTGAAAATAAAGTTGATAATTGACCAATATCTTATAGCATTTATCCAGTGTCTTAATTTAATGCAGTCCCTGTTCAGGTGTTCTGTTTGTTGCCTATAAATACTAAGAAGTGATCAAGTCTGTGTGAGTAAGAAGTCCTGGTTAAACAGGAATGAACCACATGGGCTGTGACTTATCAGTCAGCACAGAATAATTGCCCTCCAAAGGAGAGTCTTGATTCTTACTCTCAGTCTTTCAATTTGTTGGAGGCATCTTTACTCTGTTTGATTTCTTTTATATGTTCTTACACTGCTGATCACTCCATGATTTTAAGACAGAATTTTCAAAGGACTCAAATAAGTGCACGTACCCAAATCCAACTGATTTAGCCCTACATTGAAGAGATTTTTCACGCACTGGAATTATCCTTGCTTTCCTTAAGTCATTGAAAAATGCTCACTTCTTGTAGTAAGAACTAGGTGGCATGAATCTGCCTTTTTTTCAGCTCAACATCTAGACACTCCAGAAGAAAGACAAGGAAAACCAACTTATTCTGAATAGGCACCACGGTCTTCCACTGCATAGTCACTGCAGTACAGAATAAAATTCCCTGTCAACATTCCTCACCTACAACTGAGTTCTGAAAGAGATCGTGCTACCACGAGGGCTGTTTCCCTATATAAATTCAGCTGCTAGGGAGGATTAACATTTTTAATGGCAGCATTTGCACTATCTTTTCAATATGAGGCCATATCAGCCCCTTTCCTGATGAGTTGTCAGGGCAAACTTCTGCAATGATCACCTTTCAAAGTCTCGTCTTGATTCAGATAGTATCTTGTGAAAAGAAGAAGGCTGCCTTTGTGATAGGCTCTTTAGAAATTCAAAGATAATCAGCATGGTGGAAAAGGCATGTACTTCAGAAGACAAGAGAAAATTAAAACAAAAATGAAGCCCTTAGCATGATTTAAGTCATCATGCACTTTATTAAACTTTTGAGTTGGGATATCTGAAGTATAATGCTTTTGTTTTATATCTAAAGGGATAGGAAAGGAAGAAAAAAAAAGCAGAACTGTAGGAATTATCATTATCATTATAATATCAAGAAATGGACAGCTTTTCAAAATAAGGGTAAGAAAAGGAGCGGATTGCACAAGAAAACATAGGCAAACCCCAGACATACAAGGGGTATTTACGTTCACATCGCATACACAGAAGACATTGGAATTTTTTTTCAGAGTCCAAGTTAATGGTCAGTTCCCAAAAATATCCAACTTTCCAGTTTTCACGTCACAGCTTCACTCAATCTGAGAACAGATTGAGCTCACCTAGACTCTTTGTTTAAAAAAGAAATAGAGGTTGGCAATATGGTTTATGTTTTCACCTCCCATGAGTTGTTTGGGCTTATGTTATTCTTGCTGTAGCTCTGTTTTGATCAAGGGACAATTTCCTGTTAAGTCCGTCATAAAAGACCCACAGAGACTCCATGAGTTGAAAATCTCAGACTTTGATGAAGAACTTCCATAAAGCAATTTTAAAGCAATGAGTTTATTTATGTTCAAGGAATAAGGAAAAATAACTCAGAGAAAAGGAGTGTGTGTTATGGTAATTGTGAAAGCAATTTAGCTTTTTCTTTTACATGTCTAAGTTCTTATCTTCGCTCATGATCAAGGTAGCTCCCTGAGGTAGGACCAAGTGTGACAAGATGTAAATTCCCTTTTCATATCCTGATCACGTGCTATTCTTTCATACTTTTTCTTCTTTTTTTCTCTTTTTTTCTTTTATTTTCTTTTTATTTTTTTTAAGTGCTTCAATTTCCTTGCTATTCACAGTTCCCACATTCAGATATGGGAAGAAACTAAAGCCACATCCTTTTGCTGCTCTGCAAGGACTTCAAGGTCTTTCTCAAAACAGAGAGTAGTTTGTATTTTTCCAGTTAACATTTTCAATTTTCAACATGGGAATTCCTGCTGTGAAAGAATGACTTGTGTAAGGAAACACCAAAGTACATGTTCAGCTCATTAGGAGCGTAGGAGTGTAGTTTGTAGTACTAAGTTGATTTTGCTGTGGTTTACCATCCTTTGGGAGATCATTGACTAATTCATAAGGAATGAAAAATAACAATAGCCATTTCTGCATAAGGTAAACAGTGAGTTGCATATGGAAATAAAGATAACATTTTTTACATTCCTCCCCACTTCACAGCCTTACCATGTAATCCTAAAACAATAAATAGCTAAGAATTATGTTGTATTTGCAACACACTAATTCTGTCCTCTCGGCAGTGCCTCTGGGCTTTTAGAATGTTTTTTCTTTGGTTTTTGAGGTTTTTTTTGCTTCCCCTCTACTAACCAAAAAGTGCCATGGAATCTTTTCGAACACCAAATGTTGATAATTCCATGTACTCCTTACAATGACAAAAGGCAGACAAAAATATGGTGGAGAACTATGCAAAGCGAAATCTCAATGCTTATGTCTGGTGGATACAGTTTTGTTTGCCCTTCAGCATTACAGGAAAAGTGATGTGAGTGACATTGGAGAATGAATGGGCTAAGGCTGACAGCAGCAGCAAACTGCATAGTCATGTGGCAGCGTATGCCTGAGCCCTTGCACTGCTCGCAGGGGCAAATCAAAAATCTACAAGTGATTTCACCTAGTTCACCTATACATATGCTTTGTGGTAGGAAAGCCAAGCTCCAAACTTCTGACATGATGCTGTACATGGTTTAAAACACTGGAATACTGTAACAATATGATTGACAAGGTCAGAGGTTCTCATCCTGTGGATTGTAAGCCCCAACATGATGAGAAACATCTTCATAAAGAGTCACACAGTATTTTATATCAGAGTGATTTAGCAGCAAACCAGTTTTCCCAAGGTAGAAGAGTGAAAGCAGGCCCTAACTAGTGGTTGCAAGTGACTCCAGTACCCCGAGACAAGCCAATTTCCATAACTGCTGAAGGCTGAGCAGTTCCTACAGACAGCTACAAGGTTGAAGAGGATTAAGAGAAAACATACAAAATAAGGCACAGGTTTTCCTCCCTCCTCCCTCAGGAGCTCAGCTGATGTAGTGATGTCAGGCTTGTGTCATGATGGTGACTTAAAAGAGGATCACCATCACTTTCTAATACTTGAAAAATCTTGATCTAGAGCAATCCTGTCTGACTGCACAGGAAACCTTGCCCACTGCTTTTCTAGCTGCAATCTAGTTGACATTTCCATTCAGGAATATTTACATTAGGCAAGGAATCTGAGATTAATTAATGTATTTTAACATGTCAAACTCAGAGATAAACAGCAGAGATTTGTGAACTCTTTGTTAGATATCATGAGAGCCAAAGACAGAAAAGAATTCTTGTAAATTTTCTGATGAAAAGCTATTATTTAAAACTTTCACAATCCATTTGTTTTAAGCATAAGAAGTTTACACAGCTTGTGGGAAATCAGTTTTTGGGACATTAAATGTCTGTTTCTGTAGTTCTTTTATCTCATTTCTCCATCTTCCAAGCAACCAATAAAACAAAAAAAATGCTTATAAAATAGCTGTTAGAACCAGCAAAATTACTTATTTACTTATATAAGATGCTTTATCCCAGGATTTTTTTTTTCTATAACACATAGTGTGCAGCATGCACTGTCGTGTCTTCTTCCCTTCAGTGGTGGGAAGGTATCTTATCAAATTCAGAAAGATCATGAGCTAACTATTTTAAAGGGTGGCATTGTTTTCACACGGAAAGCATTGAAACCATATGGTCTTTACTTTTTTCTTGTCTTGTGCTTTCATCTAACAGATATTTATGTTTGAAAGTATTGGAAAGCATTTAGCTTCTGAATCCATCCCTACCTTCTGGCACTCTTCTTAATTTCCAAGTTTTTACACCAATGAAAGATGCATTACAGCATGGAAATATTTTTCCCTTTCTCATATCTACCTCCCAAGTCAAGTGTTCAGTGGTACTGAGGAAACAAAACAAGCTGAGGACTGTCTGAAAAGAGGTAGTTTTGTCTGAAAGATTTTAAGCCCCTTTTTTTGTTTGAACCAGTGCATGGAAAAAAACTTTCAAAAACATGCATGATTTTACTAGGAATTATGAAGTGAAAAACAGTTAAAATTGTATGTTGGATGGTGAATATCTGAAAATTAAATTTATCTGGAGTCATTCTACACCTGAGATAATTGAAAGCTTTTATGAATAAACACATTTAGGATACTTCAGTATGTGCATGCACATAACTACAGTTCATCTGAAGAATGAGAGTTAAGCTGGTCTTGTTTACTTGCAAATCTGATGTGTAATCAGTTTTTTCAGAGGCTGAAACATGGCTGATGCCACATCTCATATTTTTCAGGCAGCACCTCCTTGTGTGACGTGTCCCAGGGGACACGATAACTTGCACTTCAGGTCACATGTAGATGAAGCAGATCCCTGCACCTTAAGCAGAGTTAATCTCAGCTCCCCTGCCCTCTGTGTCATTGTGCAGGTTAAAAGAAGTTTGAGGCATGGGCAGTGAATGAGCATGTTTAGGAATCTTGGGTTGAACCATAATCCTCTTTGTGCAGATGAATGCTTAGCTGTATATTCCACTTGCCTCTGTGTCATGGTTAAACCCCAGCCATCAACTAAACACCAGAGAGACAGCAGCAATGCCCTGGCCTTCTGAGCCAAATTCATAGTCACGCATCATTAGGGAGCTGTGAAGGGACAATCATGCAAGAATAAGTTACTCTATGACTTCTTATTTTGTTCATTGCGTTTGCCTCGTCAGTATGCACACAGCAATTCTCATTTGTGCCCTGAAGTATCTAGCTCCTTCTCTACCAGTTATTCCCTTGTCATCAGAAACTTTTTTCCTCCGCATGGGTCACAGACACTTTAGTGAATGTCAGTGACTTAATTTTGGTGTTAAATCCAGGGAATGTAGTATGTCATGATGCATCCCAGATCTGAAGAAGCCACAGGCCACCCAGCAGCAAGAGTGAGAGTTTTCAGGGGAAGTAAGACACATCAGACAAACAAGCCAAGAAGACTTGGCAAACCATTTATATAGTGGCTTAAATGACTGTTGCCTAGCAAGGAGTCACTCTGGCTAACCAGAAAGTCAAACGTAAGGACGAGTACACGTGGTGACAATTATTTATGATTATTTCCAGTTTCAAAGGGATTCAGGAAGTTACTTCAGTGCATTTTCTGTCTGCATGGCTCTGACTTCTGACCTTTTAAAGATGTTTACCCACCATCAATTACAGAGTTTGTCTTTATTTACTTTTTAAATTGTAGTGGCTTTCCCTGACACTGGGCAAAACTATTTTCTTTCTTATGACAGACAGCAGTAAAAGAAACTGTGCTCAGTTCAGATTCAGTGCCCTTGTTACTGCCAGTGCCATGCTAGGTAGCCCGCTCTTAATGTTCTTTTCTGACCAAAATGATTCTATGATGAGCCTTGTTAGCTCTTAGGGGATTTTGAGCTGCTCCCTGGTGCTGGTGGTGTGAAACAGGACAGCTGCACTGGAGTTACCTCTTCATTGCAAAGAGACACCTACCTTAGTCTACCTGGTATTAAAATTGGTCTTTGTCATGCAAATGCAAAATGAGAGTATTTAAATAAATCAAAGAGCTTGAAAATTAATTGATAAATTTAGAAGCATTTCACATTGATCCCCAGAGAAAGACATTAATGTAAAAGAATCAAGCTCTAGAGAAATTTTTTTTTCAAATATTTGGCTTTAAAGGAACTATACTGAACATATTTATGGTAGAATACAAAGGTGAATGAAAATAGTTTACTGCTGACCTATAAGATATGCATAGATATATGTAATGTTAAGAAAGAAGAAAAATGCCAGCCTCTTGGAAGTAAATCTCAGATAAACCTTAAGAGTTAAACCACAAAGGCCAAGAGTATCTTTACATCTGCAAGTGGAAAGCGCAGCATGGGCATGAGGTCAGTGCTGGAAAAAAACAGTCTATCATCCACCTGCCTTTACAGACATTAGATCTGAGATACAGACTGATTTTTTTTTTCACTTTGAGGTTATGTGAATCATTGCGGTCTTGTTCCCTCCCGTAAATATTTTACAATCTGTGGTTAAAAAAGCTCTGTGCATATGGCAATTTCTTTGATTCTTTTTTCTTCAAAATCTCCCTTTGGGGCAAATAGGGATAAAACCACTTACATTCTCATATAAAGGCCTAAAAAGTGCTACCACATACCCCTGGACTGTCTTTTTATATGGTACCTACTTGCTCTTGGAGCTGTGTTTAATTTACGCAGCATCTTGCACACAGGGATCTTGGCTTACCTTTTGTTCTGTCACAAGAAATGAAACAGTAAATGTACCTTCTTCTGGCTCTGTTCTGGCTCCAGGGCTGGAGCTGTGCACCTACCCGTCAGCTACGCGGCTGTCAGGTTAAGCAACTCGTGTCATGATACTGGTTTTGATTACATGCTATGAGTACATACCACATAGATATTGCCCTACTATGTATTTCTTTCCTGTCTGACTCTTGCCAAGTGATTTGAAGTGTCTAAATCTTTATTCTACTGAGAAAATAATAGGGAGTCTGTAAAGATGTGAATGTGAATGTCTGTGTTCAATGGGTGCCTGTCTGGAGCTTAACTCAGAGGGCCACTAGAACTTCCAGTTAAAGATGCTGCCTTGGAATACAGAGCCAAAACATTTCCACAGTAAAGGGAAAAATAAGTAAATCACTAACACTTTGGGAGGCTTTTTGAAGCTAAATTTTGGCTAAAAGCTCAAAGGCAATTTCTGTGTATTTTTTTTCTGTGGATGTGAGTGTTTCTAGGGAAATTCTAGAAGTCTAAGAAACTTTCAGACTACAATGGCAAATCCTTTATAATAGTTATCAGTTATTTTTAAAAAGTTGCAATGCTTGATGATTTTAATGATGTCTTTTAATTTAGTCCATGTAAACAGACAAACTAAAAATAGGAATTTTGACATCCATCACATTTTGTATAAGAGGCTATCAGTAGTTGTATTCAGGTATTACACCTCTGATATTACACTGCTTTTGGAGTACAGGCCTCACAGATTCTATTTCAGCATCAGGTCTTGCAAAAATTGCTCTTCATAGGACCTGTATCTACAAAAACTTAAACACCAGTCATTGAGTTTATGTGAAGGTATTTGAGACTAAGTATTTCCTCATAATTTGGAGGTTTGTCTCAACAAAGCTTCAAAATAAGAAGTAAAAAGGCTCATAAAATTTGGAAACTCATTAAAACATTTGGCATTTATACAATATCCAAATATGCTACTAAGAAAACATATGAAAGATTATTTTCAGTCTGTGTTGAGATTAAAATGAGCCATATCATAGGGAACTTGCAGAGTCATGTTCAGTGGTAACAGATCATGCAGAAGTCTTTCTCTGGTGTTTCCATTAACACGCTGAGCTTCACAGCCAGGTATGAGCCTTGGGGTATCATAAAAGTGTCACAGCTGATGGTAGACTTTAAATTTTAAACATTAACATCTGGGGAATCACAAGGACAACTAAAAGATGATTAACACTAGGATTCGGATGTTTTCCTCAGACGGACAATATGCCTTTTTTCTTTCATTCAGTCATATAATATAATATCTATTTAAAAGTTCATCATGATGTCAGAACACTTTCTAGAAAGAATGACATAAACCCAGATTTCTGATGGCTTTTGGCTCTTTGAAACAGGATGACAGGTACTTGGGTTAAAGGAGTCATTAGACATTTAAGCATATTATATTTCAGATTCAATTTGAGTAACTGTATCTCCAGGCACATTCATAATTAATGGATTAAGTTAATATTTTACCATCACTAAAGAGTAGTGTCGAAAGGGTTTTGTGAGTTTGGACAATTTTCTTGGTTAGGTGGCTTTGAAAGTATAATGTCTTTTGCAGCCTGCTCTGAAGAGAAATACATCCTTCTGTGTGTAAGAGGGCAAACATTGATGTACAAGGCACTCTGGGCCGCTGAATCTGTTCAAAGTTTGTATCCCACTTCCCGCCACCTTATATGTGTCCTCTGAGCCTGTGTGTTTGCAATAGAAAAAGTCCTCTGGCAGACTACAAAACATTTCAAGTTTGAGAAATGTTCTCATACAAAACAGCATTGGTCAATGGATCTGGTTTATATATGATAATTTCAAGGTTTTGAGTAAGCTATTTCTATGGATATCTAAAATTGTAATGTAAGGAATCATAATATTCAATAATTCTGGCAGGGATATAAATAGTCATGCTTGCACTTCAGAGTACAAAAGAACTGCTGAACAACAGCAGCAGGGAAAATGTTTCTGGACAATGTAATGAGGACTGCAAGTTTTCCTGTGAATTCTCCTAAAGCAAGTATTATTGTAGTATTGAAATTGTTATTATTAATTTCTTTAATTATGCATATTACATTAATATTATAAAATTTTGTAAGAACTAGAAATAACAATTATATGGTGACAGAAAATAAGATAGTTTCACCAGAGTGTTAGACTCTTAAGACTTCAGAGTGGCATCATCAACTCTGTTTCTTTGTAAATGGAAGCTGGCGGAAGTGAAGAAGCATAATTCATATACATTGGATTTCTTCCCAGTTCCTAATTTTCCATTACTATTGAGTCTGTGGGAACCAGTCTCAATCCAACTCCCATGATATTTAAAGAACTGTCTTAAATACAGATAGATTTGTGACTACATATTAAGACAAACACACACACACACAGAAAAAGAAGCAGCTCCATAGGAGAACAAATCCCAATCTTTTGTGCCTTGTTCAGTGTATAAATCTTGGAGGGTTCAGACTTGTTCTTCTGCAGCTGCTCTACACATAGGGATCCATGGAAGTACATTAGACACTGTTGTAGCTTTATATAAACACTGGGAAACTCCCTACCAAGAACTCCAGAATAAGCAAAACCAACGAGATGAGGAGCTGTCCAGAAGTCAGACAGAGGACAGAGAAATGGCCATAGTGCACATATTGCCCTTCAAAATATGTTCTTGTTACAGTTAAAGCCTGTAGTATATTTGACGCCATCCGGTGATGATTTTCTGGAAACAGAAACAGGAAGAAAGCTTAGGAATGACCACATTGCACCTTCAGTGCTGCTCTCCAGGCCATGCTTCTTTATTTCAATAGAATCACAATAGCATGAGTGCTTGCAGTATCAGGAAGTTTTCGATGTCTCATATGTGCTGGGGCACAAATCTTTCTGCTGTCACAGAGAGCACCATGCTAGAATTGCACAAAGGTAATATAAGGTTCCTCTTGAATACCATATAAGAAAGTATACAATTATTACAAAAATGAAAATGCAAAAAATGCAGATTTTCTCCCTGCTCAGTTGAGAAGAAATTAGAAACTTGAATCTGATGTTGCTCAATGAACTTCATATACAATTTTCTTTATATACAATTGACCAAAGGAGAGGTCATGAAATTAAGTAATCTACAGATTGTTCAGGGCTAAATAAATATTCTAACCTTACAGCCTTTGCTACATTTGTCACTGCATGTATGAATGCTAGGGATACGTACTAGACCCAAGGAATGGTGTCATGCTTACCAGCTCAAGCTGATTTTATTATTGCTATTTATTTTCTTTCCCTGTTTTTTTTTTTGGTTTTTTTTTTAATACATAACAGCAAATGGAATATGAGATGAGGCTCTTAAAGGAAAAACTACAGACTGGGGCTGAGGATGATGGGGTTGAAAGTAGTATCTTCAGTGTACCCAGAATAGATAGGCAGATTCTCTGAGCTGTGCTTTTCTTTTCCAGAGGTATTTATCATCAGAATCAGAGAGCAAAGTGAACATATGATAACTAATGAGCTGCAAAGTACAGCATGCCAAGTAGAAGAAAGGAGAAAAGAAGCTGTGTGAAGATCAAACTGCTTTTCTGGAACACTTCCTGCTGTTTCAGTATCTCTTATTTTTACACTGGTATATTAGCTATGACTGAATGAGTCAAAACGTCTGGCAGCTCTTATGCCAAGAGAATTACAAGTGGTTGTATGGAAAAGAAATACTGTTCCTTTCCTGTTGATATCTTTTATTTTTAATAGTAAAAGCAGCAGCAACAGTACCACAAAATGCTTCCTTCACACAAGGAATTTCCAAGGTAAGAGTGAAACAAGGAGCAGTCTGAATGTATAGTCCTTATTGTGGCAAAATCTCTGGTTCAAGTCAATGAGCTTTACCCTGCAAAGGGATGGCAGAACCTGCCAGGTGAACTCCTTACTGTGGCCCTGAGTGCGAGCAATGAGCAGGAAATTTGGAAAACAATTGGTTTTCACAAAGAGTGCTATCCAGAGTGAGAGACCTTAAATTTAGGTTGACAGTAATCTACCTGATTTGCAGACATTGTGCTATAATGGTATCTGTCAATGGCAGTGGAGGATTACCTGGTATTTCAAGCAATTTATTGTAATAGATATAACCTGTTCCTTGTGACTACTCACCACCTTTCCATCTGCTGAACATTTGGAAGAGACAGTTTCCATCCAAATTGGATCAGATACTAACTACGCTGGCACAAAAAACCCGTTAAAGCCAGCTACTCCTGCTTGGCAAAATTTGTCCTAGACAAAGCTAAAACCGTCTTCCACTTATGACATTTGACATGCTCTGTTTGTTCTAGCAAAATAGGTCCTGTGTAATGAAATAGAGGATTTGGTAAAGGCTATTTTTCTACCGTTCAAAACCCAGAGGGCTCCGATTTCTCAAAGCTAAGAAAATTGTGAAATTGTGAGTCCTATCAGTGAGAAAACAATATAAATATTAATGATAATAGCAAGGAAGTATTTACAGGACTGCAAAAAATGCATTTTAGTGTTTGGCAAATTTTACTGTGCTCTGCAGAAATTTTCCACTGTCCCACTGTACTTTAGCCTGTGACACTCAGTTTTTGCAGTCCAGGCTTTATAGTAACCCACTAGTTTTAAGTTCGGGTTTTACAGAATGCAGACAGTGCCAAGATGTTTCTCTACACACTCTAAGTCATCTATCTTCCTTTTAAATGCCAGTTTATATAAGTAAACTTCAGTTCATGAACTTCTAGTCTCTGTCTATATTACTTAATAGCTTCTTAAGCTTCCCCTGACAATGCAAAACTGAGTTTTATTTTCTTTTTTTTATTTCTGCACCACATAAGGTAGCCCTGAAAAGTACCTGTAGGGTGCAGTTTGTCACACACTGTCATTCCTCAGGATGAAAATCCCAGCTTTGAGAACACCCTGAGATTTTTAGTTTCTTTTAAAAATAAAGATATGGTAGTAACAGCACTCATATTTAGGTTCTAAAAGGAATGAGAACTAAAGCCTCTCTTTTTCCCAATAAGAATGCACATTTACCTCCTTTCTTAATTCCTTGACGGCCTTTTATTTTCTAACTGAGTCTCTTCCTTTTCATTAAAGCTTCATAGAAAGTGTGATCCTGTTATACACCATTCATACATGCTCTAGTATTTGTGCAAATATCACAGAATCACGGAATGGTTGGGGCTGGAAGGGACCTCTGGAGATCATCCAGTCCAACCTCCCTGCTAAAGCAGGTTCACCTAGAACAGGCTGCTGAAAAGGAACACGTACAGGCAGGTTTTGAGTCTCTCCAGAGCAGACTCTACAACCCCTCTGGGCAGACTGTTCCAGTGCTCTTTCACTCTCACTGTGAAGATTTTTTTCCTCATGTTGGGGTGAAACTTCCTGTGCTGCAGTTTGTGCCTGTTGCCCCTTGTTCTGTTGCTGGGTATCATTCAGAAAGGCCTGGTCCTGTCCTTTTGACACCTGTCCCTTAGCTATTTATAAGCATTAATAAGATCCCTTCTCAGTCTTCTCTTCTCCAGACTAAACAGACAGAGCTCGCTCAGTCTCTCCTCTTAAGAGAGATGTGCCAGTCTCCTGGTCATCTTCGTGGCCCTCCTCTGGTTCTCTCAGTAGTTCCGTGTTTTCTCGAACAGGAGAGCCCAGAAGTGGATGCAGGATTCTGGATGGGACTTGGCTAGGGCAGAGTAGAAGAGAATAGCCTCCCTTGACCAGCTGGCCACATTCTTCTTGATGCACCCCACGATACCAGTGGCCTTCTTGGCCGTGAGGGCACGTTACTGGTTTGTAGTCAGCTTGTCATCCACCAGAACTCCCAGGTTCTTTTCCTCAGCGCTGCTTTCCAACTGCTTTTCCAGAGCTGCTTTTCCAGCTGCTTTCCCTAAGCTGCATTGGTGCATGGAATTATTCCTTGGTAGGTGCAGGACTCTAGGCTTGACTTCATTGAGCTTCATTAGGTTTCTCTCTGCCCAGCTTTCCAGCCTGTCCAGGTCTCACTGAATGGCAATACAGTCTTCTGTTGTATCAGCCACTCCTTCCAGGTTTGTATCGTTGGCAAACTTCCTGAGAGTACACTCTGTCCCCTCATCCAGATCATTGATGAATATGTTGAACAAGCCTGGGCCCAGTACCAACTTGTGGGGAGCAACGTGGCTGCAGACTTTCAACCAGACTCTGTGCCACTGATCACAACCCTCTGAGCTCTGCCAGGCAGCCAGTTCTCAAACCACCTCCCTGTCCAGTCATCTAACCCACACTTCCTAAGCTTACCTATGAGGATGTTATGGGAGACAGTGTCAAAAGCCTTGCTGAAGTCAAGGTAGAGAACATCCACTGCTCTCTCCTCACCTGCCCGGTTAGTTATGGCATCATAGAAGGTTATCAGATTGGTCAAGCATGATTTCCCCTTAGTGAATTCATGTTGGCCAGTCCTGAAAACCTTCTTTTCCTCCAGATGCTTGGAAATAACATCCAGAACAAGCCGTTCCATCAGCTTCCCTACTATGGCTTCAGACAGGCTCTCATGGTTGATTAAGTTGATGCTGGGACTTGTAAAAACAAATGTGTATTTCATTGCAGTGTAGACCTGATGTATTTTTGTTCTTTCATTGAATTTTAATGAAAAAAAATTATTTTAAACAGTAATATCTGGTGATGTTTGTGTCCCAGCTGGGATATATCTCACTGAAAGTATCTGTTGTCTAGTAATGTCTAACAAGTGTAAGTATTTATATACTTTCTTATGACTCAGTACCACAAGCTATCAATTTCTGATACATTTCTTTTGCTCTGCATAGTAGAATTGGAAGTTCTTTGTACACTGCAAGGAAAAAAGTTTTCTGCTTGTTTTCTATACAGCTTCTTAACGGTATAGTAGAAGATGAGATTCGGGAGTGGCTTGGGATGTTTTCTTGGTTTTATAAGTAATTGGCACTGCAAGTTTTCTATGGCAAGAAATTTTCTTTTCACTCCACTTTTATTTACATTGTTGTTGTTTTGGACCAGATGTCGTTACTAATGCCTAATTAGTAGATATTCATGAAAAGCTAGAAGACTTTCTTAAACCATCTTAAGACACTGGCCAAAGAGAGTGTGCTATACTACTAAATATTCAGAAGAGTACAGAATTACAGTCTCATATTTTCACTTTTTCAGTCCTGCAGGATCCATACTGATCTTGCATGAAATTTAAAAGTTCACTAACTTGTGGATACAGTAGTGCTGAACACAGAACTTTACCCCTCTGGGAAAAGGTATTTTTCAAGGATGCTTTGAACCAATTTAAACATTCACTATTCACACATTTCATTTAGCAGTATTTGGAGGTTTAACAGTATAACTCCAGAATTGTTTAAGTTGCCTTTTTTTTCCCCTGTGATAATGAATATTTACATTTTGAATCATTCATGCAAGTCTTAAATTTTTAAAATGTGAATACATTTTTTTCTTCTTTACTCCACTTGTATCTTAAAAGATTCCATAGACCGAATACTTATGTTCATAAATTCTTGTCAGTCCCAAGGGATGACAAGGTGGAGATATAAAATTAACTTTTCAATAGGACACAGATAAAAGACAGGACTCTTGGTAGCTTATGTCACCCACTAAGAAGCAGTGAAATGTTGTTTCTTTGTAATAAGTATTTCTCCAGCAGTGTTCCAGGTCTTTGTTAACAGTTCTGTGATAAGAAATGAACCTAAGAAGGGCTCATTCATTCAGTTCAAGATCCTAATATCCCACAACTGTCTGAAGAGCAACAAAGGTGGGCGTTGCGGGGAGCACAAATGCCATTTCACCTGCATCTAATAGTTTTGTTGGGGTAACTAGTCTGGTGTATTATTTAAGCCATAGGAGTTTGTTTCCAGTTTATTCTCAGTTTTTGACTGAGTACTTTTTCTGTTACTTTAATGAAAGAAATTCTTCACATGGAAAGAAACAAGGGAGGTGAGTGCATTCTTTCAAAATGATACAAGCATACTGTAAAAAAGATAAGCTTTGGGAAGTCCAGCAGTTATCGGTTTCCCTGTCTGGGTTATTTCTGAGGTAGACCAACTATTTGACAGACTATTACACTTTCTTCTTAATTTATATAGAGTATAAAAACAGGGGAATGAGGGCTACTATGATTCTTAAATCAAATTAAGGATTTAGTTGGAATATAGAATCCTAAAACAAAATTCACATGGAGCATATTGAGGCAAAGTTGAAAAGAAAAAGTTTAAGGTATGTATGACTATATGAATATATTTAGCTTAATATAGTTGTTAAAAAGTTGGACTTTAAAAAGTTGCACTATAAAAATATGTTAGGAGATACACAGTAATTTTTTCCATGTAATTTTTATGTGACAATAAGATTATAGAGAACAGGGTTTATCCTAGAATAAAAATATTGAATACTTGTGGAAATATTTCACAGTAGAAAAGAAGAAGTGGGTATATCAGAATTGAATTTACAGAAGAAAAAGCTACAAGTTCTAAGGTAGGCTCATTCCATTCATAGTGGTTTTGTGCAGGTCTTGCCAAACTAACCTGATCGCCTTCTATGACAAAGTGACTCGGCTGCTGGATGAGGGAAAGGCTGTGGATGTATCTTCCTGGACTTCAGTAAAGCCTTTGACACAGTTTCTCACAGCATTTTGCTTGAGAAACTGTCACCTCTGGCCTGGGCAGGCACACGCTCTCCTGGGTGGAAAACTGGTTGGCTGGCCGAGCCCAGAGAGTGGTGGGAAATGGTGTGAAATCCAGCTGGAGGCCAGTGACAAGTGGGGTTCCCCAGGGCTCAGTGCTGGGCCCAGCCCTGTTCAATGTCTTTATCAATGACCTGGATGAAGGCATCGAGTGCACCCTTAGCAAGTTTGCAGATGACACTAAGCTGGGTGGAAGTGTTGATCTGCTGGAGGGTAGGGAGGCTCTGCAAAGGGATCTGAACAGGCTGGACCGCTGGGCTGAGTCCAATGGCATGAGGTTTAACAAGGCCAAATGCCGGGTCCTGCACTTGGGGCACAACAACCCTGTGCAGTGCTACAGACTAGGAGAAGTCTGTCTAGAAAGCTGCCTGGAGGAGAGGGACCTGGGGGTGTTGGTTGACAGCGACTGAACATGAGCCAGCAGTGGCCCAGGTGGCCAAGAAGGCCAATGGCATCTTGGCTTGTATCAGAAACGGCGTGACCAGCAGGTCCAGGGAGGTTATTCTCCCTCTGTACTCGGCACTGGTGAGACCGCTCCTCGAATCCTGTGTTCAGTTCTGGGCCCCTCACCATAAGAAGGATGTTGAGGCTCTGGAGCGAGTCCAGAGAAGAGCAACGAAGCTGGGGAAGGGGCTGGAGAACAGGCCTTGTGAGGAATGGGCTGAGAGAGCTGGGGTTGTTTAGCCTGGAGAAGAGGAGGCTGAGGGGAGACCTCATTGCTCTCTACAACTACCTGAAAGAAGGTTGTAGAGAGGAGGGTGCTGGCCTGTTTTCCCAAGTGACAGGGGACAGGACAAGAGGGAATGGCCCAGGGGAGCCACCAGGGGAGGTTTAGGCTGGACATTAGGAAAAAATTCTTCACAGAAAGGGTCATTGGGCACTGGAACAGGCTGCCCAGGGAGGTGGTTGAGTCACCTCCCCTGGAGGTGTTTAAGGCACGGGTGGACGAGGTGTTTAGGGGCATGGTTTAGTGTTTGATAGGAATGGTTGGACTTGATGATCCCGTGGGTCTCTTCCAACCTGGTTATTCTATGATTCTATGATTCACATGATAGTTGATTTCTTCGATCTGTTTCCATAAAAAGTAATTGCTCTAAAGAAGCTAGAACATCTTCTCAGTGTTCAGCTGACACTGTTATGACATAGCACAACCATATTATTGCAAGGACAATTTTGTTGCATCAATATTCTCATGCATGTGGTCTATTTATTGTCAGTTCACCATTGTATTAAATGAATTTAGCAAACTGATTGTATAGCAAAAAAGCTGTTCCCTTTTTTGAGTAAATTGTTCAACAGTTCACGCAGCCACCTTATGAGCAATTTAAATTCCACGTTATAGTGCCATTGCTGCAATTTCAGTTAGACTAAAATGTCGCATTTATACAAGTTTACACACTTTACTTTATAGAAGTTATAAGGCTGCCAGACAGCACACTCCAGACTTGTTTCAGGTTCACCTCAAAAAAGACCATCAATAGAATCCACTCACAGCATAGTACCATGTTGCCAAAACACAAACTGGGACAAAAAGCAAATTTTTCACATTTACTTTAAATCATCCTCACAATGAAACTTGTTTTAAACAGGAGATTGGTGAATATTTTTTCTTGAAATGCCCAAATAAGAAATTTGAGTTTAGCAAAGCATTTCCTGAATTCATTTTAATTGTTTTCAGTGAAGAAAAACAGAACTGCAAAACTATCCCATGTTATCCCATCATGCTGCAAAATTTAAAATCAAAGCATTTCCACTATCCAAACAGCTTTTCTTGTAGAAACTGGTTTCTATATAAAAATAGATTTATCCTGTTAACCTTTAGAAACGTAAAATATGAAACAAAGTGTTCTATTTAGATACAAGTGAGGTATTTTGCTGTATATAACATTGGATTTTCAAGGTTTTATTCCGTTATTCCTAGGGCTCTGATTCTAGGTGTTTGATATTGTTTCTCGTGTTGTTTGGTAGCAAGAGGTAGAAATGAACAGAACAGAATACAAGAGAAAGAACAGTTATTAAAAGGAAAATCAGGTTGATGTGATGAAGGAGGCAGATCAGAGAATTCTCCTATCAGCTGATACATCAGCAAATGCTACTAGAGAGCCTGAGAAAAATTGCCTAGTTTATTGAGCAGTCCATTATCTACCTTAGAGATGAAACCTGACAAGATGAGTTGTCTACAGAAGAACAAACGCAGATCGGTTAACATATACCATTTTTTCCATCCTGTGCTCTGTTAGCAATGTTTCACCCCTCCATGGCCATGTCTCCATCATACAACTCCAGTATTAGGCCAAATGGAAATTCTTTTAGCTATGATACAATTTAGACTAGTCACCAATATAAATTTGCTTTCAAGCAGATTGAATTTGGAGATGAAACAGTTACACGCAAGCAACAAAAATATCCCCATGCAACAGGTTTGAGCGGCAAACAGTTTGGCTGCTGCAGGGCCAGGAGGAAGGACACATGGGATCTCTAGGGAGGCTTCCAGGAAGACCAACAGCATCTCCAGCCCCTCGGCAGTCAGTAGTCAGGCAAGATACCATCAAGAGGTAAGGAGTAGCACCTCGTCATTTTAGTTCGCTCAGTCCTGCTGAGTTCCCACAAAGATATTTAGCCCAGGTGGTAAAAGACCAAAATACAGCAAACAGCTTACCAAGTTGTTGCCATTGTCCCATCAGAATAAGGTTTGTTGTCTCCACAGGGCCTCGTGTCTGTTTGAGATTTCTTGGACTCCAGTTACAGTCCTCTGTGATCCACACCACCCTGCAATGCTCGTCGTCAGGGGAAAATAGAGACTGGGGCTACCCAATGTGAGAGCAGTCTTTAGAAAAAGAGGAATGGGGCACGACCAGGACCTAGCTGCTTATGTAGTACTGACTAAGGTAGTGTCAGCATGTACATTTTCCTTAAATTATGGCATAAGGAAAAGTCCTTTCATAGCTTTTTCAGCTGGGAGGAAAAAGAAAGAAAGAGAGAAAGAAAGAGAGAGAGAAAGAGAGAGAGAAAGAAAGAGAGAAAGAAAGAAAGAGAGAAAGAGAGAAAGAAAGAGAGAAAGAAAGAAAGAGAGAAAGAGAGAGAGAAAGAGAGAAAGAAAGAGAGAATGAAAGAAAGAGAGTATGAAAGAAAGAGAAAGAGAGAGAAAGAAAGAGAGAAAGAAAGAAAGAGAAAGAAAGAGAGAAGGAAAGAGAGAAGGAAAGAGAGAAGGAAGGAAAGAAGGAAAGAAAGAAGGGAAGAAGGGAAGAAGGAAAGAAGGAAGGAAAGAAGGAAGGAAAGAAGGAAGGAAAGAAGGAAAGAAGGAAAGAAGGA